>NC_140175.1:113363697-113963697 GCF_963971535.1 Notolepis coatsorum
ATATATATATATATATATATATATATATATATATATATATATATATATATATATATAATATATTTTTTTTTTTTACCTTTTGGGGGGGGGAGGGGGGGGGCTCGCATTAAATCTCGCACAGGGCCTCGCATTTCTCCCAGGCGGCCCTGTAAGGGATAATGTATAGCTACGAGGTCATTGTCGCAAAATAATTGACCGATACTGCGTTCTGGAACACAGAGGCGCAGCCGAGGTGTTCTAAACGCAGTGAAGGTCAATTATTTTGTGACAATGACAGAGTATAGCTATACATTATCCCGCTTATTACAGCGCAGTTGTTCTGTTGCTCCTCGCCGGCAGGTGTGTGGTCTGATTGCACCTGATGTAGTGCAGCTGTAAAGCTTAGCTTTCGTGACTGCGATCAAAATGCTTGATTGTGATTGGTCAATAGCGCACCCTACACCTCCAGCACCCAATCTGTCAGCGTGCTACAGTCTCTCTCTCTGGTTTTTGTAGTGGACTTTCCATTGTGTGATTTCAATAGTAGTTCTTTATCAAACAAATCGACGATGATCAACATATTTTATTTGATATACTTTATTTTATATACTAGGTCTGTATTCTTTGATGGTCCGATCATCTATTGATCCATAAACTATTTATTGTACTGGACCCTCTCTCTCTCCCTCTCTTATTCTACATTACGTTTATTATTTCTAATGAATTGATATACACCTATTCTCTCTCTTCCACTCAGACATGAAGTACAACTTCAACAAGATCCAGACTCTGAACCAGGGAACCCCCTACGACTACAACTGTGTGATGCAGTACGAGAGGTCTGTACAAGACCAGCTCACGCCTACAGTACTCACTTTGTTTCACCACCAAATACTAGCAGCTATTCACACGTAGTGACTTAAGAGCAGGGAGGAATCTGGGCTGTTTGGGTTTGAATGCAGCCCGTTACAATTCAATTTACACCATCGACAAGATGAGATCAAATGCAGACACAGTTGTTCTGTTGCTCCTCGCCGGCAGGTGTGTGTTCTGATTGCACCTGATGTAGTGCAGCTGTAAAGCTTAGCTTTCGTGACTTCGATCAAAATGCTTGATTGTGATAGCGCTCTGTTGCCCCTAACAGCGGTCATTATTGCGCGTTGCCCATAGCAGCGGTGAATTATCGAGAAATAATTTACCGCTGTCAGGGGCAACCGAGCGCTATTGACCAATCACAATCAAGCATTTTGGCGAATGTTAAAACGCCATGTAATAAGTGGCCCATATACAGCATTTCCAACTTTAACAGACCTGTGTTCCTTTGTGACCTTAACCCACGCTGTTTTCCCATCGTATATTCTATATTATAGCTATGGAGACAATAGTATGGCTCATTTGACAGGCACTATTTATATTTGATATTTATTAGTTTTTTTAGACATTACAGTAGACAATACGAACGTGACATACATACACTTATCGACAAAACAAACAAAAGACAGACAAAATAAAAAATAAAAAAAAACAGTCCAGCACCAAAAAATATGTAGAAAGAAATATATAATAATAATAATAATAATAATAATAATAATAATAATAATAATATATATAATATATATAATATATAAATAACATATGTAATAATAATATATATATTATTATATATAACAATAATAATAATAATATATAATAATAATAATTACGACGTGTTTCAAGTTCATGCGAATTCTGCCATTCCACGGCGTACAACGTTATTCAGATCATATTTCATTTTTTCGCCATGTTATTCATAATTCCCTCACAGAGCCTGGTCTGATGCAGTGGGAGCCTGCACAACTCTGCAACGCTTCAATACTGCCGCCTGGTGGATGATCGGCGAGTTGCAACCGGAAGTGGATCTCCGGTGCATCTGGCAAATGCGTCCGGCACTCGCATATTGTTGCGGGACTGTAGACACACGTCTGTGTGTAGCGATGGCTGCCATAACGCAATAATCGATACGATTTGGGCGTTTATTATGATTATACTGTAGTAAATTCCTACAGAATCCTACAATAATCTAAGGTTATTGTAGTACAGTACAATGAGATTGCTTATCTGGAAGGAGGAGAAAGGGATCATATTGATAGAATTGTTGGTCTCTCCATCTGACTTAAAGCAGATGAAGAATTAAACGTGTAGCCAGACAAACCATGAACTATAGTCCAATTCAACATTTATTTGAGCCAGAGGCCAAGGTGAATAAGACAAAAGATTATCAGAAAACATTAACAGGGCTGTCGTGTACAGAAATCACAATAAGGGTTTGCATTCTCAAACCCCAATATGTACAGAAACAGTCACTTGGTAACATAATTTGAACATACATTGACAATACTGTACACATTATACATGAGTAAATCTGGTTTACAGATCAGGGATCTGTACATTACTCTAATCTATAAACAACCATTGGTGTTTCCCATGATTTACTCACGTAAAATGCAATCAGCTCACAGTAGTCTCTGGGTGGGGAGCGGGGAGCACGCAGATCTCGGGGTTGGGTGATCTGGGCTCCAGACTAACATTTTGTGTCCCCTTATATCCTATAATTTCTAGCCAATAATAGCACATTTTACTAATATGGTCCTCCAATCCGGCTGGTGCTTCTGGAAGGGCGGTCCGCCCTTCCCCCTGGTTTCCTCTGGGGGGGGGCTGGTTGCCCCCCCCCTCCTCGATTTCCTGTGTGGGTCCTGTCCCACGGGTGGGGGCTGGTGTGATGTCATCTTCCCTCAGTGATAAGAAGGGGGGTCATTATGGCCCCCCCCTCCTTGGTGTGATCTCTCAACTCAACTGATTGCCGTACTGTTCCAATAAACCTTTTACCAACTGTATCTCCCGTATATATGAATTTACCCATTTCTAATATTATGGTTTACTCTTTTGATACTAAACAGTTGATTAATAGATATAACTTTGTTTGTGACTTAGTGTCCATGACTAATCATTTCTTCAGCATGTCTAAACTGGCCTGCCCTGTGGTCAAGCCCAGCTGTCTTTGATCAGCATTTACATACAGTCAGTTCGAAAAGGTGTTTGTTCTCCTCTCTAATTTAGTCATTGTTTGAGTGGGGGTTGAGAATGGCTCTTGCTGTTTATCTGCTGCAGCTGTCTCAACTGACAGTTGAGACTGTTTTAGCCACTGAGTCTCTCTCTGCTATTGAAAGATACATCTGGCTTTACATTATGGGTCTAATTTATTCACACCTATTAATTATGAAATTCAACGTCAATACTACCACAATACAAACCGGAAATGGATTTAGGAGATCACCGTGAAATAAGTTGGATATTTTTCCTCCAGTCTCATCGGCGAACGGTAAGAGGACGCTGACGTTACTTTCAGCCTGTTTGTTTATTATTATCAATGCAAAGTGCTCTGATCAATATATCACCCATACTACATAAAGCATTTACTGACGATCACGGAATTATAAACGACCCCCCCCCCCGTTCATCCGCGCATGATAAGTCATAACGTTTAGGATCATGTACAGTTGAAATTATTAATATAGCGTGTATCGCCAACAAACGGCAGTTGATAATCTATATATGCGTTTAGGCCTATAGCTCACGTTCTAGGAATTACTGCAGAAAACGATAAAAACATATTTATATTCTAGACGGTATTTTCGTATGAATATATGAATGAAAAAGTATAACGTTCCTACATCCTGAACGATAGATAATCGATGTTGAATGGGCCATAGTAATGTCAATTTAGCAATACAATTAAAAAAGTTATAGCCCTGCAAAGAAGGTAAACATCTCCATAGGCTTAGACTGGTGGCAGTGATCATACATTGATGGATAGAAGCGTGGCAGGGAATGTGTTAAGACTAAAAAAAAAAAATAGCCAAGACTCAGATGTTTAAATGCCGCATGTACCCGTTTTCTCAACATGCATGCAAATTGATTGATTGTGCCATGCATTACACAACTACTTACTAAATAAATATACAGTATTTTCAAAACAGAAGTTAGGACTTGACATGGACCACACACATTGACAGTGTTGTGAAGAAGGCACGACAACGCCTCTACTTCCTCAGGCGCCTAAGGAAGTTCCAAGTCAGTCAGAAGATCCTTAAGAACTTCTACTCATGTACAATAGAGAGCATCCTGACTGGCAACATCACCTCCTGGTTTGGGAATAGCACCGCACAAGACCGAAGCAGACTACAAAGAGTGACACGTTCAGCCGAACGCACAATTGGAGGGGGGCTCCCCACCCTCCAGAACATTTACAACAAGCGGTGCAGGGGCAAGGCTAAGAGAATCATTAAGGACTCCAGTCACCCGAACAACTGCCTCTTTGAACTGCTGCGGTCAGGCAAGCGATACCGGAGTCTCAAGGCGAGCACAGAAAGACTCAGAAGAAGCTTCTATCCCCAGGCCATCAGGCTGCTCAACGAACAATGAACGCTACACAACAACCATCAAACGCACATAGCACACACATCCACACGCACACACTCACTTTAAACAAACACACTGTAGCACCCACTCCCCACACTTTATATTTATTGATAAAGGATTTGCACTACAACTCGTACACCTTACTGTAAATTGTACCTAAATTGTACCTCATCCCATTTCTGCTTTGCACTATATAGTATTGTATATTAGTACACTGCATAGTATTGTATATTATATGGTAACTCAGTTAAGTCTATTCTGCACCGAACATTGTACATATGTCTATACTGAACACTGTGACCTCATTTTCTACTTCTAATTTACATGCTATACTATGTTATTTGATACTTATCTTGTCTAGCACAGTCTCTGGAGCGTAACAGTGAGAAGCATTTTGTATAAAAGTATTCTGTACTTCTGTATGACAACTATTAAAGAAACTTGAAAACTTGAACTTGCCCTCTGCCTTTTTTATTTAAACATATTGTTAATGCACATATATAGACTATTCTTCTCCCACATTCCTGGAGGTGTTGTGGAAGATTCTTTTACCAAACCCAGTGAGTTTACAGAAATTGAGATTGAGATGATGAGCTATTCCAAAGAAAGTTGTTTATTTCTGTGATCACAAAATCAGAGGAGCAGGTCAATGGATAGGGAAAAAAATATAGTTTATTCTGTGCACAGTCTCAGTTCGATACAGAGCGGAAGACTCTTATTGTGATGTTTCTTCTTGACTTGTTTACTTGTTGATTGTATTTTTTCAGGTAATATCTGTAGTATTATGTATATTTAATAGGGCTATATATTTAATATAATATTTATATTATTTATTTAAAGCAAACAAACTCCATTTACCCAAAATGAAAGCCTTGTCACGTATGAACCATACAAATGAATTACTGTTACAATTGTGTTGTAACTAAGAGATTGCCTAGGGGGGAGGGGAATAAATTCTGTGCATGGATTATAACAGACAACTTTCTCTTGGTCATTTCCTGGTTGTAGCACCTGGCTGGTGCTATAGATAACATTCAGCCACAAGGTGTCACACTAGAGCACCAGCATGTCATTTATCCAATCAGGTGCATTCCACATGGATAAATGGGAAGTAGGGAGGGGATACATGCCTGCTGCAACATTAATTTGATCTATAGCACCTTTAAACAAGGTAAATACTTCACCTACAAACATAATACTGTTCTGACAATATTAATAACAGTAATTAACCTCTTAACACATTCGGGGCCAGACCCGAGTTGGGCGCCAGACCCAAGATTTCTTGGGTTTTCTATCGTTATTTCTTTTATTCGATATTCCCATTCATAATCCATCGAGGGAGCCTGTGTTATAATTGGGAATGAGTCTGAGATCGCAAACATTCAATACCGCCGCCTGCCGCCTTGCGGCCGGTATTGCACATCCTTTGAAACTCTCTGGCTTGGGCTGTGCGTCGATCTAAAAAGTCCGGTTTTCCTTGTCGGGCAGGAGAAGCGTTTATAACACATGGATTGAGGAGAATCAAGCACTCCCGGTTCATGTTCTTTGGTGGATTATGTTGGCAACACGATCGACATCAATACTTGGAATGGCGATCAGATAATTGGAATATTCTTTTTGGAGTACATCCTAGTCAAGGTAAGGGCTATATGGTATCAATCTTGCATTGATCCAAGAATCCATTCACTGCGATCCGAACGTATGTGTGTCATGTGTGTGTGTAATGTATTCCGTTGGTGGGGATCAAAGCATGGAAAAACGACGAACATGAAATGCACTAAACGCTGCATAGCAATGTTTTCTGGGATTAGACAGGATTACTCTAAAACTATACTCATATTCACCACGGTATAAAACGGGAATGTATGGATGAAAAAATTATTTCTTTTTCACAAATTAAACGATAGATACTCAATGTCAAATGGGCAATAGTATTATATCCATAGCTATGATATTTAATATAGTTTGAGCCCTGCAAACACCGCCATGTATCCGTATACTTTAAAGCGGTGGCCTTCTTACCACACGGTACACAGCGACCTCTGGCGTCCAATGAGTTAAGCCCGGAGCCCTATTTTCTGAAAATCTGCCTAAAATACATACCTAAGTAAATGGAAGATTGCTCCACTTCTACAAGGCCATTTGCATGTTCTTGGTATCTAGGGACATCTCTGGACCTCAGTGAATGTATTCATAGTGAAAAAAATTACCAGAAATGAAAACTGCCAATGAGCTCTAAGGAAATAAATAAAGGGAAGATGATTAAACAGATGGTTTTGTAGATACAGTACTGAATTCTGCCATCCGGACCCATGCAATTTGATAGAATAAGAGGCCTATAAAGGACCTTATTATAGCCAACTTGCACATCTATGGATCGGGCCAAATCTACTCTTTCCAATGGCAGAGTTCAATTTGGATTTACTATCACCAGGCGTGCATGAAGAACTGAGAATGAAATCTACTGTAAATACAGTCAGCTTTTTATTTTTGCAACAGGTCCGCCATTTTGAATCCGTTTGCAGTGCGGATTGTTGCTAAATGTTCACAGAAGGTAGAGCCATATGAAATCCGCGTTCACGGAATCGCGGACGGAATCGCGGAATTAACCAATAAAAATGGAATCGACTGCAAAACGTGGAATATTGCAGAATTTGGCCTAATCTGGACTGAAATTTCGTTTTTGGGTGGAACGTTTGGTGTACACGAGACCGGGGAGGCGGGGACGCTACAGCGTGTTACACACAACACAGCCGCGGTGCTCAAGCGTCTGGCTGCTTGTGTTAACATCGTCAAGAAGCTAAACTATTCCACAATAAGCCCTCAATTCAGAGCAGAACAGTATCCTAATGACTTTTATGCCTCCGGTGATAAGGTGTTTTGCTAATTCTGTTTAATGCAAACGACTGCCCTTTATAAACTAAATACACTTAAATAGCTATGTAACGTTATAGGACTATCTATGGAAATGATAGCTTCTAGAAGTTCTAGCTAAATCTGGTGCACCCATCAATTTGTTTAATGCAAACGATTGTCATTATACACTGCCCTTTATAATCTAAATAAACTTAAATAGCTATGAAACGTTACATTACATAGGACTATAGATGGAAATGATAGCTGCTTGCTAAATCTAGTGCACCCATCCATTTGTTTAATGCAAACTATTGTCATTATACACTGCCCTTTATAATCTAAATAAACTTAAATAGCTATGAAACGTTACAGTACATAGGACTATAGATGGAAATGATAGCTTCTTGCTAAATCTGGTGCACTCATCCATTTGTTTAATGCAAACGTTTGCCATTATACACTGTCCTTTATAAACGAAATAAACTAAACTAAAGGTGCCTAAATTATGCATTACTATATTTCATCACAATATAATAGATATAGCTAGGTTACTGACATTGTCATTGTGATAATGTCAGTAGTAGCTAGCTGTATCTATTGTTTACACTTGAAATATGTATTTTTATTTTGTCACAATATTAATTGAAAAATATTGTGTAAAATTGAACTGTATTTCTGAGTTGAAGCACTTAAAAACATTAAATGGACTGTTATATCTTATTCAATTGTGGACATTTATTCATTCCCACTTATTAGACACTATTTCTGATGGTAAAATGAGCATAAAAGGCAAAATACAGAATTCTGAAATATTAAAACGGAAAAAATGGAATTTGGGAAAAAATAAAATGGAATTTGGAAAATAATAAAACGGATTTCATATGGCTCTAACAGAAGGTACACACTAACTGCGCTCTAATATATGCCAATAACGTTCAGTTTTGTGAAATAAAAAAAGATTCATACACAAGTCATTTGCTTGCTTGAGGCTAGAATTTCCTGGGTACTGTAGTTTTTCGAAATTTCAACGCTCATTGAGAGCTCTGGATGCCCTGTGCTCATATGACAACAAGCATCATCAGTCAGCGATTCAAAATGGCCGACCTCTACAAAAATATGATCACATTTCAAAAACTAAAATCTCACTAATAACACTTTAACCTATTGGTAAACAAACGTATTGCTGAAAATATGCACTATGACTGCTGTTGTGACATGGTTAGGATGTTTACTCTTGGATACATTTGGAAAAAACGCAACATTATGTCATACAGTCTAGACAGATTGATTTATGACGTGATGTCATCTGCGGACCGCACGGGTGGAAGAGGTTAACAGTAGCTGAAAAGAATACTTTCTTTCAACCTTGAGGTGAATGGAGCAAGTCTGGAAGTGGAGGGGCCTTCTCTGGAGGGCTTAGACAAGCCTTCTCTTGAAGAGGCCAAACCTTCTCTTGAAGAGGCCAAACCTTCTCTTGAAGAGGCCAAGCCTTCTCTTGAAGAGGCCAAACCTTCTCTTGAAGACGACAAACCTTCTCTTGAAGAGGCCAAACCTTCTCTTGAAGAGGCCGAACCTTCTCTTGAAGACGACAAGCCTTCTCTTGAAGAGGCCAAACCTTCTCTTGAAGAGGCCAAACATTCTCTTGAAGAGGCCAAACCTTCTCTTGAAGACGACAAACCTTCTCTTGAAGAGGTCAAACCTTCTCTTGAAGAGGCTGAACCTTCTCTTGAAGAGGCCGAACCTTCTCTTGAAGAGGCTGAACCTTCTCTTGAAGAGGCCGAACCTTCTCTTGAAGAGGCTGAACCTTCTCTTGAAGAGGCCAAACCTTCTCTTGAAGAGGCCAAGCCTTCTCTTGAAGAGGCTGAACCTTCTCTTGAAGACGACAAACCTTCTCTTGAAGAGGCCAAACCTTCTCTTGAAGAGGACAAACCTTCTCTTGAAGAGGCCAAGCCTTCTCTTGAAAAGGCTGAACCTTCTCTTGAAGACGACAAACCTTCTCTTGAAGAGGCCGAACCTTCTTTTGAAGAGGCCGAACCTTCTTTTGAAGAGGCCGAACCTTCTCTTGAAGAGGCTGAACCTTCTCTTGAAGACGACAAACCTTCTCTTGAAGAGGCCGAACCTTCTCTTGAAGAGGCCGAACCTTCTCTTGAAGAGGCTGAACCTTCTCTTGAAGACGACAAACCTTCTCTTGAAGAGGCCAAACCTTCTCTTGAAGATGACAAACCTTCTCTTGAAGATGACGAACCTTCTCTTGAAGACGACAAGCCTTCTCTTGAAGAGGCCAAACCTTCTCTGGAGGATGATGTGCCTTTTCTGAACTCTGAGAAACGTTTTCTCTCCATCTGGTGCAGTGTAGGTCAGTTTCCTCTTCAGCCTACGTGTATTCTCACTGTACTGCTCAGGTTCTGAGTCAGATTCAGAAGTCGCCACTTGAAGTCGTTGGTGACCTGCACTGAATGGCAGTTTTGGATTCAGCAGATTGTCCGTTTGTTATCATACAATCAGACTCATCAGAAGTGTCCTTGCTTTCGGTTGTGGTTGGAAGTCTCCTCTCTTCGCACTTGCGTACATTCTTTGCAAAATCGCCATCATCACTCTCAGAGTCAGCCTCGGGTAAAGGAGGACTCTGCGATAGGCTACGTCTGACATGTCCTCGCCTTCTTCATCCTTACAATCTGACTTGGAGGGAGATCTTTGGAAGCTCAAGATGTTGAGTAATCAGAACTGTGTTCAGTTTCAGAGGTACTTAGGTCCTCATCACATTCAGGGTCAGACTCAACTTCACATGAAGGTGTCATTTGTGGCCTCGGGTTCTGATCTCCGGTCTGAATGTCGCTGTCCTCCTCCTCTGGGGCAGAGAAAATGGCACAGTGGGCATAATTGATGTTCTTCGCCTTTAGGAAACTGTTGAAAGAGTCAAACACCTCTATGTCAGAGGAGGCAGACGCCGCTGCTAGTTTTGAGGTGGAGTCTAGATCGATGGATTGTTCACGTTGCAGATCTTCATGTTCCAACCCTTCCTCTTTAAGTGAAGCTTCAGTCTTCACCGCACTTTCACACTGTGAAGAGTTAAAGAGTGCATGTTTAGACGATTCAGTATGTGATAGGCTCAAATCTCTGATTCATAAGTCCCATGCATACTGATGTGGATACACAGATATTGATGCCGGCATTGAAGATGATACCAGGCTAAAATACTGCAGGTACTGAGGGTGATACCAGGCTAAAATACTGCAGGTACTGAGGGTGATACCAGGCTGAAATACTGCAGGTACTGAGGGTGATACCATGCTAAAATACTGAAGGTTCTGAGGGTGATAACAGGCTAAAATACTGCAGGTACTGAGGGTGATACCAGGCTAAAATACTGCAGGTTCTGAGGGTGATACCAGGCTGAAATACTGCAGGTACTGAGGGTGATACCATGCTAAAATACTGCAGGTTCTGAGGGTGATAACAGGCTAAAATACTGCAGGTACTGAGGGTGATACCAGGCTAAAATACTGCAGGTTCTGAGGGTGATAACAGGCTAAAATACTGCAGGTACTGAGGGTGATACCAGGCTAAAATACTGCAGGTAGGGTATATTTGCAGTTGTGAAGATAATCTAACTCACTTGGAGTGTGAATGTGATATATCACAGGAAACTACTCAACCTCTATATATACTAGAAAAGTCATATTTAACCTCAGTTAGTAAATATAGAGAATAGTCAGATTTAACTTTAGTTAGTAAATATAGATAAGTCAGATTTAACTTCAGTTAGTAAATACAGAGAAGTCAGATTTTACTTCAGTTAGTAAATATAGAGAATAGGCAGATTTAACTTCAGTTAGTAAATACAGTATAGTTAATAGTCCGATTTAATTTCAGTTAGTAAATATAGAGAAGTCAGATTTAATTTCAGTTAGTAAATATAGAGAATAGTCAGATTTTACCTCAGTTAGTAAATATAAAGAATAGTCATATTTTACCTGTTTGTAAATATAGATAATAGATGATTTAATTGCAGTTAGTAAATATAGAGAATAGCTACTGATGTTTATATGATATGGACCTACCGTATGACTCCTACAATGTGATTGTAAGGAGGAAAGATTATTCACACATCCTTACGTGAACATATTCTGTACACTATGTTCTCAGTCACTCTATAGCCATGAATGCACTCCTGTCTCTGCTCAGTATCTGCTTCTGACACTATAAGGTAAACGGCCTATGATATATAAACAGCAATGGGAGATGTACCTTATTATGGATATGGACATAGACGAGACACAGTATATGCATCATGAGAACTTACATGTCCGAATTTACATGTTAAATATGTATCAAGTAATATGACTCTGTCTGTGAGAGATATAAAACATTACTGTGTTACGGTCTCTTCTATCCTCTGCTCTTTATCCTCTCCTCCCTTCTTCCCCACTCTATTACTGATGAAAGAGCATTTTTACTTCACAAACTGTATGGATCCATATTAGGGATTTTGGGGAAATATCTAATAGCAATTTTTCTGACAGATATTGCGATTGCGATTCAATTTGCGCACAGACACACTTCAGCTAATGAAGTAAAATGTTTATCATCATCAACTATCCAGTTCGTTTTTATAGTGTAACGTTTTGATACTTAAATGTTAATTGAACGTACAGTAGAGAGGGAGGGAGGGAGAGAGAGACGGGCTCAGCCCCGCCCGCCCCCCTTTCGCTACTATTGAAACTCTGCTGTTTTCTGTCTGTGAGCAGGGTTAGCTAGCTTAGCTTAGTTAGCACTGTGGCTAACGTTAGTTTACCCCGACGTGGGCATCAGGAATGACGAGGATGCAAAGCTTGTTAGACGCATTGGAGTTTTCACTGCACATAGAAACAGCGCGGGGAAAAAAGCAGGGACTTATTTTGGGTTGCAAAATACGACCAAATAGGTACACTCTGGAGCCCTGCTGTAACGTCTTCACACACAGGCGTTTCACCAGCTGTTGTTGTTGGGCGTATACGTAGCTACCTTGGGCTACTTCTGATTGGAGAGCAATGAGAGCACAGCACTTCTGATTGGTAAGCATGACTGGCACGCAAGAAAAAACCTTGAATCAGACTCGTTCAGCCCTAATCCATATTATAATAAACAATCTTATTGAACTTTAGGAATTGTCTCCTAATCATTTGGATATTCCTTTCAATATTAGTATTCCAATTTCTATTCTTTTTTTGTATCCACTTTTTCTCCTCCTGTTTTTCTGTGTTTTTCTCCCATCCCAATTTAGTCGTTATGCCAATTCCCCCCTCCCCTTCCTGGTCGTTGCTCGCATGTGCCCCCCACTGGTCGGTCTAGGGAGTCCTGAAGTCTATCAGATGCTTCCTCCGAGACATAGGAGACAGCCAGCAGCATCTTTTCACCTGCCAGCGCGGACTCTCATTGGTGAGGTGTAACGTGTGGGAGGTCACACTACCCTCAACGTCTCCCTCCCTCGCTGTGCAGGCGCCCTGACCGACCTGTAGGAGTCGCTGTTTACAACGAACAGAATACCACCCCACCGGCTTCCCTCCCGCTGATTCTGCCAATTGAGCCAGTATGACTGCCGGCCAAGCCGGAGGCAACACTGACAGCCGGATTTGATACCAGTGTCTCTCGCGTTGGTGACGAGCGCCTAGTCCGCTGCGCCACCCAGCCACCTTCAATTTCTATTCTTAATACCTCGGACCACGGATCTTGATTTACATCGAAACACATCATTACAGTTATATAACCACCTGCTTAAACAGTGGCTCAGGAGGTAGAGCGGTCGTCTGGTAATCAGAAGGTTCCCGGTTAGACTCCAGCTCGTCCTGGGAAGTGTGTCGAAGTGTCCTTGAGCTAGACACATAACCCCTAACTGCTCTCGATAAGTAGGTTGGCATCTTGCATGGTGGTGGCCTCTGCCGTCTGTAGTGTTTTTTAAGGTCTCCCATCGTCTTGAAGCTCTTCCCACACTGGTCACAGAAGTAAGGTTTCTCTCCTGTGTGTACCATGTGGTGTCTTTTAAGTTCTGCCTTTGTCTTGAAGCTCTTCCCACACTGGGCACAGAGGTAAGGTTTCTCTCCTGTGTGTACCATGTGGTGACGTTTAAGTTCTTTCATCGTCTTGAAGCTCTTCCCACACTGGTCACAGCAGTAAGGTTTCTCTCCTGTGTGTACCATGTGGTGACGTTTAAGTTCTCTCATCGTCTTGAAGCTCTTCCCACACTGATCACAGCAGTAAGGTTTCTCTCCCGTGTGTACCATGTGGTGTTGTTTAAGATCTCCCTTTGTCTTGAAGCTCTTCCCACACTGGTCACAGCAGTAAGGTTTCTCTCCTGTGTGTACCATGTGGTGACGTTTAAGATGCGACTTTCTCTTGAAGCTCTCCCCACACTGGTCACAGCAGTAAGGTTTCTCTCCTGTGTGTACCATGTGGTGACGTTTAAGATCTCCCTTTGTCTTGAAGCTCTCCCCACACTGGTCACAGCAGTACGGTTTCTCTCCTGTGTGTACCATGTGGTGACGTTTAAGCTCTCCCTTTGTCTTGAAGCTCTTCCCACACTGGTCACAGCAGTAAGGTTTCTCTCCTGTGTGTACCATGTGATGTAGTTTAAGATCTGCCTTTCTCTTGAAGCTCTTCCCACACTGGTCACAGCAGTAAGGTTTCTCTCCCGTGTGTACCATGTGGTGTATTTTAAGCTCAGACTTTGTCTTGAAGCTCTCCCCACACTGGTCACAGGAACGACGTCTCAATTCCTCCATGTCTCTATTGGTTGGCGGGCAGCAGGACAGGGGGTGGATCTGGGGAACAGAGAGACAGAAACATTCAAATGAAGAGATAGCCTTAGACTGCCACAGTTTACAAACCTATGTGTAGATGTATACTTTAAGACCTTCTGAGGAACCGTGCCTTACAGTGAAATTACAGAGGTGACTGTTCATTCTCCACTGGACACATAGCATGAGGAGGAGAGGTGGCTCTAACAGAGAGGAGGAGAGGTGGCTCTAACAGAGAGGAGGAGAGGTGGCTCTAACAGAGAGGAGGAGAGGTGGCTCTAACAGAGAGGAGGAGAGGTGGCTCTAACAGAGAGGAGGAGAGGTGGCTCTAACAGAGAGGAGGAGAGGTGGCTCTAACAGAGAGGAGGAGAGGTGGCTCTAACAGAGAGGAGGAGAGGTGGCTCTAACAGAGAGGAGGAGAGGTGGCTCTAGCAGAGAGGAGGAGAGGTGGCTCTAACAGAGAGGAGGAGAGGTGGCTCTAACAGAGAGGAGGAGAGGTGGCTCTAACAGAGAGGAGGAGAGGTGGCTGCGTGAATATTAAAGGCAACCAACTTGTGTTCAGCTTTTCTCTGATTGGCCACGACCCCACGCCGCTAGCCCGCCCCCTTTTGCCGCGAGCACAAGCGGCAGGAACCTTCAAGTTCCCTGGTGCAAAATAAATCTGGTAGTTGGTTTATGACGTTAATTAATAATAAACACTGTTAGGACTCTTAATAATAAACACTGTTAGGACTATCTGACTCTTAATAATAAACACTGTTAGGACTATCTGACTCTTACTAATAAACACTGTTAGGACTATAAACACTGTGCGGACTATCTGACTCTTAATAATAAACACTGTTAGGACTATCTGACTCTTACTAATAAACACTGTTAGGACTATAAACACTGTGCGGACTATCTGACTCTTAATAATAAACACTGTTAGGACTATCTGACTCTTACTAATAAACACTGTTAGGACTATAAACACTGTGCGGACTATCTGACTCTTACTAATAAACACTGTTAGGACTATAAACACTGTGCGGACTATCTGACTCTTAATAATAAACACTGTTAGGACTATCTGACTCTTACTAATAAACACTGTTAGGACTATAAACACTGTGCGGACTATCTGACTCTTAATAATAAACACTGTTAGGACTATCGATTCACGCGTCACTACTGTAACTAGAAACTCTGCTGGGTGTCACTGTACATCAGTGTGGAACTGTACGCTGTAACGTTATATGTTATTTCGCCCGTGGAGGCTGCTGAAGCGCCAGCGGGGCGACGCGGTGGTTTGTCCCCGGCTTCCGTGCGCCGCCGCCGGCTTGACGCAGCAGCGGCCGTGCTCCGTTGTAGAAGCCCTTCAATGACAGCGCTCTCATATTTTGCGAATGCATAAACTATATCTTAAATTATGGCTATGTGTCTAATATGGCTGTCGCTTATCAATTACTTTGCGACAGCCATATTAGACGCATAGCCATAATTTAAGATATAGTTTATGCATTCGCAAATATGAGAGCTGTCATTGAAGTGGGTGGTGGCAGCGTTATAGATAGGAGGTGTACTGTATGTCAAATGTCGGTCATGTGGTGAAAGAGTTTAGCACAGTCACACAACAGAACACCAGTGTTTCTAGTAGATATGTTTATTAATATAAATAAACACCTCTGTCTAAACTGGTTCGACCACCAAATGATCCCAGCTCACTCTCTGCCACGTCTCTCAGCGGATAAGGGCGTGTGCTAGGGCGGTCACATGGCCAATCAGAGAAACGCTGAACGAAAAGCTGAACACAAGTTGGTTGCCTTTAATATTAACACGAGGTGGCTCTAACAGAGAGGAGGAGAGGTGGCTCTAACAGAGAGGAGGAGAGGTGGCTCTAACAGAGAGGAGGAGAGGTGGCTCTAACAGAGAGGAGGAGAGGTGGCTCTAACAGAGAGGAGGAGATGTGGCTCTAACAGAGAGGAGGAGAGGTGGCTCTAACAGAGAGGAGGAGAGGTGGCTCTAACAGAGAGGAGGAGAGGTGGCTCTAACAGAGAGGAGGAGAGGTGGCTCTAACAGAGAGGAGGAGAGGTGGCTCTAACAGAGAGGAGGAGAGGTGGCTCTAACAGAGAGGAGGAGAGGTGGCTCTAACCAATGTTCCCTCTAATAATTTTTTGGTCTGAGCAAACACTCAAACCTCCTGAGCAGACATCAGCAACTACTGAGCAACATACGTCACCTGCCGATTAACCGGTTAGTTGATAAGCGGCGGTTTGTAAAAAATCTGAGAATCTTAATTTCCCTGAATGTCTAACATAAAAATATATACATTTTGCTGATACACAGAGAAATAATACAAAAAGGCATATATATTCCTTAATCAAATATTTATTTGACCATTGATTGACGATACAGAGCATAGTCCTTACTTTGGCGGCGGCGGTGTGAGTCGTGTCACTAACTTTTGTCTTTTTAGGAGGCTGACTAGTCATTATTTTATTAAGTGAATTATAATGCGACTTCAAGGGTGACCATATTGTGATTTTTTAAAAAGAGGACACTCTGCCTTCAGCCTCAAGATACTTAATCAAAGTTTACTCAAAGATGCCTTATCATTATAATATATTTAAAGTATACCTCCTCTGTATGGATATAAAATTATTGTTTATATTATTTTATATAACAAAATAATATCTCTCTATAACCAAAGTTACTCAACATGCTGTATTATGCCTAAAGTGGTCTGCACACGGCGGGCGACAGACGTCGCCTGGCGATGTGATCGCCTGTCGCTCAATGACAATCGCTTAGCCCCCCACACCAGAGGCGACCGTTCTCAGGTATAATGATATGCATAAGCTATGTGTCGCTCTGTTTAGCTGGGGGTGTTTCCCCCCGGAAGATATAGGAGGGCGGACCGCCGGGACCGGAGTCCCGGACGTTACGTTATTAGGTTGTTGTGAAGCGGGTTAGCGGGTAGCTGTGTTGTGCAGTACGAGAGAGTATTAACCTGTAAAACCCATATTGAGCTGGAATTAAACCACCATATACGAATACAACCTCTCCTCATTCTTCCTGACATACTGCATGCCTGATCGCTACGATACGTTCATTACCAACGATTGGACAAGTATTGTTATGCAGCTGCTGAGAGTGTTTTTTTCACGGAAGACGCAAACTGTTTTGTTCTCAACCATAATTTTCTTTGGACAATAAACCTTACAAACTACATCAGCTGCAGCCTGGACATTAAACTCTGTCAACATCCACAGCTTCTTTTGTTACCCGAGTATTAAAACACTAGTAGGTGCATCGTGGCGCATTGTTCATTTATTAGTTAATGACAAGCGGCCACTACAGCTTCTCAAACTAACGTTATTTATTTAAATTGTTCCCGTTAATAATAATGAACATAACAAGTAGTGTAACTGAGGGGTACAATTCCCTGACTGTATTGTTAGATATGATACTTACTACCACTACCTCTTGTACTTTAGACTCTGGCCACCCAGTACTAGGCATAAATAATTATGGTAAACACTCCCACGTAGATGAAACGATCCAACACAAATGTACCAAGTCGAAAGTCTGCGTTTAATAATAATTAATACATAGCAAAAGGTATGTAGAGCAATCACTTAATTACATTTATGATTTGAAATAGGATGCACTTTTATGGCAAATGAGTATTCGTTGGTATATCAATAGAGAACGTCCAATCTCTGGTGGCGCAGGCGGTAAATATACAACCTGGAATATTTAAGGAATAATAGCAATGATACTTTAATGATTATAGAACTGGATACACTAGGGGGGAATTCCGGTCGCTTGTAAGACAACTGGAGAAGGGGGGGGGGGGGGGTAGAGTCTGGCTGTATCCGTCTGGCCGAGGGTATCCTGGGAGAACCCACGGTTGTGCGGCTCGGTGCCTCAGCGATCCTCGATCCACAGATGAAAGCAGTTGGACTCTCTGTGGGCCGGCTTCCTCCGGTCCACGATGGAGAGACGTGAAGCGACCTCGTCGTGTAGAGCGTCTCCTCACCTGTCGTCCTCTCCGGGGGGGGGGGGTTTCCAACACACGGCAGTGTTGGTCTTTATCCATAGAATAATCACTGTATACAAAGCATAATCCGTGCCTGGGAAGGCGGGCTGTCGTCGGTAGAATAATCCGGTATGCAGGTCCACTCGCTCGTCGGCTCTGGGGCTCCTCGGGTGCAGCCTCACATGGGGTCGGCCACCCTGGATAAGCAGCCAGTTCTACCCGAAACGATGGGGGTACTGACTACGATAGTATTCTCACCGCACGAAGCACTACATATGAATAGACTATTATTAGCTTAATAGACTACGTCCAACTCGACGATATAGTGCCAAATATGACTATTCAAATATTAATATACACGATGTCTCAATACCGATGGTAGGCCGAACTTGGCCTTACTCCCACACGTGGCGTCGCGGGGAGGCTTTACGTCTGTCACTCTAGGGGAGGGTAAGAAACTGGACTAAAAAGGAAGTCCTACTTTAGTAGCGCAGTATATATACGCACTATGAACAAATAGTACCATTAGTGGTGCGGTAGCCAGATTCCTACGCGGAACTAGGACTTGTTCGTACATGTTGAGCGGTACGTTTGAACTGGGTCTGGGGGGTATGGCAGCCTGGCACCAAGGTCTCGACCAATAGTAGAATGGAGACTATTATGGGATGTTCAGTAGGCTAGAATGGATATTCAATGCATATTGTACAAGGAATATACAAGGGATATCAGGGAATATTAGAGAATATACAAATACAATTAAATATATATATATAAATAAATATATATATTTGGTTTAATCTGGCCCTTCACAACAAGTAGCATGGTAATAATAGGTAGGTTATTGATCAATGAATGTATTGAATGATACATTAATGGTGTACAAATGATACACCAGTAAGTAGAACTTCTGTAGAAGTCATGTTATTTCCTCATTGTCCTGCTGTGTCGCCTCAAAAAATAGGATCGAGGCGATATTTAGCGAGGCGACAGAAATATCTGCGCGACTGTCGCTTCAAAATCTCCTTCCGTGTGGGTTCTCTCATTCATAACAATGGAGGCGATACAATTCTGCCGGTCGGCTCGCTAAAAAAAATCGGTCGCCTGGCTAAAATCGCTCGCCGTGTGGGGACCCCTTAAAGTAATCTATGTGACAAATCTCAAGAAAATAACTAAATCAACCTATGACAAAATAATATATATTTTCAAGTCTTACTGGACAAAATAAATAACAAGAAAAATATGATGTAATGTTCTAAATAATACCTCTTCTGTATTAGAAAATCCAGCTTTAAAAAATATATCTTTATCTTTTCAATGTAATGTAAATTATAAAACAGTAACCTCACAAAGATACTAATTTAAAAGTGCACTATGCAGTTTCATATTTGTTGCAATTAGTGTACTAAACTAATTTATTACACACATAATCCTTATGATTGTATCATAAGCATCTTATCAAACCAAAACATCATTTTGAGGCATCAAAATAGTTTTCAATTATTTTCTTTCTCTCTCTGTATAGCTGCATTCTTCAATCAATTTGGTCAACTTTGCCATCAAACTTTGAGATCGCCAGCACCTTTATTAGACACATAAACATATGGTCAAGCTTTGCACGCGTTGCACTCCGCTTCCAATTAGTCTCGACCGGGATGATAAATTGGAAATTTTCTCTGCAGTTCATCTGTAATGTACATTTTCGCGTTTGCATTGTGAGGAGCCAGCAATGCTGGTCGGATCTGTCCACTTCCTCATCTGTTGTGTGTGTCTGTGTGAGCGTGCAGTAGCTCTGCCCACAAAGCACTGAAAGCAGGGCTTCTCTTGGTAACGTCACACGCAACAGGTTACCGTTAGGGATGTCCCGATCACATTTTTTTGCTCCCGATCCGATCCCGATCATGTGATTTTGAGTATCTATCGATACCGATCTTTCCCGATCCGATCAAAAAAATAATAAATAAATAAAAATAATATATATATATATTTCTTTTTTATCACAATTTCTCACATTACATTCACCCTGAATGTTAATGTTATCCAGGTGAAAAGTTAACTTCATTCAAGCGAGGCATTGCAATCCTTGACATAAATCATTTGATGTATAATTAAATCAAAGGAAATGCGTTTGGGTCTGAGAGTGTGGCTGGTCTGCCGTTCTGCAGCTGGATGCTATTGGTTTGTTTTGGCAAAATTCTTCTGCTCTGTGTGACAATAAATAAATGAATGATGATATGCAATTTAAAACCAAAACTAAGGCCTCAGTATGAGTTTAAGACGTGAACATGGTCATGTTTGTTGAATACAAAAAAAATTGTAAAAAAAAAAAGAAAAAAAAAATGTTGCGACCGATTTCAGATGTGCGCAGGAGCGTTTTGCCATGTGCACGCGCGCACGGGCGCACCTAAAGGGTAACATTGGCTCTAACAGAGAGGAGGAGAGGTGGCTCTAACAGAGAGGAGGAGAGGTGGCTCTAACAGAGAGGAGGAGAGGTGGCTCTAACAGAGAGGAGGAGAGGTGGCTCTAACAGAGAGGAGGAGAGGTGGCTCTAACAGAGAGGAGGAGAGGTGGCTCTAACAGAGAGGAGGAGAGGTGGCTCTAATCTCCTCCTCTGAGATTTTTTTTGCCTAAAGCCTATTTCCCGTATTGTCACGTACGTGGGTTGTTCATTATCATTATTGCCATATTTGTAACACCATGTAAACATCAGGTTAGTATATGTAATGTGTTATTTTGTTTATATGTGATGTGTGTCATCTTCTAAAAACCCTTTTTTCTTTCTCCCCTTCCCAGATGCCACTCGTCTCACTGATTGGGCTGAATGCACCTGCTGATTTGCACCTGGGGGCAGTCAGTCTGGGACGCGCTATTTTTTTCCGTAGCCGCATTTTGCGGAGACGCTCTCGGATTGGCCACTTCATGTGACATGTGCGCCCCAAATCGTGTGACGCCTGTTTCTACACCGGTTAAGCTTAGGCACTCTTTCGAAGTTGGTTAAGGTTAGAGTTTGTCTTAGAGCATGGCGATAGAACGCCAGCCCTGATTCCAAACTCTAACCAACTTCGAAAGAGTCGCCTAAGCTTAACCAGTGATAAACTAGGCGTTAGGTAGTTTGCAGGCTGTTAGACCCGGAAATGGGCAAAGACACAGCTCGTCACGCGATTGGGCGCACATGTCAGTGGCCAATCAGAGAGCGTCAGTCAGTGGCCAATCAGAGAGTGTCTCCGCAAAATGCGGATACGGAAAAAAATAACGCGCCTGGGACGAGTGGTTATTAACCTGGAAGATGACACACATCGGGGTGCCTCATTGTGTCACTGGCTAGTGATCACGGTGTTGGAGGTTGCCTTTATCTGCCACTGTTGTGGAACTGTGTTTTTTTTCCACTATTGTATTATATTGGCCTTGTCTCCATAATTGTATGGGACTGTGTGTTCATCCGGTTCACACTGCTACCTGGTAGGTGTCTGTGCTAGCGTTGCTACAAGGGGAGGAAATTAGGCCATTTTACTCGCCAAATGCGAGTATTTTCTATGTTTGGCGAGTGATTCATGAAGACCACTCGCCACACTGGCGAGTAAAGAAAACAAAACAAAAAAGGATCGGTTCATATTGCGATACTCTTATTTTGAAAATCCGGCGAGTCGTATCCGCTGGATACGAATAGTAGTGTGAAACGCTGTGTAGCTCTGTACAGCACAGCAGAGCTACAGAGCGCCTATTTTGCGACCCGATATAAGTCTGTGCTGTTTTTTCCCGCAACGGGTCAAATGCATCTAACATGCTTTGCATCGTCGCCATTCCTTTATGCCCACGTCGCGTTAAATATTTAAATTAACGTTACGTTAGCTGCTTACGCTAACTAAGCTAAGCAGCTAACCCTGAGAGAGAACAGGAGACGGAGAGGGGAGGCAGTCTACCTTTCTGTGTGGGGACTGGGGGAGGGGCACTCTGTGTGTGTGTGTGTGTGTGTGTGTGTGTGTGTGTGTGTGTGTGTGTGTGTGTGTGTGTGTGTGTGTTTGAAAACACCAGATGATGATTGAAAATCAATTTAGACGAAGACATACAAAGAAGTAATTATCACAATTAGCGATTTCTCCCATTACCTTTTCCCCTACTTGTGTTGCTGTGGGTTTCAATTGCCATTATAATAAATATCATTTACTATTTTGGAAAAACGCGTTTGTTTGTTTCTTGCCTGCCGGGAGCTGTGCTTAAAGCACCTACTGGACGGGCTGGTTTCATGTATTCCATATGGTCATCAGTAGGGCTGACCTTCAAAGCTTCTTTTGGCAATCGAAGCTTCAGGGCCGAACTTCGATTTCAATTCGAAGCTTCGAGAAAAAAAAAAAAAAAAAAAAGTATTATAAGATATATATATATTTTTTTTAATCTTATGTTGTGGGACTTGTACAGCACTTTGGTAAACGTTGTTGTTTTTAAATGTGCTCTATAAATAAAGTGGATTGGATTAATTAATTAAGTAGCCCCTTTCGTGACAAGGTTTCACTCGGCTGCGCTGCCTGGGTGCAGTGGGGCTGCTCTCACAGCCAACGACATGACATTACATAATTATGTTGCAACCTTCGTCTATCAAGCAAACAATTATATTATATTTAATTTATAATTATATCAGACAATGCACCTACAAAAGCAGATGATTACAATTAAATTAGCCAACTTGGTAGTCATAGCAGCATAGGCATAGCCTTATTAATGTTTTGTGTGGCGTCGCCGTCGTGTACAACGATACTTAAGTTGTTTAGGTGATTTGACAAAGTTGTTGTAGAGTTGTGATATGCCATTTTCTTCTGGCATATCTGGCACTCTGCTTTTTGGGCATTGTCTTTGCATATTTTAAAGTGTAACCACACGTCTGATGACTTCTTCGTCGACATGTCTGCTGCACATGTCCTTGTTGTTTTCAACACAGATAATCTCCACGTGCTTGTTGTAGAGAGGTGGAGTCGAGGCGCCGCTTACTTTCGTTTCATTGGAATGGAGGCGGGAAGGCGCCGCTTACTTTCGTTTCATTGGAATGGAGGCGCGAGATTTGAGGCAAAAAATAATAATAATAATTTTACTTCGACTTTTTTTAATGTTCGAAGCTCGTGCCATCGAACCAAGCTTCGAAGCTTCGAAGTATTTAAGACAGCCCTAGTCATCAGACCTTTGTACATGACACGTATACACAAGTATAGACATGGGTAATCGCGATGGCGATGCGATCACTGGGAATTATTCTTTTTGGAATACCTTCTGGCTAAGGTATTTTACCGAACCTGAAACATGTTTTTGTAATGATCACAGGATATAAAACATGCTCGACAAACACAATCGCAGTTTCTAGTCTTCCCCCCCCCCCCCCCCGCCCCCCTTGATGATTTTGTGAAGACACATATGTACATGGTATATACCTTTGATTTGGGAGTATTTGGGGTTTCAGGCGATCAACCAGAACGATTTTGGCTTATTGCATATAACGCGTCATATCTCGCAATCTATGAAAAAATACTATTATTTTGGAAAGGGGCGATGTTGTGTAGAAATGAACTGATTAGTCAGTAATGGACTATGAACAATGCCTGTCAAATGAGCCATACTATTGTCTCCATAGCTATAGTACAGAACACATGATGGGTCTGCAAACATCGCTAAAATGGTCAATAATGCTGGCACCAGGCGGTACAGATGGGGAAAGTGGGTGGCGCCCAAAGAGTTAAGAGGTATTTATTTATGGAACATTTTTTATTGATATTTTCAGCATAGACAGTTGTCATAAAAAAACACTGAATTATTTTGCTGTTACATTAAAAATAATTCTAAGTAGACAAAAAATATTAAATGTTGCATTTATCTAAGACAAAATGTAAAACATTTATATAATCTTTTCCCCCATTATCTAATCTAAAATCCAATTTTGCATATCTCAAATACTAGGGCCTAACAAAAATAATGGTTGGTTTCAGGTTGCCGACCGACCCTGCCGATTTAGGTGCGACCCAATATATTTTATGAGTTTAAAAAAAAAATTATATATTAAAAAAAAAAAAAAAATCTGTTTTTTTTTTTTTTTTTTTTTAGAATAAAGTTTCATAGAAATCTTAGTCAAACATTTAGTATTATGGATATTAAACATGCTGGCAGAGTACATGCATCCATGTTGTTGTTAACATTTTAACCCTTTCACTGCCACACGACAGCCGGTTAACCCTTTCACTGTGACAATACAGAAGGTTAGCCCTTTACTATCACACAACCGACGGCGATGCTCCATCATTAGCATCATTAGCTCCGCGGATGCGGAGCTAATGATGCTAATGATGGAGCATCGCCGTCGGTTGTGTGATAGTAAAGGGCTAACCTTCTGTCGTGTGGCAGTGAAAGGGTTAATTAAATAAAGAAATTCCCTATCCATAGTCGCCGTGGGAAAGAATAAAATAAAAAAAAAATAAAAATAAATTCCCTACCTACCCATGGCCAAACTGACAACCAACCTGAAACCAACTATTATTTTTGTTAGGCCTAGGTACAACAGTGAGGCAGAGAAGAAGTTCCTTCATACAGCCTCTTCCCTGGATCCCAGCTTTAAAGAACTGCCTTTTCTCAGAGGAAGGGAAACAGGAGGTCTACAAAGAAGTGACTGAGGAGGCTGCATCCTTGGAGGTAATTTCACCATGTTTCATGAAAAATGTATACAATTAAAACAATATAAAAATTGTCATATCACCATGTTTCATGTAAAATGTATTCAATTAAAACGTAAAACTGTCATATCAATAAAGTAACTACAATGAGTAAAAGTTTTATAAGACTGAAGAAAAAGTTATCCTAATAGATGTGAGCTGCTGCATTGATTGAGAAGGAGCTAATGGCTTGTTTAGCCTCTTAAGCCCAGAGCCATATTTTCTGAAAATCCGCCTAAAATACATACCTAAGTAAATGGAATATTGCTCCACTTCTACAAGGTCAATTTGCATATTCTTGGTATCTAGGGACATCTATGGACCTCAGTGAATGTATTCCCAGTGTCAGAAATATTATGTCTATTACTAGGCTTGCTTAAATTGTGATGAAACAAGGAGAATACGAATTATGATTTTTTTCTTTGCATCTTTGACAGTGAATAACACCATGCTAAAAATGACCAGACATGAAAAACTGCCACTGATCTCGTTCAGTACCTTCTTGAGATCATGTGTACAAACAATCTAAGGAAGTGAATAAAGGGAAGATGATTAAACAAAAGGTTTTGTAGATAAAGTACTGAATTCTCCCATCCGGACCAATGCTATTTGAAATATTATTATAGAATAGCAGGCTTATAAATTACCTTATTATAGCCAATTCGCACATTTATGGATTGTGCCAAATCTTATATTTCAAATGCCCGAGTTCAATTTGGATTTAGTATCACCAGGCGTGCATAAGAACAGATAATGAAAACTACTGTATGTACAGTAGCTTTTTAATTTTTGCCAGGGTGGCACCATTTTGAAACTAATTTCAAATCTAATTGTTGCTACATGCTAAAAATAGGGAACAGAAACTAACTGTGCTTCAATATATACCAATAACGTTAAGTTATGTGGTTTATTATCCTGAGTAATAAGAGATATAAAAAAAATGCATACAGGAGTAATTTGCTTGAAACCCCATAGAGGCCTTTGGGAAGTGTCGTTCGGAAAAATTCCAACGCTCATCGAAAGCTGTCGGTGTCCTCTTCAAAATGGCCCCAAAAGAACCCCAGGCAGGCCCGGTCCAGCAAAATGGGAGGCATTGACAGTCGAGGAATGCCAAAACGCATTCGATGAACTATGCCTGGCTGCGCAGGAAGGCGTAGAGTTCCCTGCAACCACCCTGGACAGGCTTGTGGTCCACAAGGATGAGTACTCCAAGCTCTTACTGTACCACGGCCAGGCCCAAACCATGGCCTAGGAATGGCCCGGATTCGGAATGCCCTTACTTCCCTACAGGGAGTGGGTCAGCGTTCTCCTGGCAGGAGAAGCCCACAGGGCCAACCACGAGGGCGCTGCTGGAACCCTCTCACATATGAGGAACGAGGCTTGGACCGAAGCATGACCTTTCCGCTACCATCCTTTCCGATGGTGGCGTGCTCAGGGACCCAGTTTCCGCAGGTGCCACTTACGCGTCTGAGATTGGGCAGGACCGACGTCCACACGGCGGCGGACTTGTGTGGCGGTTTATGTTCAGTTGGCAGTCGTGTGTAGTCGCATTCTAATGTGGGGGCCGACAACGCTGAGGACGTCGAGGATTGCCCGTTTCTGGCACAGTTTAGGACGTCGAGGATTGCTTGTTTCTGGCACAGTTTAGAACGTTGAAGATTGCCCATTTCCGGCTTGGATATTTTTTTATATTCCGGCTTGCATATTTTTTCACGGATGGCATTGAACTACCACTGTAGATGGAGCAAGAGTTGTATTTTTGTTTCCCTTAATATAAGTCCATTTGTATGGGTAGAACACTTTGTATGGTTTGGGTAGTTTTCTGAGCCCTTACGGCCAGAATACTAGGTGGAGAATTATTCTACGTTATTCCTACAGAGAGATAATTATTATTATTGTTATTCCTATAGAGACATTTTGCAAGTATTATTTATTGTCTGGTGCCGCCTAGTGGGCATTTACCGGAACGTGTGTCTGAGACTAGGGCTGGGCGATATGACGATATTATATAAATATCGGGTACAGTTCATTAACGATACACCTTTTTAACGTATCGTGGATATCGTGATGTTTTGCCCAAGAGGATTGTGTCGCGTCAATCTGGTCCACACGTTCAAACTTTTGAACAACGCCGCCCCCACACACACACTACTGCATCAAAGTTACTACTTATGATTAACAAAGGCATTCGTTTTGTGGCATTAAAGTTATATAGTTACACGTTCAATAACATCAGCGTATTTACCCGAACATAACAACGTCCGAGGACGACCTAGATAGATAGCAAGCATTACTCGTTCATATCTCAGCCCATGCTGAGTTGTGCCCATTCTGCGGTCTGTTAATAAAGTTTTCAATCAGACAGATGTATGGAAAGGCTTTTATTATAACATTCGTTGCAGTAAAATCATTATGCCTCGTTTAGTCATCTGCGGAGTGCTGGTAATCTACTCGTCGGCCACGGGGAGCTAACGTTGTTGTTGTTGAGCTCTCGTCAAAATCAATGGAGGACATTCTGGAAGTAAAAAACGAATACACACTTGCTGATTGGTGCTAAGAACAGCAGGGCGGGTGCAAGCGGTGTGACGTAATTGGCAGACTCGACTGTCAATCAAAATTATTCTGTTGCCGGCTGAATGATTGAATGAATGAAAACTTTATTAACAGATTGCAGAATGGGTACAATACAGTACAGCTCAATACAACAACAGCGGACTGGAGGATGAAGACCAGAAAAAGACTTTCGGCTTTTTTACATAAGGGTCCTCCATTTTCAATTCATCAAAACATTTAGAGACATACAAATATACAGTAGTTTCATAAAAATGCTAAAATGCTATTGATTGATTGATTTAAAACTTTATTAACATAATGCAGAATGGGTACAGTACAGCTCAATACATACAATTGTTAAGGGGATGCAGACCAGAGAAAGACTTTCGTCTTGTTTACATCAGGGTCCCCCATTTTCAATTAATCATATTTCATATCTAAATCATATAATATCTCATTGCTAAATATATGCAATATATAATCTAATAATCCAATAATCTAAATCTAATATATAATATAAAAATGCTAAATGCATGGGTATTTTATTTTGTCTTTAATGTTAGCTTGCAAACTCAAATACTGTCTTGGTAAGCCTCATAATGAATTGTTTGGGGGAAAAAAGAAAAACATCGTGATGTGTATCGCCGAAAGGTCAGAAAATATCGTGATATCATATTTAGGCCATATCGCCCAGCCCTATCTGAGACTGTGGACAGGTGAGCTGCTTCAGCGTCGGCACAACGCACTATTTAAGCGACACTCATAGCCATAGGCCTGTAATGAGAAAAGCCCTGTGGGCGATCTAACTGGCTAACGGTACGTTGCGTTGTATGCGCTGATTATGTTCGTAATTATCATTTATAGATGCATAGCACATGTGGCTAATGAACGCCGTTTTGTTTCCCATTTGTATAGGTAAATAATCTGACTGTTAACTGACGGTAAAGTGACTAATGACTGATGAATACTGCTGTCTAAAGACTACCAGTAATCTAATGGCTACTAATGACTAATGCTACTAGCTACCTGCTGTCTAATTGACCACCTGGTGGCTGTTTGCCAATGACGTTGGAGTTTGAGTGTTTGGATGCTATATCCTAATAAATAACATTCAAGCAGATGTCGGAATTGTTTCCTTTGGTCCGTATTAAAACAGTTTATCGCCTGCACCCTTCCAAAGGGGAGGTCTAGTTGACACATTGACAGTGACCGACTAGGTATTTGGACACCTATGTTACTCTATTTCATTATCACTAAAAGTGAATTGTCCTTATTGTATCAGAAACTTCAGAATGTTATCTTTCAAAAGAGACCAGGCTCATGCATGTGCTATACTTAAAGTATAAAGATCAGCTTTGCAAAAAAAAGTATGCAGTCCTCAAGTTCAAGTTTAAAAATGGCCACTTTTCTGGGCGCCAGTTAAGAGGTTAATGAATATAACTCGTCTGTTTCATCAACATAAATAATCCTATAAGGGCACGGTTCGTACGAAAGGGATGGTGATGATGTCTTGATGGAGCGCCAAGTGGATGCAGATAGGCTACATCATTTATGATAAATGTTTTATTTTAATAATAAAAAATTAAAATGTTGATTTAGAATTTGAATGTCAACCAACGTTATGAATGAAGCTTCGAAGCTTCTAACTATTCGGTACAGCCCTAGCTTTTATACAGGTGATGGCGGCTACCAGCTCCAGCCATGGCTGATGACTCCTGTGCGTAATCCTGCCAACATGGGAGAGGCGGTGTGCGGTGTGATCGAGCGCACATTTGGCATCTTAAAAAGCTGGTTTAGACGCCTGGATCGTAGCGGTGGGGCAATGCTATATCGTCGCCCCAAAGCACACCACTCCTTTGGGTGCTGGGTTAGGTAATAATCACAATAAAGAGAATAAGGTAATAATCACAATAAAGAGAATAGAACCCGCAGACTCATATGCTCCAGAATAAACTTCATTTATAACGTTTAGTCAGGTCCACGGGGAGTAGACGCAGGAAACACGGTCAATGAAAAGTCTATTCTGGAGGATAATGCAGGTTCTATTCTCTTAACTCAGGGGTCGGCAACCTTTACTATCAAAAGAGCCATTTTGCCCCCTCCTGCATGAAATAAAATTCACCTGGAGCCGCAAAACCTATTTACCCTTAAAATGAAGATAAGACAGTGTATAACGTTTTATATATATATGTCAGTGTTTCCCTTATATGCATTCAGCAGCGGCGCAGCTGCTATGAACTAGACCAGGGGTGGCCAACCAGTCAGAGACTAAGAGCCACAAAAATTACTGTGGTACCACAAAGAGCCACACCATGGGGGGCAGGTGGCGCGCGGAGATTACGTTCGTCACCAACACCGGGAGACACTAGGATTCGCCTGTTCGAATCCAGCTCCCGGCGTTGCTATCAGCTTGGCTGTCCTCTCACGCTGATACAATTGGCTGTATCAGGGGGTGGGAAGCTGAAGGGTGGGTCCTGGGCGTTGTGGACAGCGACCCCTACAGTTCGGTCGGGGCGCCTGCTCAGCGAGGGTTGGATCTGAGGAGAGATAGTGTGGCCTCCCACACGCTACACTCTCCCCGGTGAGAACCTGCGCGGCCAGGTTGGCCTGCCCCAGGCTGCACATGCGTCGGAGGAAAGCATGTGACAGTCTCCGGTCTCCCGGACCAACAGTAGGGGAAAGTACGCAACAACCAGGAAGGGTGGGATGGGAGAAAAATCGGGAAAAAGGAGGGGAAGAAAGATAATAAAAAAAAAAATAAAAATAAAATAGCCACACCATATACCAGCGTTTCTCAACTTTTTTTTCAGTCACGGCACCCTTCATGTGTTTATAGGTCTCACCCTCTGGCCTCTGAAGTTGCTAATGTCTTTTTTATTTGGGCCTCACAGGGTTAAAAGTACCCTGTGAGACCCACGGTTGCAAAATTACAAAATCACTTTTAGCCATTTAAAAAAATAATGTTTATTTAAAAAATGTTAAGCACATGTATAGTCAATTGGTCCTGTTGTTCAGCCTCACAATGCTATTTGATAGTAAATGTGTTTATATGTCCCACCCTCTGGCCTCTGAAGTTGCTAATGTCTTTTTAATTTGGGCCTAATTTGGGCCTAATTTGGGTTAACCTCTTAAGCCCGAGATATACAGTAAAAGTGTATATTTTCAGCATTACGTTTGTTTACCAATTATTTTAACTGTTATTAGTGAAATATAAGATTATATAAATCTCAGGGTATTGAGTCGGAAACCGGCGCATATTGACAGGAGGAAGTGGCACAGCCAAAAGTGAGTGTAGTCTTTTGAAGGAAGAGACTCGGGGCTTTCGAATTTCGAAAATCTACCCCACCCAGCTCACACCAGCCCCTGTCAATCATCTGACTCCTGGATTAACTTTTTTATTTCTCTTATTTTTTGGGATTATCTCCCACAAACCTGAATGTTATTGCCATAAAACAGAACGCAGTTAGTTTCTCTACCTTTCTGTGAACGTCTTGCAAAAAACGGTGTTGCAATACGATGAAAAATTGTGGAGAAATTTACATTATAAAAAAGATGGCAGAATTCAGTACTGTATCTACAAAACCTTCTGTTTAATCATCTTCCCTTTATTCATTTGCTTAGATTTTTCAGGTCTGGTCAATTTTAGCATGGTGTTATTCACAGTCAAAGATAATTAAAAAATTTTAATTAGAATTGATATTCTCCTTTGGTTCATTACAATTTACTCAAGCCTAGTAACAGACACACTATTTCTGACACTGATCCATATATGTCCCTAGATTCAGATACCAAGAACATGCAAATGGACCATTTAAAAAAAATTGTAAATGTTTATTCTATGTCCTTGTGGAATGAGTGACGTAAAAAAAGAAAACAAAGTAAACAAAAAAAGAAATTATAATATATTTATTCTTTATTTTAATTTTTTTATTGATGGAAGAGCCGCACATTGACGGGCAAAGAGCCACATGCGGCTCGCGAGCCGCGGGTTGGCCACCCCTGAACTAGACTAACTAGACAAAAAAAAGTATCTTATCAAGTGAACATATCTTATATTTTTTTTACAATAAGTCTATATTGAGTAGAATTATCTTGAATTATCTTATCCCACTGGCAGATCATTTAGATTTTTTTCCTGATTTTGGTCAATTTAATTGTTTTAAGAAAATGTTAAAATGACCAAAATCAAGAAATGAATAAGCAAAGTTATCTGTGGAATAAGATAATTCTACTCAATATTGGACTTATTGTACCAAATACAAGATATTTTCAATTTCTTTTTTGCAGTGTACAAATATGCAGCTACCTGGGCCTCCAGAGCACTTCTAGTGTCAGCGGACACACCAAAAACATCCTAGCAAATTCACACGCACATGACTCCATGAACATGAACATGAATAAACTATCTCGAACAATTCTAAGGTAGTTTTAAGTTATTTCTCCGGCAGCGTGCGATAATATGGATTCCGACGGCATGTGCGCACGGCCGCACGCACAAATATGGATTCCGGCAGAGTGCGTGCAGCACAGCACCGCTGTTGAATTTTTTTTCAGGGGAAACACTATGTTTATTATATATAGAGACTAGAGGGATTGGAATTTATTCAAAAGCTTATTTCTAGTATGTACCTATTGTTATTTTTCGTTCGGTCTCAAGTGTCGGAGAGGAGACGGGCATAAATGACAGCTGGCAACAAATCCATTCCGAATAAGAGACAACGGACCCAGTACTTTGTTGGTGGTGTGAAAATATGCCTACAAACATTAAATATCTTTGGAACCGTTTGTATTCAATTATATCTGAATCGGGAGATTATCTTCTGTCAAAATTTTAAGTGCATCTCTCCGTGCATAAAGGCTGGCTGTACAGTGGGCATAGAATATGGCATATATTATTGAAATAATTGTTCTCTAATGAACACATCTATTTCTATATTTAATATAATTTCATATATACTCAAGTGCGCCGTCGGACAGATTCGGCCGTCAGACGTGCGTAATGGAGAGAGGAGCTCTTGTGGAGAGAACTAGGTCACAAGGTTGCCCTGACGACAGGCAGCTGGACTACCCTGACGACCGAAAGCTATGTTACCGTCACTCGCGGGGGGATTCCCCGGCTGGCAGAGCTGGCAAAGTCTGCGACATCGGTACCATCCGAGTGAGTGTGTTTGGACTGATTGTGACCAGGCTGCATGCGCTCATGTCTGACACCCCGGGACCATGTGAGTCAGCTGAGACAGGCTATTTATGTTCCATTAGGCTATCTTGTTGCAAAATAATAATAATAATAATAATAATAATAATAATAATAATAATAATAATAATAATAATAATAATAATAATAATAATAATAATAATAATAATAGCCTCATTGAAAATACTCTTGGTGCTTAGTACAGTTGGTTATTTTCAGCGTTTATATGCGCTTATCTGTTATTTATTATCTGTTATATATTCTATTATCTGTTACATTTTCGTTGACATAAGTCGATTTTTCATTTTTGTTTATTTATGAAGTTAATATAAAACCGTGTTTAGAAATATTTTTAGTTCGTTAAATACATGCTTTCGATTATTCTTTGTGGGAATGACGTTTTTTTGTTTTGTTGCTAATTTCTCGCCACATATCAAGCAGGTACGCCCGCATCGTTAGTAGTGAAAGCTAATTAATCTGTCCTCTACTTAATGTTTTGGGGATTTATCCATGGTTAGCTTATTGGGGGGTTGGAAACTTAGCCACCTGCAGACGGCAGGGAGAGGCGCGGGGTGTTACATATATTTTAGTAGATGAAATATTAAACACTTTTAAATTTCAGTTCACAGTATCACATCAATGTCCAAAATTTAAATAAATAAAAATATATTTATTTCCATATTATTTTTCAAACCTACAGGGAGCCACTGCAGAGTGGCTAAAGAGCCGCATGGCCGCGGGTTGCCGACCCCTGTCTTAACTAAACATTAAATACAACTTCATTTCTCACTCAGAAAATATTCCTAAATGAGAAAATATTTTCACTGGCACAGTGCCTAACTTCGGTCTAAAGATTCAGCACCATGGACAGGTCTGCTCAAAATAATGTTTTGAGGATGACATGACAAACAAATGCAATGACGAAAGATAGTGACAAAAACAAAGGATGCAATGCGTCATGAAAATACAAATTACGAAATAAACAAAATACAACACGAAATAGAAATGGTGAAAAATACTGTTAAGAGCTTCCCTCTCCCTCATTTCGGGTTTATGTTTTAAACTGCTCCGCGAGCCAACTGCGCTGACATATCAGGAGCAAATTGCACACCTATGGGCGTGTTTGCGCTAGGATATCATCTGCGCAATATGTTCAGTGAATAGCTCGCAAAGACAAATAGAGCAAATAGCGGGCACTAATCGTGCGCAGTTAGGGGTGCTATTAGCGTGCGCATTGGGCTGACCTTCGAAGCTTTTTTTGGCAATCGAAGCTTCGGGGCCGAGCTTCGATTTTAATTCGAAGCTTCGAAAAAAAAAATATATATATAAAAAAAAAAAAAAAAAATTATATATATATATATTTTTTTTTGTATCTTATGTTGTGGGACTTGTACAGCACTTTCGTAAACTTTGTTGTTTTTAAATGTGCTCTATAAATAAAGTGGGTTGGATTAATTAATTAAGTAGCCCCTTTCGTGACTGTGACGCATCCAACAAGGTTTCACTCGGCTGTGTGATTTAATTCAAGGTGGATCGCTGTTGTCGTTTGAACAACTTCAGATTTCATGGGAACTACCAATCCCCCAAATCAAGAATGTTTAAGATGAATGAAGTAAGATTTTGATTATTTGAAATATGGCCTGTGTAGACTAAACTATGCACAGAATTATGTCAGTCTACAAGGTCCGGATTCTACATGGTCCGGCAATGTAGACCTTGTAGACTCCACTACAGACCAATTATCAGTGAATGTTCATGCATTTTTAAGAAGGGCAACTTCCACAAAAAAACAAAGAACTCACCAAAACATCTCAGTAGCACCTTATCTAAATGTTATATTTCATATATGGAGATTCATATTTATTTATGTATTGCATGCATTTCTACATTTTATTTCCCATTTTGTTTATTCATCCCAGTATCTTTCTTTCTTATGTGTGGAATTCTACAAGGCGCGCCCACACACACACACACACACACACCTACACACACACACCTACACACACACACACACACAATTTAGTCATTTAGCTGACGGTTAGATTTTTTTTATTTTTTTTTTTATCATTTCAGATAATGGTTGAAGAAGTGAGTCTTTAGTCGACGGCGAAAGATTGGACGGGATTCGGCTGTCCTAACTGGGATGGGTAGTTCACACACAATTTTAGAATTTTTTGTTTAAACTTCGATTTTTTTTTTAATGTTCGAAGCTTGTGCCATCGAACGAAGCTTCGAAGCTTCGAAGTATTTAAGACAGCCCTAGTGCGCAAGCCATTCTTTGTGAATTCGCCCCTATGTGACTTCCTTCCCAAGCTGTCTTAAGAAAACTTATGTATACATGTATTTGCCAGGTAAATTACTCTGTAAATGAGATCTTCTTGGTTTTGTCCTTCAATCCCAGCAGTGGAAACACTGAGACAGTTGTCTTTATGCAAGACATTAATCTGTATTTTATTTTATTTTCTTATCTTTTAAACTATGTTTTTTCATGGTGCTTTTATATGTAATCTATTCTATGTATTGTCCTGTCTTTTATATGGACCCGAGTCCGTAATAAAATGTAGATTGATTGACATCCATGAGGTGTTTAGGAATAATAAAAATTAAGAACAAAATTACTTTAAAGAATGTAAATAAAGTAGTAAACCGATCACCTCTGGCAAGCTTGTCTATGTCCAGCAGACCATCCTTGTTGCCACGGGTGATGGGAAGCGTGTGGAGGTCTGGACAATCGATTAGGATTTTATCTAGACGTTGACACAAAGATGCCCAAAACAAATTCATCATGGTGGACGCAGTGGATTATTTGCCAAAAAACTAAAGGCTAAATTACAGCAGGTTACGAGAAAAAGATACCTTCATGTCGTTCATAATGTACTGAAAATAGCCTAAATCTGCCAGACTTCTTTTTGTTGTACTGTAATTGTGCTGTATAATGACAGCTAATCTAATCTAAATGAGGGAAGCCTCCACTTCCTAACAAGTTGAAATAGAGGTTTGAAACGGGAAAAAAAGGAAATGTTAGCTTTAGGCTAGAGCGTGTTTACTTATGTCTTACTTTCACAATAAACTCTTGAGTCTCTTCTAAGGTTGATTGATTGATTGATTGAAAACTTTATTAACAGATTGCAGAATGGGTACAATACAGTACATCTCAATACACACAATTGTTAAGGGGATGCAGACCAGAGAAAGACTATCGGCTCTCCAAAACCATGCAACGTAAAATATGATTGTTATTGTTACGAAGGATCAGATTAAACCGAATATATATATTTACTACTTGATATATATTGCATAGTATTTGTATATCGTCTGATATCCCTTGTGTATTCTTTGTACATATACACGGAATATCCCTTTTACCTAGTACAGACCATAATATTTCGTTCTCCTATTGGATAGCGATCCACTAGGCGCCACTGCCATACCCCCAATGTCTAGTTCAAAGTCACCGCCAAGGCTTGCCTGGACATGCCCGGTTCTGCGCAAGAATACGAGACAGGAATAAGGCTGGTACTAGATTATTCACTGTACGTATAAATACGTCGCAGGTGGATACAGCAGCACTTAGCCTAAAGTCAAGTTAACCTAGAAACGTGTTACCCTCAAACGTTAAAGCCTTCATCACGAGTCAACAACCAAGTGAAGTGAGCAACCGTGCGTCTAAATAGAGCACTTATAACCGCGTGCGAATAGGATAGTAAAGTGTCAGAGCTTAGTGGAATAACGTCAAGTTCGACCTAGTTAATGTGAAGTACCGCGCACCGGAGAATCTACACCGGTGAATGCAGAGCCCCTTTCGGCTGGATTATTATATTTGCTTTGGTCCTGTAGCTGATGGAGCGGAGAATCGTCTACACCCACTACTGTGTGGGACCACCCGTGAGGAGCATCACTCGAGCCCGTCTCTAGGAGAGGCTCCTGACCATCCGTCAGGATCTGCCAAGGGAAGTACGGATCAAACGCAGATAATTCGACGAGGTGATCAAAGTACTCATCCAAAAGAATATCTTCAGAGGATTTGCATATCCAAATCGACTGCGTGTCCTTCACGAGGACAGCATCGTCCTCTTCAACAACCCAACAGCGGTGAAGGAGTTTCTCGAGACAATCGAACTGTCGCAGTAAGTTTCACATTAACTCTGCATTCTGCCACCAAGAGTGGAGGTAAGACGTTGTTAGGTCCCCTCCTCATGAAAATCGTGTAGTAGAAATATCCATCTATGAAAAGCGTGTGTGTTGATGGTTTAGTCAAGATCCACGTGAATCTGTTTTGTATACACCGTCCTGCAGTCACGTTTGCGCTCATACTTCCTGCAACAAAGAGTGACGTCACGCGGACTGTACCATTTGAAAGGGGTTTACCCCACGATAAGACGTCAACACTTGTAAGCTATAATACTATTGCAATGACTGCTTCTTTCAATTCTACACAATTAAGCATGGATGAAATTGAAGAACTATTTTTATGATGGAAGTGGGGGGGGGGGGGGAGGTTAAAATAAATGAGGGTAGGAGCTCCGGGCACCACACCATTTATGAAAACGTTAGTATTCTTTAGTTTTTATTTCTCTACTGTTTTCTTTCTCTGGCCTACTAAAAGTGAAGCCAACACAATGTTGTGGGTCTGGGAACCACAACAAGGGTGTATAATTGTATGTTATTGTCTTTTTCTTTATTGTTTGTTATTTTCTTTTCTAAATATCTCAATGCATACAGTGACAATATATGCTTTAGAACAACTTGACATACTCATAAGTAATACTAATAAGATTTTGCAACCATTATGTCGGATTTGATAATAAACTCATGGAATGTCAAAGGCTTGGGTAATCCCATTATAAGGGCAAAAAAATTATCTGTTCTAAAAGATAAGATGGTACATATAGCCTTCCTGCAAGAAACATTCTTATCAGAAATTGAACATTTAAAGCTACAAAAGGATTGGGTGGGACAAGTGTATTTTTCTTCATACAAAAGTCACAGTAGGGGAACTGCTATTCTAATCAATAGAAACACGCCATTTAAATTAGAGAAAAAAATCACTGACCCAAATGGGCGATATGTTTTGATTTCAGGTTCTATTAATGGAATATCTACCACTTTCCTTAATATCTATGCTCCTAACACAGATGACCCTGCATTTATGTCAGATATGGTATTGCTTTTCAACGAAAACTGCAAAGGATTTGGGGTCATAGGCGGAGACTTTAACTGTGCACTGAATCAGAAGATGGACAAGACCACACAGTCTAAAAGTAACAAACCAAAGTCCATAAAAGTACTCAAAGGTTTATGCAAAGAAAGTGGCCTAGTTGATGTGTGGCAGGAACTAAATCCAAAGGTTAAAGACTACACTTACTATTCAAACGCCAATGTCTCATATTCTAGGATTGATTACTTTTTGATCTACTCAAGACATCTTCACATGGTAAAAAACTGTTGTATCAATCCAATCACACTATCAGACCATGCGAGAATTGACTTGACTGTTCGTCTGGATGGAGAAAAGTTCACTCGTAGGCAATGGAGATTCAATACCTCATTGCTGAGGGATGAAACATTTAGATCAAAAATGAAGGTATGGATTAAAAATTACATAGATGAAAACAATGATCCTAGCATGGACCCAAACATAATCTGGGAAGCTGCAAAAGCCACTTTAAGAGGACATATTATCTCATACACATCATTTAGTAAAAGGGAAGAAATTGCACACACAAAAGAACTAGAAAAAGAAATTGAAAGATGCGAAGCCCTCCATAAAGTTGCAGCAACAGAAGACAACTGGAAACATTTAGTAACTGCCAGAGCCAAATTAAATATCAAGACTACAAATATAATCATGCAACAAATGAATCAGGTTAGACAAAAACACTATGAATTTGGCAACAAACCCAGTAAACTATTAGCCCATCAACTAAAAAAAGAACAAGCCGAAAGGACTATAAAAGCAATTCGGTTCAAGGGCAACATCACACATCATCCAAAAGAAATCAATCAGGCATTCCAGGAGTATTACAATATACTATACAAATCTCAAAGTAATTACACACAGGAGGAACTGGATAGATTCTTAGAAGGTATCAAAATGCCAAAGCTCTCAGAATCAGATCAAGAGAGTCTTAATGCACCCTTTACCGAACAAGAAATACTAGCAACAATTAATTCAATGCCTATAGACAAAAGTCCAGGACCAGATGGCTTCCCGGCACAGCTATATAAGGAGTACTGGAATGACTTGAAACCCATTTTTATGGGAATGATTAACAACTTTGGACGCAACAAGGCACTTCCTCAAACAATGAGCTTGGCAAACATCACAGTACTGCATAAAAGTGGTAAGGATCCACTAGACTGTTCATCATACAGACCTATAAGTCTTTTAGATCATGATTATAAGACTATCACCAAAGCATTAGCGAAAAGACTTGAAACCATCACGCCGAAATTGGTAAACCCAGATCAGGCTGGATTTGTTAAGGGAAGATATGCTACCGATAACATCAGACGGTTATTAAATATAACCAATCATTTGAATCTAAAACAGAGGCCCTCTCTACTCCTATCTCTGGATGCAGAGAAGGCTTTTGACAGAGTCGAGTGGAACTTTCTTTTTAACGTGTTGCAAAAACTTAATATAGGGTCAAATTTTATCCAGTGGATTAAAGCAATTTATCAAACTCCAAAAGCAGCAGTTATTACTAATGGCAATACATCTGATCCGTTTCTCTTAATGAGAGGAACAAGACAGGGGTGCCCAATGTCCAGCTCATTATTCGCAATAATAATAGAGATTTTGGCTGCATCTGTACGAGACAACATTAACATAAAAGGAGTGTATATCGATAAGGTTGAACACAAAATATCTTTATATGCTGACGACATTGTTCTATACATTGAGCAACCAGAAAACTCCTTATTACATCTGTATAACACAATCGAACAATTTGGAAAGTACTCAGGATACAAGATAAATTATAATAAATCTAATGCATGTCTCCTACATATGAAACCAACAAAAGAAATGCAGAAATCCTACCCATTTCGATGGTCACCAGGAGGCTTCAAATACTTGGGAGTACACTTTACACCGCAATTAAATGATTTATTTGAAAAAAATTACACTCCTCTTACAATTGAAATTAACACAGATCTAGGTAGATGGGACAAACTACCCCTATCCCTTCTAGGAAGGATAAATGTCATCAGGATGAATATCCTTCCGAGATTGAACTTTCTCTTTCAAAATGTACCCTGCTACCTATCTATAACATATTTTAACATATTGAATAAACGTATCTCAAAATTTATTTGGTCCAATAAAAAACCAAGGATTAAATTACTGACTCTTATGAAACCTGAGTCCATGGGTGGTCTAGGTCTTCCCAATCTCCAACACTACTACTGGTCAGCCCAACTTCGAACTATAGTATCATGGTCATTGGGAGGACCAGACTCACACTGGATACAGATAGAAGCGGGACAGGTTGATCCTTTACCTCTAAACTAGGGCTGGGCGATATGGAAAAAAATCATATCGCAATAACGATATGATAATTTTATTTTATTTCTCGATATCGATAATTATCGAATTGTTATAAGTATAAAAAAAAAATTTTAACAGGTGTATGTTTATTTTGCAGCAATTCTTTGTCATTGCTGCCATCTTTAGTGTTACATCCCCTCACACTCCAGTTCTCAGGCTGCAGCTGGTTTAAAAGCTAAAGTAAACCGGCTTCTCTGCTGGCTGTGGCTCCAGAGGAGTTGAACAGTTCTGGCTCTGCTAGTTTATTTTCGATCTTTTGGCGCTTTTTTGGTGGACAAACCACCGCACATGTGCACCGTGACTCGTGACTGGAGTCTAGTTCTGCTAGCACTGTGTAACTGTGTACAGACGGTTTCAAAATGTATTTTAAATTAGAAGGCAAACAAAATAAATGGACAAGAGAAAAAGAAATCTGAATTTGGTCAGTATTGTCATTTGGACAAGCAAAGCCATTACTTTAAGTTGCAGGCAAGAAAGACAAGTCTGTCCACTGTCTCTGTTTTAAAGTTTTAAAACTGCCCTGTTGCAGGTAAAAAAATAAAAAAGTTAAAAAAAAAAAAAAAAAAAAACGATTTTTCGATTTTTTTTTAATTTTGATATTCGATATCGATTATTAAAATATATCGCGATATTTATCGTTATCGTTATATCGCCCAGCCCTACTCTAAACTCTCTTTTTTTTATAAAGAATTTTGACAAAATAGAAAATATAAAGCAATATTTCACGGTTGTGAATACCCTATCTGCATGGAAAGATTGCTCGAAAAAGTTTGGCATAACTAAATGCATCTCTGTTTATTCACCTATTCATCAAAACCCTGACATAAAAAAATATTTTCATTCAACTGATATAAACAAGTGGAGACACTTGGGGGTAACTCAACTTAAAGACCTTTTTCATAAAAACTGGAAATTAAAAGCATTTCAGGAGCTAAGAAAAGAATACAACATTCCTAACTCAGACTTCTTAAAATATATGCAAATTCAAAGCACTTTAAGTTCACTTACTAAAGAAAACAAGTTAAGCTTTGAAATGACAGAATTGGAAGAAAAACGAACTACCTCATCCACAATTAAAGGTAAAATCAGTGAACTATATGAAATTCTAACTAATGAATGCCAAACAGTCTTCCCAGCTCTATTAAGATGCTGGGAGACGGACCTGGCAATGAAATTTGAAGAAAACAATTGGCAAGATATCTGTGATCGAACTTTCTTTCCCTTTACAAGCAATAAGATCAAAGAAAGTAATTTCAAATTTATTCATAAATTCTACCTTACTCCTGTAAAAATGCACAAAATCTCGAAAGAAAACTCACCAAATTGCCCAAGATGTAAAATTAAAGAAGGAACATTTCTGCATATGTTCTGGCAATGTAGCAAATTGAAGCATTTCTGGAACAAGATCCACTTATTTACTAAATCTGTCATGGAGTTGGAATTTGAGTTATCACCATGTGTCTATCTATTAAATAATATAACAAACTGCCACTTAGACCAAAAGAAATGCAGACTGTTGGTATACATAACATATTTTGCAAAGAAATGTATACTTCTTCTATGGAAAAATGAAATCGCACCAACATTCAATATGTTCATAGAACAAATATCTCAGTTTCTTCCCTTAGAAAAGATAACACTTGAAAAGCACAACCAGGGTCACTTATTTCAAGAACTCTGGAATCCACTCTATACTCAACTGCTGCAGGGTTTCCCATTAATTACCTAGACTGTGGAGGCCCGCCACAGTTGTATAATGAACAAAAAAAAAGTAAAAAAAAGAAAAGAAAATATACATATATATATATATATATATATTTTTTTTACTATTTTTTTTTAAATATAAAGTTTGCCAATAGGGATGTATCAGTAGTATTGGCAGTTGTAGTAGTCGTAATAGTAATCCACGATATTTTTTTTATTTTCTAAAAGATTAACCAGTTCAACACAGGTAACCACTTTTGCTTAATTTCTTTGATGGCTCAAATGTATGCTCTAATCCAGTGCTTCCCAATTCTCTCCTCGAAGCACCCCAGCCGTTCCATGTATTTGTTAAATTCCACCACCAGCACACCTTGATTCAACTAATAAAGGGCTAGTTAAGTTGAATCAGGTGTGCTGGTGGTGGAATTTAACAAATACATTGAACAGCTGGGGTGCTTCGAGGAGAGAATTGGGAAGCACTAGTCTAGTCGATTTTGTGTTTTGAGCACAAAGTTCATCATAGATCTAGCCTCTTTATTTTGCTCTCAAAGTGCACCAGATTGATGCATTTTACTTTAAAATGTACAAAACAAAAAAAGTTACGGGGGGCATGCCCCCGGACCCCCCTAGAGGGTCGGAGGTTCTCCCCCCATAGTCTCTGAAAATTCTGTGGGAAACACTGCTGCTGCAACATTAATTGTATCTATAGCACCTTTAAACAAGGTAAATACTTCACCTACAAACATAATACTGTTCTGACAATAGTAATAACAGTAATTAAGCCTGGAGGCCTATTTTCTGAAAATCTGCCTAAAATACATACCTAAGTAAATGGAAGATTGCTCCACTTCTACAAGGCCATTTGCATGTTCTTGGTATCTAGGGACATCTATGGACCCCAGTGAATATATTCCCAGTGTCAGAAATATTGTGTCTATTACTAGGCTTGCTTAAATTGTGATGAAACAAAGGAGAATATGAATTATGATTTTTCTTTACATCTTTGACAGTGAATAACACCTGTTAAAAATGACCAGACATGAAAACTGCCACTGAGCTCTAAGGAAATGAATAAAGGGAAGATGATTAAACAGGTGGTTTTGTAGCTACAGTACTGAATTCTGCCATCCGGACCCATGCAATTTGAAATATTATTATAGAATATAGAATATGAGGCCTATATAAATTAGTAAAATTACCTTATTATAGCCAACTTGCACATCTATGGATCGGGCCAAATCTACTCTTTCCAATGGCAGAGTTCAATTTGGATTTAGTATCACCAGGCGTGCATGAAGAACCGGGAATGAAATCTACTGTAAATACAGTCAGCTTTTTATTTTTGCGACAGGTCCGCCATTTTTAATCCGTTTGCAGTGCGGATTGTTGCTAAATGTTCACAGAAGGTAGACACACTAACTGCACTCCAATATATGCCAATAACGTTCAGTTTTGTGATATAGTATCCCTAGAAATAAGAGAAATAAAAACACTCATTGAGAGCTCTGGGTGCCCTGTGCTTATATGACTACAAAGCATCATCAGTCGGCGATTCAAAATGGCCGACCTCCACGGTAATATTACCACATTTCAAAAACTAAAATCTCATTAATAACACTTTAACCTATTGGTAAACAAACGTATTGCTGAAAATATACACTATGACTGCTGTTGTGACATGGTTAGGGTGTTTACTCTTGGATACATTTGAAAAAGAAACGCAACATTATGTCATACAGTCTAGACAGATTGATTTATGACGTGATGTCATCTGCGGACTGCACGGGTGGAAGAGGTTAACAGTCGCTGAAAAGAATACTTTCTTTCAACCTTGAGGTGAATGGAGCAAGTCTGGAAGTGGAGGGGCCTTCTCTGGAGGGCTTAGACAAGCCTTCTCTTGAAGAGGCCAAACCTTCTCTTGAAGAGGCCAAACCTTCTCTTGAAGAGGCCGAACCTTCTCTTGAAGAGGCCAAACCTTCTCTTGAAGAGGACAAACCTTCTCTTGAAGAGGTCAAGCCTTCTCTTGAAGACGACAAACCTTCTCTTGAAGAGGCCGAACCTTCTCTTGAAGAGGCCAAACCTTCTCTTGAAGAGGACAAACCTTCTCTTGAAGAGGTCAAGCCTTCTCTTGAAGAGGCCGAACCTTCTCTTGAAGACGACAAACCTTCTCTTGAAGAGGTCAAACCTTCTCTTGAAGACAACAAACCTTCTCTTGAAGAGGCCAAACCTTCTCTTGAAGACGACAAACCTTCTCTTGAAGAGGTCAAGCCTTCTCTTGAAGACGACAAACCTTCTCTTGAAGAGGACAAACCTTCTCTTGAAGAGGTCAAGCCTTCTCTTGAAGAGGCCAAACCTTCTCTTGATGACGACAAACCTTCTCTTGAAGAGGCCGAACCTTCTCTTGAAGACGACAAACCTTCTCTTGAAGACGACAAACCTTCTCTTGAAGAGGCCAAACCTTCTCTTGAAGACGACAAACCTTCTCTTGAAGAGGCCAAACCTTCTCTTGAAGACGACAAACCTTCTCTTGAAGAGGCCAAACCTTCTCTTGAAGACGACAAACCTTTTCTTGAAGAGGCCAAGCCTTCTCTTAAAGAGGCCAAGCCTTCTCTTGAAGAGGCCAAACCTTCTCTTGAAGAGGCCGAACCTTCTCTTGAAGAGGCCAAGCCTTCTTTTGAAGAGGCCAAACCTTCTCTTGAAGAGGCCAAACCTTCTCTGGAGGATGATGTGCCTTATCTTAACTCTGAACTGAAATGTTTTCTAGAAGTTTTCCCTCTGGCGCAGTGTAGATTAGTTTCCTCTTCAGCCTATGTGTGTTCTCACTGTACTGCTCAGGTTCTGATTCAGAAGTCGCCATGTCTTTGCCACTTGAAGTCGTTGGTGACCTGCGCTGAATGGCAGTTTTGGATTCAGCAGATTGTCCGTTTGTTATCATACAATCGGACTCATCAGAAGTGTCCTTGCTTTCGGTTGTGGTTGGATGTCTCCTCTCTTCGCACTTGCGTACATTCTTTGCAAAATTGCCATCATCACTCTCAGAGTCAGACTCGGGTAAAGGAGGACTCTGCGATAGGCTACGTCTGACATGTCCTCGCCTTCTTCATCCTTACTATCTGACTTGGAGGGAGATCTTTGGAAGCTCAAGATGTTGAGTAATCAGAACTGTGTTCAGTTTCAGAGGTACTTAGGTCCCCATCACATTCAGGGTCAGACTCAACTTCACATGAAGGTGTCATTTGTGGCCTCGGGTTCTGATCCCTGGTCTGAATGTCGCTGTCCTCCTCCTCTGGGGCAGAGAAAATGGCACAGTGGGCATAATTGATGTCCTTCGCCTTTAGGAAACTGTTGAAAGAGTCAAACACCTCTATGTCAGAGGAGGCAGACGCTGCTGCTAGTTTTGAGGTGGAGTCTAGATCGATGGATTGTTCACGTTGCAGATCTTCATGTTCCAACCCTTCCTCTTTAAGTGAAGCTTCAGTCTTCACCGCACTTTCACACTGTGAAGAGTTAAAGAGTGCATGTTTAGACGATTCAGTATAGGTTCAAATCTCTGATTCATAAGTCCCATGCATACTGATGTGGATACACAGATATTGATGCCGGCATTGAAGATGATACCAGGCTAAAATACTGCAGGTACTGAGGGTGATAACAGGCTAAAATACTGCAGGTACTGGGGGTGATACCAGGCTAAAATACTGCAGGTTCTGAGGGTGATAACAGGCTAAAATACTGCAGGTACTGAGGGTGATACCAGGCTAAAATACTGCAGGTACTGAGGGTGATACCAGGCTAAAATACTGCAGGTACTGAGGGTGATAACAGGCTAAAATACTGCAGGTACTGAGGGTGATACCAGGCTAAAATACTGCAGGTACTGAGGGTGATAACAGGCTAAAATACTGCAGGTACTGAGGGTGATACCAGGCTAAAATACTGCAGGTAGGGTATATTTGCAGTTGTGAAGATAATCTAACTCACTTGGAGTGTGAATGTGATATATCACAGGAAACTACTCAACCTCTATATATACTAGAAAAGTCATATTTAACCTCAGTTAGTAAATATTGAGAATAGTCAGATTTAACTTTAGTTAGTAAATATAGATAAGTCAGATTTAACTTCAGTTAGTAAATACAGAGAAGTCAGATTTGACTTCAGTTAGTAAATATAGAGAATAGGCAGATTTAACTTCAGTTAGTAAATACAGTATAGTTAATAGTCCGATTTAATTTCAGTTAGTAAATATAGAGAAGTCAGATTTAATTTCAGTTAGTAAATATAGAGAATAGTCAGATTTTACCTCAGTTAGTAAATATAAAGAATAGTCATATTTTACCTGTTCGTAAATATAGATAATAGATGATTTAATTGCAGTTAGTAAATATAGAGAATAGCTACTGATGTTTATATGATATGGACCTACCGTATGACTCCTACAATGTGATTGTAAGGAGGAAAGATTATTCACACATCCTTACTTGAACATATTCTGTACACTATGTTCTCAGTCACTCTATAGCCATGAATGCACTCCTGTCTCTGCTCAGTATCTGCTTCTGACACTATAAGGTAAACAGCCTATGATATATAAACAGCAATGGGAGATGTACCTTATTATGGATATGGACATAGACGAGACACAGTATATGCATCATGAGAACTTACATGTCCGAATTTACATGTTAAATATGTATCAAGTAATATGACTCTGTCTGTGAGAGATATAAAACATTACTGTGTTACGGTCTCTTCTATCCTCTGCTCTTTATCCTCTCCTCCCTTCTTCCCCACTCTATTACTGATGAAAGAGCATTTTTACTTCACAAACTGTATGGATCCATATTAGGGATTTTGGGGAAATATCTAATAGCTATTTTTCGGACAGATATTGCGATTGCGATTCAATTTGCGCACAGACACACTTCAGCTAATGAAGTAAAATGTTTATCATCATCAACTATCCAGTTCGTTTTTATAGTGTAACGTTTTGATACTTAAATGTTAATTGAACGTACAGTAGAGAGGGAGGGAGGGAGAGAGAGAGACGGGCTCAGCCCCGCCCGCCCCCCTTTCGCTACTATTGAAACTCTGCTGTTTTCTGTCTGTGAGCAAGGTTAGCTAGCTTAGCTTAGTTAGCACTGTGGCTAACGTTAGTTTACCCCGACGTGGGCATCAGGAATAACGAGGATGCAAAGCTTGTTAGACGCATTGGAGTTTTCACTGCACATAGAAACAGCGCGGGGAAAAAAGCAGGGACTTATTTTGGGTTGCAAAATACGACCAAATAGGCACACTCTGGAGCCCTGCTGTAACGTCTTCACACACAGGCGTTTCATGAGCTGTTGTTGTTGGGCGTATACGTAGCTACCTTGGGCTACTTCTGATTAGGGATGGGAATCGAAAACCGGTTCCCATTGGGAACCGGTTCCTAATTGGCCGATGCCTGGAACCGTGTGGCTCCTGTGACTTTCGATTCCCTTATCGCTGCCTACAGTTGCGCAATAACGTTACGTTAGCATGTAGCCATGGCAGACTCTATTTGATTCCTTAAGGGCTCGAAATTGCCTGGGTTTTGGTAATATGCTCCCGAAATGCTCCCGCTGTTTGGCTACTTCTATGTGCAGTGAAAACTACTTGAATGCTTTAGAACCCAGCCATTGATTTAGATCAGGGTGAGCTAAAATTAGCCGCGGAGCTAACGTGAGCTAACGTGAGCTAACGCTATTTAATCAAGCTCACAAAGAGAGATAAACAGCTGACAGCGGATAGTACAGGTACAAATACAATAAAACAGCAGGTGGGGGCTGTTGTGTAAACCTTGTACTCTTTAGTTCACATATAATGAGAGACGTGGGTGCTTGTTTACATGTCTGTAAGCCAGGAAGTACAGTGGTGCAACATACAAATGTGTCCGTGTAGCAACACAAGCCAATACATAAAGGACAGGGGCCCGGGGAGGGAGCTCTCTCTCTCTCTCTCTCTCTCTGTGTGTGTGTGTGTGTGTGTGTGAGAGAGAGTGTGAGTGAGAGACAGAAGTCAGAGGAATAACAACCTGTTATTCAATAGATTAAATTAGTTTAAGAATAAAAAAATAAATACATTTTAAGAGAATCTCAAATACATTATTTTATTTAAGTGTAGGCTATAGTTAATGTTTAATTTTTTACAGTTTTTGTATTTTTCTGACATGGGGGCTCAACAATAAATGACAATCAGAAATGTCAAGTTGCATGTTGTTATTCTAACCAGCTTAGACCCCGACGCTCTGCATCTTCTGGCCGCCTCAGACCTACTCCTATCCGAGCTCCGGGAGGGTCATCAAAGAGAAGTCGCCTATTCTCAGTCCTTGCCCCACAATGGTGGAATGAACTACCCACCCCAGTTAGGACAGCCGAATCACGTCCAATCTTTCGCCGTCGACTAAAGACGCACTTCTTCAACCATTATCTGAATAAAAAAAAATATATCTAACCCTAACTAACCGTACTGTCATGCACTTGTCCTAATAAACTAACCTACACTGTAGCACTCAACACTTTGATGAACATTGTTGCTCAGCTGATAGAGTTGTGCCCTTCCTGATGGCTTGTCGTACAGAACTTGTAAGTCGCTTTGGATAAAAGCGTCAGCTAAATGACTAAATGTAGTTCTGTTGCATTTCCAATTTATTTATTTAAATTATAAATTGATCAGGTATCGATAAGGGAATCGATAAAGAATCGAATCGTTAAGCAGAATCGATAATGGAATCGTATCGATAAAATCCTATCAATTCCCATCCCTACTTCTGATTGGTGAGCAATGAGAGCACAGCACTTCTGATTGGTAAGCATGACTGGCACGCAAGAAAAAACCTTGAATCAGACTCGCTGTATAACGTATCCCAAATCGCAGGCTTTGCGATTTGCTAATTGCGTCATTTCAAATCACGATTTCGATTTAAAATTGATTAATCGTTCAGCCCTAATCCATATTATAATAAACAATCTTATTGAACTTTAGGAATTGTCTCCTAATCATTCGGATATTCCTTTCAATATTAGCATTCCAATTTCTATTCTTTTTTTGTATCCACTTTTTCTCCTCCTGTTTTTCTGTGTTTTTCTCCCATCCCAATTTAGTCGTTATGCCAATTCCCCCCTCCCCTTCCTGGTCGTTGCTCGCATGTGCCCCCCACTGGTCGGTCTAGGGAGCCCTGAAGTCTATCAGATGCTTCCTCCGAGACATAGGAGACAGCCAGCAGCATCTTTTCACCTGCCAGCGTGGACTCTCATTGGTGAGGTGTAACGTGTGGGAGGTCACACTACCCTCAACTTCTCCCTCCCTCGCTGTGCAGGCGCCCTGACCGACCTGTAGGAGTCATTGGTGAGGTGTAACGTAGGTAAGGTGTAATTGAGCCAGTATGACTGCCGGCCAAGCCGGAGGCAACACTGACAGCCGGATTTGATACCAGTGTCTCTCGCGTTGGTGACGAGCACTTAGTCCGCTGCGCCACCCAGCCACCTCCAATTTCTATTCTTAATACCTCGGACCACGGATCTTGATTTACATCGAAACACATCATTACAGTTATATAATCACCTGCTTAAACAGTGGCTCAGGAGGTAGAGCGGTCGTCTGGTAATCAGAAGGTTCCCGGTTAGATTCCAGCTCGTCCTGGGAAGTGTGTCGAAGTGTCCTTGAGCTAGACACATAACCCCTAACTGCTCTCGATAAGTAGGTTGGCACCTTGCATGGTGTCCTCCGCCGTCTGTAGTGTTTTTTAAGGTCTCCCATCGTCTTGAAGCTCTTCCCACACTGGTCACAGCAGTAAGGTTTCTCTCCTGTGTGTACCATGTGGTGTAGTTTAAGATCTGCCTTTCTCTTGAAGCTCCTCCCACACTGGCCACAGCAGTACGGTTTCTCTCCTGTGTGTACCATGTGGTGTCTTTTAAGTTCTCTCATCGTCTTGAAGCTCTTCTCACACTGGTCACAGCAGTATGGTTTCTCTCCTGTGTGTACCATGTGGTGTAGTTTAAGATCTGCCTCTCTTTTGAAGCTCCTCCCACACTGGCCACAGCAGTACGGTTTCTCTCCTGTGTGTACCATGTGGTGTCTTTCAAGATGTGTCTTTCTCTTGAAGCTCTTCCCACACTGGTCACAGCAGTAAGGTTTCTGTCCTGTGTGTACCACGTGGTGACGTTTAAGTTCTCTCATCGTCTTGAAGGTCTTCCCACACTGGTCACAGCAGTAAGGTTTCTCTCCCGTGTGTACCATGTGGTGACGTTTAAGATCTGACTTTGTCTTGAAGGTCTTCCCACACTGGTCACAGCAGTAAGGTTTCTCTCCCGTGTGTACCATGTGGTGACGTTTAAGATCTGACTTTGTCTTGAAGCTCTCCCCACACTGGTCACAGCAGTACGGTTTCTCTCCTGTGTGTACCATGTGGTGACTTTTAAGTTCTCTCATCGTCTTGAAGCTCTTCCCACACTGGTCACAGCAGTAAGGTTTCTCTCCTGTGTGTACCATGTGGTGACTTTTAAGTTCTCTCATCGTCTTGAAGCTCCTCCCACACTGTACACAGCAGTATGGTTTCTCTCCTGTGTGTACCATGTGGTGTAGTTTAAGATCTCCCTTTCTCTTGAAGCTCTCCCCACACTGGTCACAGCAGTAAGGTTTCTCTCCCGTGTGTACCATGTGGTGTCGTTTAAGATCTGCCCTTCTCTTGAAGCTCTTCTCACACTGGTCACAGCAGTAAGGTTTCTCTCCTGTGTGTACCATGTGGGGTCTTTCAAGATCCGACTTTCTCTTGAAGCTCTCCCCACACTGGTCACAGGAATGACGTCTCAAGTCCTCCATGTCTCTATTGGTTGCCGGGCAGAAGGACAGGGGGTGGATCTGGGGAACAGAGAGACAAACATTCAAATGAAGAGTTTATAAACGGCTGTCTAATGGCAGTCTAAGGCTATGTGTAGATGTATACTTTAAGACCTTCTGATAAACCCTGCCTTACAGTGAAATTACAGAGGTGACTGTTCAATCTCCACTGGACACATAGCATGAGGTGACAGTTCATTCTCCACTGGACACATAGCATGAGGTGACTGTTCATTCTCCACTGGACACATAGCATGAGGTGACTGTTCATTCTCCACTGGACACATAGCATGAGGTGACAGTTCATTCTCCATTGGACACATAGCATGAGGTGACTGTTCATTCTCCATTGGACACATAAGTAAGTAAGATGGTTTCATACAGAAATGCATCGAGGACCTTGTGCCGAGGAAAGAAATCTGTGTGTTTCTAAACCAGAAGCCATGGATTAACAGTTCTGTGCGTGTGGCTCTAGCAGAGAGGGACACAGCACACAGATCCGGGGACAGAGAGGAGAACAGAACAAGGTACAACCTCTGCAGTGAGATCACAGCAGCTAAAAAGGATTACAGAGTCAAGATTGAAGAACAATTAGGCAGCAATGACTCAAAGTGTATGGAAGGCACTACACACAGTAACAGACCTGAAAGGGGTCTCCAGCAGCACAGCTAACACCGCTGCCTCCTTACCGGACCAGCTGAACAGCTTTTACACCCGTTTTGAGGTTAAAAACAACACCCACCACCCCCACCCCGCCGAAATGAGCAGTGCCCTGGTCATCACAGAGGCTGATGTGTGCGCTGAGTTGCAAATGTGCAACATTTGTATTTTTTTCTTTAAAAAAAAGAAAAAGGGTATAAATAATTTGTTTTCCTGTAATTTTTTCACCTAAACATCATCACCGGATCCTATTGTTTAGTCTTGCAATGCCATTGGCCAGGATATTTGCATATAAGTACGTACCCCCCACAAACTTCACAACTTCAAAATCCTTGAAGGACGAAAACTCTCTTTTTCACTGGACGGGATTCCTCACAAAAAAGTAAGTAAAATGCCTGTAATATTTTTTGGGTGATCATTAGAATGTCTAGAACATGTACATATGTTATTATTGTGAAATATATCCCCCAAATGTAAATTAGAGCATGCTTTATACCTGTGGAGTCTTATAGTTTTCACAATACATTTATACTAGTGCCGTCAGGCGATTAAAACAATTAATCTAATTAATTACAGGATTTGTAATTAATTAATCTAATTAATCACATTTTAATCGCATAACCATTTTAGGCCTGATATTCTATATTCATATTTCAAATTGCATGTGTCCGGATGGCAGAATTCAGTACTGTATCTACAAAACCTTCTGTTTAATCATCTTCCCTTTATTCATTTGCTTAGATTTTTCAAGTCTGGTAAATTTTAGCATGGTGTTATTCACAGTCAAAGATAAAAAAAATGTTTAAATAGAATTGATATTCTCCTTTGGTTCATTACAATTTACTCAAGCCTAGTAACAGACACACTATTTTCTGACACTGATCCATATATGTCCCTAGATTCAGATACCAAGAACATGCAAATGGACCATTAAAAAAAAATTGTAAATGTTTATTCTATGTCCTTGTGGAATGAGTGACGTAAAAGAAATTATAATATATTTATTTTTTTATTGATGGAAGAGCCGCACATTGACGGGCAAAGAGCCGCAGGTTGGCCACCCCTGAACTAGACTATTACAAATTAAAATAAATAAATAAAAAAATATATAAAAAAAAAAATATGTATTATCATTTCATTTGGGCTGTGGGGGTGCTTAATGTAAAAGACTGACCTGAGGAAAAGGCTGCAGGGAGACCATCTGGCCGCTTGTATGCGTCTCAGCATCAATGGGCCCCTACCAGTGAATTCCCCACCAAAGAGCCCTGGAGCTTTTCTTTCAAAAGCCCAGGAAAATTAATGCTCTAAGGCAGAATGTAGCCTATGCCACTGAGACTTCTTAGGTGTAAAGTGCTGTTGTAGTGTTATGATTTGTGTATGTTAGACAGTTAGTATTTATATTATCTATTAAATCATCTATATCTATGTTCAGGGACCGAAACTAGAGAGCGCCACCCGCCATTTGCGCTCAGTTTTTACGTTTGGCGCTTCCCACTGAGACGTCTGAGCGCCGTGTGGCGCTCAATCAAATAGTCATGTGAAAACCGAAAATCATGATCAAATTCTTTAGCGGAGTTCTCACTCGCTGTCTCAGCAGACATGAAGCGTGCACCGCGCACTGCTGCTGCTACCCCCTCCCCACCTGTTTCTGTATGCTGCATGTAAACAGAGGCTATTGCCTCCGAGTCACCGTGACGTTAGTTAGCACTTAGCACTGCTGCTCCTACCCCCTGTATGCCTGCATGTAAACAGAGGCTATTGCCTCACCGTGACGTTAGTCTAGTCAGTGTGGGACCTTCGTGAGATAACGTTAGCTACCGTTACAAAATGACCCAGTCAACTATTCACTTAGTTTAATACACGAGGCATTGTGTAACGTTATCCAGCCGGCTAGCTACGGATAGCTCCCGACATCAACAAATCCTCCAGCAATAGTCCAGTGCATAATACCTCCGTTGGCTAGGTAACTAGACGCTACGAAATGTCGCAGTAAACTAAACAGTTCACTGAGGCGTTGTCCCAACGCCATCCAGCAGTAGCTACAGATAGCTCTTGGCATCAATGTCCTGGCTACAACAACAACATGCGTATTCGAGTCCCTGGTTTACATCGCATGAGAGAGGGCTGCTGACTAGGGTCCAGGTGCAGCGCCGGAGAATTCTTTTGCATGCTGAATGTAGCGTTTAGGGTCCAGCTGCACCCCCGGAGAATCCTTGCTGGAGCTGGAGGCCACTCGAGTATACACACAGACAGTGGAGCTGTTTGCAGACAGCGAGGTGGCGATGTCTCGCAGATAACACAACCACAAGTATGATTATATAATATATATATTTTATTAAAAAAAAATCTATATAAAATAATAAAAAAAAAATTTATCAAAAAAAAGTTGGCGGGTAAGAAATATGCTTGGCGGGTAGATTCTTCCCATCTACCCGCCACTGGCCGGTGAGTCAAAAAGTTAATTTCGCTCCCTGTCTATGTTCAATACAAATAGTGTACAAGTGGTTGAGGCATGTCATTAATCTTGACATTTACTTTGATTACAACTACACTGCAAAAAAAAGTATCTTATCAAGTGAACATATCTTATATTTTTTTTTACAATAAGTCTATATTGAGTAGAATTATCTTGAATGATCTTATCCCACTGGCAGATAATTTAGCTTTTTTTCGTGATTTTGGTCGATTTAATCTTGTTTTAAGAAAATGTTAAAATGACCAAAATCAAGAAATGAATATTAAGCAAAGTTATCTGTGGAATAAGATAATTCTACTCAATATTGGACTTATTGTACCAAATACAAGATATTTTCACTTGATAAGATTTCTTTTTTGCAGTGTACAAATATGCAGCTACCTGGGCCTCCAGAGCACTTCTAGTGTCAGCGGACACACCAAAAACATCCTAGCAAATTCACACGCACATGACTCCATGAACATGAACATGAATAAACTATCTCGAACAATTCTAAGGTAGTTTTAAGTTATTTCTCCGGCAGCGTGCGCTAATATGGATTCCGACGGCATGTGCGCACGGCCGCACGCACAAATATGGATTGCGGCAGAGTGCGTGCAGCACAGCACCGCTGTTGAATTTATTTTCAGGGGAAACACTGTATGTATATTATATATAGAGACTAGAGGGATTGGAATCTATTCAAAAGCTTATTTCTAGTATGTACCTATTGTTATTTTTCGTTCGGTCTCAAGTGTCGGAGATATAATAATATAAAACCGTGTTTAGAAATATTTTTAGTTAGTTAAATACATGCTTTCGATTATTCTTTGTGGGAATGACGTTTTTTTGTTTTGTTGCTAATTTCTCGCCACATATCAAGCAGGTACGCCCGCATCGTTAGTAGTGAAAGCTAATTAATCTGTCCTCGCTTAATTAAACCCTCTACTTAATGTTTTGGGGATTTATCCATGGTTAGCTTATTGGGGGGTTGGAAACTTAGCCACCTGCAGACGACAGGGAGAGGCGCGGGGTGTTACATATATTTTAGTAGATGAAATATTAAACACTTTTTAATTTCAGTTCACAGTATCACATCAATGCCCAACATTTTTATAAATAAAAATAGCCATTATTTCTTTTTCAACCCTACAGGGAGCCACTGCAGAGTGGCTAAAGAGCTGCATGCAGCTCCAGAGCCGCGGGTTGCCGACCCCTGTCTTAACTAAACATTAAATACAACTTCATTTCTCACTCAGAAAATATTCCTAATTGAGAAAATATTTTCACTGGCACAGTGCCTAACTAACTTCGGTCTAAAGATTCAGCACCATGGACAGGTCTGCTCAAAAGAATTTATTTGGGGATGTGGCGGTTTATGTTCAGTTGGCAGTCGTGTGTAGTCGCATTCTAATGTGGGGGCCGACAACGCTGAGGACGTCGAGGATTGCCTGTTTCTGGCACAGTTTAGGACGTCGAGGATTGCCTGTTTCTGGCACAGTTTAGGATGTCGAGGATTGCTTGTTTCTGGCACAGTTTAGAACGTTGAAGATTGCCCATTTCCGGCTTAACTTGCATATTTTTTCACGGATGCCATGAACTACCACTGTAGATGGAGCAAGAGTTGTATTTTTGTTTCCCTTAATATAAGTAAAAAAAATTTTATCCACTTTTTTCTCCCATTTTCTATATTTTTCTCCCATCCCAATTTCGTATCATCCAATTCAACCCTCCCCTGTCACGAACGCTGTTTCTTGCCTCCCACAAGCCGGCTGCAATGTGGACTAAGTCATACATAGCACAAGTCCCCTCCGGTACTTGAGGTAACAGCAGTCGCATCTTTTCACCTGCGCAGCTCGATCGCTCAGTGGCGAGGAGTAGCGCGCGGGAGGCTCACGCTGCCCCCGACACTTCCTGATTCTACTGCGCAGGCGCACCAACCGACCTGTAGGAGTCGCTGTCCACAACGCCCGATCCCCACCCATCAGTTTCCCACCCCCTAATACGGCCAATGTGTATTAGTATGAACGACCAGCTAAACTGAAAGCAATGTGGAGCGCTGGGCTCGAACAGGCGAGCCCAGCGTCTCCGCATTCGTGGCGAGCGCCTTGCCCACTACGCCACGTAGCCGCCCCAATATAAGTCCATTTGTATGGGTAGAACACTTTGTATGGTTTGGGTAGTTTTCTGAGCCCTTACGGCCAGAATACTAGGTGGAGAATTATTCTACGTTATTCCTACAGAGAGATAATTATTATTATTGTTATTCCTATAGAGACATTTTGCAAGTATTATTTATTGTCTGGTGCCGCCTAGTGGGCATTTACCGGAACGTGTGTCTGAGACTAGGGCTGGGCGATATGACGATATTATATAAATATCGGGTACAGTTCATTAACACTTTGATCGCCATGGGTTAAATTCATAATTTACCATCCCTCGCCATCTCTATTTGTCTATGGAGAAGTTCCCCTTCTTTGCAGGGCTATAACTTTTTAAATTCTATTGCTAAATTGCCATTATTATGGCCCATTCAATGTCCGATATGTATTGTTCAGGGTGTAGCAACGTTAAACTTTTTCATTCACATATTCATACTAAAATATGGTCTAAAGTATAAGTATGTTTTTATCGTTTTCTGCAGCTTTCTTCAGAACGTGATTTATAGCCCTAAATGCATTATATTGATGATCAAATACAGTTTGGTAGGAATCTGTGCGAGATAAAAAATTTCAACTGGATGTGCTTCTAGGAGTTACTACATATCATCTTATGATGACCGGATGGACGTTTATAATTCCGTGGGCAGCGTTAGATGATTCATCCAGAGTGGGTCATATGTTCATCATAGCAGTTTATATGGAACACGTTAGAATATAACGCTGAATCTTACCGTGGCTTCTTCGCGCCGCTGGCAGATGAGCGTGGAACAGAATTTTTTCTATTATGGGATGGAGAAATGCCCGATCCATTTCCAGGTTATATAATAGTATATATGTCCAAATCATGTTGTTTTTTCGAGTTATTTACACCGATCGATGTTCACTGTGTCAAGACGGAGTCTCTCTAACGATAGCGAGTGCCCGGACCACATATGGATGAGCACTACCGGTTCAAAGGGTCATTTCCGGTTGGCGATCTGCCGATCGGCCACCAGATGGCGCTCTTGAACCGCTAGAGAGTTGAGTGGAGCTTTGCAGTGTGTCTCAGGGCTCCGAAAGGGAAATATGATTTCGATTACAGATTTTTGAAATATTGACATCAAAGACGAGTTATGACAGAATGAGCATGGCTAGGAATGACGTCTAAACACGTCATCGGCGATCATAGTGTTAACGATACACCTTTTTAACGTATCGTGGATATCATGATGTTTTGCCCAAGAGGATTGTGTCGCGTCAATCTGGTCCACACGTTCAAACTTTTGAACAACGCCGCCCCCACACACACACACACTACTGCATCAAAGTTACTACTTATGATTAACAAAGGCATTCGTTTTGTGGCATTAAAGTTATATAGTTACACGTTCAATAACATCAGCGTATTTACCCGAACATAACAACGTCCGAGGACGACCTAGATAGATAGCAAGCATTACTCGTTCATATCTCAGCCCGTGCTGAGTTGTGCCCATTCTGCGGTCTGTTAATAAAGTTTTCAATCAGACAGATGTATGGAAAGGCTTTTATTATAACATTTGTTGCAGTAAAATCATTATGCCTCGTTTAGTCATCTGCGGAGCGCTGGTAATCTACTCGTCGGCCGCAGGGAGCTAACGTTGTTGTTGTTGAGCTCTCGTCAAAATCAATGGAGGACATTCTGGAAGTAAAAAACGAATACACGCTTGCCGATTGGTGCTAAGAACAGCAGGGCGGGTGCAAGCGGTGTGACGTAATTGGCAGACTCGACTGTCAATCAAAATTATTCTGTTGCCGGCTGAATGATTGAATGAATGAAAACTTTATTAACAGATTGCAGAATGGGTACAATACAGTACAGCTCAATACAACAACAGTGGACTGGAGGATGAAGACCAGAAAAAAGACTTTCGGCTTTTTTACATAAGGGTCCTCCATTTTCAATTCATCAAAACATTTAGAGACATACAAATATACAGTAGTTTCATAAAAATGGTAAAATGCTATTGATTGATTGATTGATTTAAAACTTTATTAACATATTGCAGAATGGGTACAGTACAGCTCAATACATACAATTGTTAAGGGGATGCAGACCAGAGAAAGAATTTCGTCTTGTTTACATCAGGGTCCCCCATTTTCAATTCATCATATTTCATATCTAAATCATATAATATCTCATTGCTAAATATATGCAATACATAATCTAATAATCCAATAATCTAAATCTAATATATAATATAAAAATGCTAAATGCATGGGTATTTTATTTTGTCTTTAATGTTAGCTTGCAAACTCAAATACTGTCTTGGTAAGCCTCATAATGAATTGTTTGGGGAAAAAAAGAAAAACATTGTGATGTGTATCGCCGAAAGGTCAGAAAATATCGTGATATCATATTTAGGCCATATCGCCCAGCCCTATCTGAGACTGTGGACAGGTGAGCTGCTTCAGCGTCGGCACGACGCACTATTTAAGCGACACTCATAGCCATAGGCCTGTAATGAGAAAAGCCCTGTGGGCGATCTAACTGGCTAACAGTACGTTGCGTTGTATGCGGTGATAATGTTCGTAATTATAATTTATAGATGCATAGCACATGTGGCTAATGAATGCCGTTTTGTTTCCCGTTTGTATAGGTAAATAATCTGACTGTTAACTGACGGTAAAGTGACTAATTACTGATGAATACTGCCGTCTAAAGACTACCAGTAATCTAATGGCTACTAATGACTAATGCTACTAGCTACCTGCTGTCTAATTGACCACCTGGTGGCTGTTTGCCAATGACGTTGGAGTTTTCAAGTGTTTGGATGCTATATCCTAATAAATAACATTCAAGCAGATGTCGGAATTGTTTCCTTTGGTCGGTATTAAAACAGTTTATCGCCTGCACCCTTCCAAAGGGGAGGTCTAGTTGACACATTGACAGTGACCGACTAGGTATTTGGACACCTATGTTACTCTATTTCATTATCACTAAAAGTGAATTGTCCTTATTGTATCAGAAACTTCAGAATGTTATCTTTCAAAAGAGACCAGGCTCATGCATGTGCTATACTTAAAGTATAAAGATCAGCTTTGCAAAAAAAGTATGCAGTCCTCAAGTTCAAGTTTAAAAATTGCCACTTTTCTGGGCGCCAGTTAAGAGGTTAATGAATATAACTCGTCAGTTTCATCAACATAAATAATCCAATAAGGGCACGGTTCGTACGCAAAGGGATGGTGATGATGTCTTGATGGAGCGCCGAAGCTTCTAACTATTCGGTACAGCCCTAGCTTTTATACAGGTGATGGCGGCTACTAGGGATGGGTACCTTTCACATTTGAACCGATACCGGTACCGGTACCTGTGAATCGATACCGGTACCCAACAGTACCTTTTTTCTGTACTTTAGTCTCAAGAAATGTAATTTACCTACCTCAGTCGTAAAAAAAGAAAAATCCAAACTTCAAATAACTACAATTTCGACAGTTTTCGGCTTGTCATTGCTCCGACTGCTTTGTTGTTGAATCAAGTCAAATCCTAGGTAAGCATATATTGTGCGTGTGAACGTTGACATGAAAAAAAAAGTAAAAAATCATTATTTTTTTTCGGTATCTCACGTATCTCAAAAGTACCGAATTCGGTACCCATCCCTAGCGGCTACCAACTCCAGCCATGGCTGATGACTCCTGTGCGTAATCCTGCCAACATGGGAGAGGCGGTGTACGGTGTGATCGAGCGCACATTTGGCAAAAAGCTGGTTTAGATGCCTGGATCGTGGAGGTGGAGCAATGCTATATCGTCGCCCCAAAGCACACCACTCCTTTGGGTGCTGGGTTAGGTAATAATCACAATAAAGAGAATAGAACCCGCAGACTCATATGCTCCAGAATAAACGTTTTATTTATATTTATTTATAACGTTTAGTCAGGTCCACAGGGAGTAGACGCGGGAAACACGGTCAATGAAAAGTCTATTCTGGAGCATAATGCAGGTTCTATTCTCTTAACTCAGGGGTCGGCAACCTTTACTATAAAAGAGCCATTTTGCCCCCTCCTGCATGAAATAAAATTCACCTGGAGCCGCAAAACCTATTTACCCTTAAAATGAAGATAAGACAGTGTATAACGTTTTATATATATATGTCAGTGTTTCCCTTATATGCATTCAGCAGCAGCGCAGCTGCTATGAACTAGACTATTACAAATTTAAATAAATAAATAAATAAATATTAAAAAATAATAATGTATTATCATTTCATTTGGGCTGTGGGGGTGCTTAATGTAAAAGACTGACCTGAGGAACAGGCTGCAGGGAGACCATCTGGCCGCTTGTATGCGTCTCAGCATCAATGGGCCCCTACCAGTGAATTCCCCACCAAAGAGCCCTGGAGCTTTTCTTTCAAAAGCCCAGGAAAATGAAATGCTCTAAGGCAGAATGTAGCCTATGCCACTGAGACTTCTTAGGTGTAAAGTGCTGTTGTAGTGTTATGATTTGTGTATGTTAGACAGTTAGTATTTATATGATCTATTAAATCATCTATATCTATGTTCAATACAAATAGTGTACAAGTGTTGAGGCATGTCATTAATCTTGACATTTACTTTGATTACAACTACACTGCAAAAAATCTTATCAAGTGAACATATCTTATATATTTTTTTACAATAAGTCTATATTGAGTAGAATTATCTTGAATTATCTTATCCCACTGGCAGATAATTTAGCTTTTTTTTCCTGATTTGTCAATTTAATCTTGTTTTAAGAAAATGTTAAAATGACCAAAATCAAGAAATGAATAAGAAAAATTATCTGTGGAATAAGATAATTCTACTCAATATTGGACTTATTGTACCAAATACAAGATATTTTCACTTGATAAGATTTCTTTTTTGCAGTGTACAAATATGCAGCTACCTGGGCCTCCAGAGCACTTCTAGTGTCAGCGGACACACCAAAAACATCCTAGCAAATTCACACGCACATGACTCCATGAACATGAACATGAATAACCTATCTCGAACAATTCTAAGGTAGTTTTAAGTTATTTCTCCGGCAGCGTGCGCTAATATGGATTCCGACGGCGCGTGCAGCACAGCACCGCTGTTGAAATTTTTTTCAGGGGAAACACTATGTTTATTATATATAGAGACTAGAGGGATTGGAATTTATTCAAAAGCTTATTTCTAGTATGTACCTATTGTTATTTTTCGTTCGGTCTCAAGTGTCGGAGAGGAGACGGGCAGAAATGACAGCTGGCAACAAATCCATTCCGAATAAGAGACAACGGACCCAGTACTTTGTTGGTGGTGTGAAAATATGCCTACAAACATTAAATATCTTTGGAACCGTTTGTATTCAATTATATCTGAATCGGGAGATTATCTTCTCTGTCAATTTTAAGTGTATCTCTCCGTGCATAAAGGCTGGCTGTACAGTGGGCATAGAATATGGCATATATTATTGAAATAATTGTTCTCTAATGAACACATCTATTTCTATATTTAATATAATTTCATATATACTCAAGTGCGCCGTCGGACAGATTCGGCCGTCAGACGTGCGTAATGGAGAGAGGAGCTCTTGTGGAGAGAACTAGGTCACAAGGTTGCCCTGACGACAGGCAGCTGGACTGCCCTGACGAGCGAAAGCTATGTTACCGTCACTTGCGGGGGGATTCCCCAGGCTGGCAGAGCTGGCAAAGTCTGCGACATCGGTACCATCCGAGTGAGTGTGTTTGGACTGATTGTGACCAGGCTGCATGCGCTCATGTCTGACACCCCGGGACCATGTGAGTCAGCTGAGACAGGCTATTTATGTTCTATTAGGCTATCTTGTTGCAATAATAATAATAATAATAATAATAATAATAATAATAATAATAATAATAATAATAATAATAATAATAATAATAATAATAATAATAATAATAATAATAATAATAATTAATAATAATAATAATAGCCTCATTGAAAATACTCTTGGTGCTTAGTACAGTTGGTTATTTTCAGCGTTTATATGCGCTTATCTGTTATTTATTATCTGTTATATATTCTATTATCTGTAAAAAATTTCGTTGACATAAGTCGATTTTTCATTTTTGTTTATTTATGAAGTTAATATAAACCGTGTTTAGAAATATTTTTAGTTTGTTAAATACATGCTTTCAATTATTCTTTGTGGGAATGATGTTTTTGTTTTGTTGCTAATTTCTCGCCACATATCAAGCAGGTACGCCCGCATCGTTGTAGTGAAAGCTAATTAATCTGTCCTCGCTTAATTAAACCCTCTACTTAATGTTTTGGGGATTTATCCATGGTTAGCTTATTGGGGGGTTGGAAACTTAGCCACCTGCAGACGGCAGGGAGAGGCGCGGGGTGTTACATATATTTTAGTAGATGAAATATTAAACACTTTTAAATTTCAGTTCACAGTATCACATCAATGTCCAAAATTTAAATAAATAAAAATATATTTATTTCCATATTCTTTTTCAACCCTACAGGGAGCCACTGCAGAATGGCTAAAGAGCTGCATGCGGCTCCAGAGCCGCGGGTTGCCGACCCCTGTCTGAACTAAACATTAAATACAACTTAATTTCTCATTCAGAAAATATTCCTAATTGAGAAAATATTTTCACTGGCACAGTGCCTAACTTCAGTCTAAAGATTCAGCACCATGGACAGGTCTGCTCAAAAGAATTTATTTGGGGATGACATGACAAACAAATGCAATGACGAAAGATAGTGACAAAAACAAAGGATGCAATGCGTCATGAAAATACAAATTACGAAATAAACAAAATACAACACGAAATACAAATGGTTAAAAATACTGTTAAGAGCTTCCCTCTCCCTCATTTCGGGTTTATGTTTTAAACTGCTGCGAGCCAACTGCGCTGACATATATCAGGAGCAAATTGCACACCTATGGGCGTGTTTGCGCTAGGATATCATCCGCGCAATATGTTCAGTGAATAGCTCGCAAAGACAAATAGAGCAAATAGCGGGCACTAATCGTGCGCAGTTAGGGGTGCTATTAGCGTGCGCAATCCATTCTTTGTGAATTCGCCCCTATGTGACTTCCTTCCCAAGCTGTCTTAAAAAATCTTATGTATAAATGTATTTGCCAGGTAAATTACTCTGTAAATGAGATCTTCTTGGTTTTGTCCTTCAATCCCAGCAGTGGAAACACTGAGACAGTTGTCTTTATGCAAGACATTAATCTGTATTTTATTTTATTTTCTTATCTTTTAAACTATATTTTTTCATGGTGCTTTTATATGTAATCTATTCTATGTATTGTCCTGTCTTTTATATGGACCCCGAGTCCGTAATAAAATCTAGATTGACTGACATCCATGAGGTGTTTAGGAATAATAAAAATTAAGAACAAAATTACTTTAAAGAATGTAAATAAAGTAGTAAACCGATCACCTCTGGCAAGCTTGTCTATGTCCAGCAGACCATCCTTGTTGCCACGGGTGATGGGAAGCATGTGGACGTCTGGACAATCCATTAGGGTTTTCTCTAGACGTTGACACAAAGATGCCCAAAACAAATTCATCATGGTGGACGCAGTGGATTATTTGCCAAAAAACTAAAGGCTACATTACAGCAGGTTACGAGAAAAAGATACCTTCATGTCGTTCATAATGTACTGAAAATAGCCTAAATCTGCCAGACTTCTTTTTGTTGTACTGTACTTGTGCTGTATAATGACAGCTAATCTAATCTAAATGAGGGAAACCTCCACTTCCTAACAAGTTGAAATAAAGGTTTGAAACGGGAAAAAAGGAAATGTTAGCTTTAGGCTAGAGCGTGTTTACTTATGTCTTACTTTCACACTAAACTCTTGAGTCTCTTCTAAGGTTGATTGATTGATTGATTGAAAACTTTATTAACAGATAGCAGAATGGGTACAATACAGTACATCTCAATACACACAATTGTTAAGGGGATGCAGACCAGAGAAAGACTTTCGGCTCTCCAAACCATGCAACGTAAAATATGATTGTTATAACAGAACAGAACAATCACAAACTGAGAAGGTTTAGTCAAGCAAACAACACATTGGATATGTGACATGTTAAAATATGACTTACTAAAGAGCAGATAACTTTGCGTCGCTCCAGATGTGAAAAGGGATGTGGATAATTATATGTACTGACCACAGATATGTAGAATAGTTCTATGTACTGATCACAGATATGTAGGATAGTGTGGTGGGAAGGAGCTTTTTCCAACTTAGGAGGCTGTCCAAGGTCAAACCTTTTTTATCCCGTTCCGTTTTTGAAACAGTTATCCATGCTTTTATGACCTCTCTCCCTCTCTCGTTTGCAGTTGGTGCAAAACGCCGCTGCCCGTCTGCTGACGGGAACGCAAAAGCGGGAGCACATTTCCCCTGTGCTGGCTGCCCTCCACTGGCTTCCTGTGCGTTTTAGGATTGATTTTAAGGTTTTACTGTTTGTTTTTAAATGTTTGAACGGCTTGGCACCGGGTTACCTCTCAGACCTGCTGGAACCCTATGTTCCTCCAAGGTCCCTCAGGTCCTCTGACCAGCTCCTCTTGGCCGTTCCAAACTCCAGGCTGAAGCTTAGGGGGGACCGTGCTTTTGCAGTGGCAGCCCCAAAGCTCTGGAATGAGCTGCCACTGCATGTTAGGCAGGCCCCCACTCTGCAGGTGTTTAAATCACGCCTCAAAACACACTTATTTGCTCTGGCTTTTGTTTTTTAAACCGTTTTTGAGAGACTGGCCTTTTTTATGTGACACATTGTACTGTTTTATTGTGTGCTTTTATTCAATTTTTATGTTTTATGTTTTATCCTATGTTTGTGGACTTGTACAGCACTTTGGTTTTGATTGATTGATTGAAAAGTTTATTAACAGATTGCAGAATGGGTACAGTACAGTACAGCTCAATACATACAATTGTTAAGAGGATGCAGACCTGAGAAAGACTTTCGTCTTGTTTCCATCAGGGTCCCCCATTTTCAATTCATCATATTCATGTCAACTTTGTTGTTTTAAATATATATGCTATATAAATAAAGTGGATTGGATTGGATAGTTCTATGTACTGATCAGTGATCACAGACATGTAGGATAGTTAGTTCTATGTACTGATCACAGACATGTAGGATAGTTATATGTACTGATCACAGACATGTAGGATAGTTATATGTACTGATCACAGACATGTAGGATAGTTATATGTACTGATCACAGACATGTAGGATAGTTCTATGTACTGATCACAGACATGTACAGTAGGATAGTTCTATATACTGATCACAGACATGCAACTGTTAAGGTAGTTATTATGTACCGATCACAGATATATAGGATATAGTTAACTTATACGTACTTATGTTAATTTACGTATAGTAAATGTCTATCGCCGCTTACTTTATCAATTTTGATTGGAAGCTGGAATCAAAATGCTTGAATGTTCCGAGAGATTGTATCGCAAGCTTCGTAACAAAGACCTGCGTCAAGCTAGCGACAACAATCGTTGTTTCCGTTAATATTCCATTTGAATATCACCAAAGCCTAAACACCACCAACACGTAGTCCATAGTAAACTATAGCTCAATACAGCAGAAAAAGCAGTATAGCATCACTTGTAAAAGGTGTAAGACATTTTAAAACATTGCCTACCTGGTGTTTGGGGCTCGCTATGACGACACTCATTGTATTTCAGACTCGCATCCTGTCGAGCTCCGTGCAGAATCAATGCTACGCAGTCTGCTTCTACACTCTTGAGAGCGCCCTCTGCTGACCTGGAGGTATCGTAACATCTCTCTTCACATAAGCTGAAAGCATGTTTCTTTTAGACTAACCACACCTGTGTGCTGTGTCTCTTAGACTAACTCAAAGAGTGTATTCCTGGGTTATGATAACATCCCATAACCTTAACATCAACCTTAAGCTTACCCCACATTTAGCATAAAACTAAATATTATACTGTAGGGCCTATACTTATAGCACATGCATGAGATGGTCTATTTTGAAAGGTAACATTCTGAAGTTTCTTACACAAAAAAAGAAAAATCACTTTGAGTGCTAATGTATTAGAGAAACAGAGGTTTGAAGACACTGAAATAAAATATGTTCTCCTTACTTTTGTGTTGACTTGCTGCCAGATGCCTGTTTTTGGGTTCCAGCTGAGAGGTAGGAGCTGGAAAACATAATGGTTCCATAGCCTGAAGTCTTATGTAGTACAAGTTTATAAAAATCAGACAGAAAATGAGTGTTTAACAAAGGGTTTTGTAATGTGTGTACCGCAATAATTCAGCGTGATTATTCAAAATGGCTGTCCACTTCCATTCATTCAGACGTGCGAGTCAAAACAAAGAACAAAAGTCTTCTTCTGCCCCCCAAAGATTCAGTGATTTTATAAAGGAAAAAACACCTTATCCTTCCCCATCACACCCCTGGACCCATGCATGCTGAACACATTCACAGGAGTCATTTTTACTTACTGTACTTAGATTGTACTTAGGTTGTACTTTAGATTGTATATTGTATTGTATATTCCTCTTGTAGACACGTGAATGTGTCTAACTATAATCCATTGTGCTCTAACTGTATTCCTTGCAACCTAACTGTATTTATGATAACTGCTGTGTAATCTCTTGACCCGTTTTGCCCTGGGACTCAGTGGGACAGTGTGGAAGACTATCGCCAGGGGGAGCTGGTGGGCGTTGGGCTGGCAAAGGAGACAGGTGAAGGAGAGGCTGGTATGAAGGAGGAGCTGGATACACGGGACTCTCTCTTTCGTCGAATTCCACAGAAGCAAGCAGGTGTGTCGGCGAAGAGCTTACCATACAAAGGACACGTGGGATACGGCTCCTGCGTCCAGTCCGAACAAGTAATGTCGCTGGCCAATAGGTTACCATCCCAGTATAGTGATTAGGGCACGTTGACCCCAGAAGAAGACGTTCGACAGCCGGACGGCACCGCTGACCCGCCGCGAGCAGCATTTAGAACGTATAGTCGGGAGAATCGTTTGGTCACACTGACCAGAGCTTAGCTCCAAGTATAGGCCTGTTAGCCTAGTTAGCTCACACGTCGCTCCGCCGTCTTCCAGCCCTCGGAGCAGACACCGCCGCCAGACTTCTCCGGACTTCACCCGCCTCCAACATTCTCCTAGCAGACCGCCAGTCCAGCGATTCGCCTGCCTAACGTCAGCCCAGCCAGCCCCCTTGCTATCACAGGTGACAACCACGGGACCGTACGACGGCCAACTCGCGTCACAGACATTCGTTGCGGGAGCGGGCTAGCACTCGGTTGGTACACTCACAACAGGTACTGTTAGCGCTCCAAGCGCTCTGGAACATTATCGGCGAACATTCTCTTTTTCAATAGCATGCTCTCTAAGGGCGAAGAGGATAAGGTACTTTGAGCTTGCACGTGCACCAGCAATTAAGGGCGCCCCAACTTTATTATTTTGGTAATGCCGGCATTTATAAGGTATTTTGATTTTCAGTGTGGGCCCACTCTCTTTCGTTTACTGTAATAACGTGTGGTGCATATGGCACAATTGTGACTGTAATTATACTTGTTTTCCCACTGTGTGCTCCCGGAGCGTTCCGCCAATCTCCTTGGTACTTAGTGTATGAAAAGCTTATAACCCATATGGGGACTTGTGCATAAGAGTGCATGTAAAGCTTCAGTAAAAGGAGAGGCGTAGAAATGGGACCACTGTGTGCGTGTCAATTACTGGGAATGAGTGTTTAACCCCTTCCTTCCGACGAATGTGTATTACTGTTTAACCCTTTCCTATCTACGGTCTATGCATAATTGGGGCAGGTGTTCTGGACAGGTCTCCACCAGTCAACAAGGAAAGGTACTGCTTTGGGGAGAAATTATATCATCTATCACTACTGCCACCGGGTGTGAGAGGGTGTGGGACGTATTAGGGGAAGTGTGGGTGTTTGGGGAAATACTGCAGTCGCCCTGGAGGGCAAGAAGGACCAGTGTAGAACCCCTAGGTTAGTAAATCCTAGGCCCCATTCGCTCCATTTGCTAAATCCCAATTCTAGTACCCCTACACTATACAGTCAGGGACTCAGCCGGACCCAGATCTGCTGTGCTCCCACTACCTGGTGACAGTGCATATCCACTCTCATAAAGTAGGGATAATCCACCCTTCTACACTCTTTTACTTACTTTTTTTACTGTATGAAGCACATTCTCAGGGCCAGGGGCTCATACAGAACCACGCCTTTCACCATAAAGTACATGTATTTTATTGTCACAATTAATAAACAAACTTGAAACTTGAACTTGTAAGTCAACCCAACCTTGAAATTAACTGGCCGACATAGCTGATAAAGAGTGATGGGTGTCCAAATGTCCAAATCCCCCCCCCCCCCCCAACCCCCTCCAATGTACAGTTTCTTCCCCTTCGGATGTATATATTTTTTTATTATCTCTTTTTCTTACACAGTAGGCCTACTGTATATCTGTATGTCATAAATGTATTGATGAATTGAAAATGGGGAACCCTGATGTAAACAAGACAAAAGTATTTTTCTTCTTAACACTTTGATCGCCATGGTTAAATTCATAATTTACCATCCCTTGCCATCTCTATTTGTCTATGGAGAAGTTCCCCTTCTTTGCAGGGCTATAACTTTTTAAATTGTATTGCTAAATTGACATTATTATGGCCCATTCAATGTCCTATATCTATTGTTCAGGGTGTAGCAACGTTATACTTTTTCATTCACATATTCATACTAAAATACAGTCTAAAGTATAAGTATGTTTTTATCGTTTTCTGCAGCTTTCTCCAGACCTTGATTTATAGCCCCAAATGCATTATATTGATGATCAAATACAGTTTGGTAGCGATCGGTGCCAGATAATAAATTTCAACTGGAGGTACTTCTAGAAGTTACTACGTATCATCTGATGTTGACCGGATGGGCGGGGGGTCGTTTATAATTCCGTGGGCAACGTTATATCATTCATCTAGGGTGGGTCATATGATCATCAGAGCAGTTATTATAGAAGACATTAGAAAATATCGCTGAAACTCACCGTGGCTTCCTCACGCAGTTGGCAGATGAGCGTGGAACAGAATTTTTTCCATTATGTGATGGAGAAATGCCCGATCCATTTCCAGGTTGTATAATAGTATATACGTCCAAATCATGTTGTTTATTGAGTTAGGGCGAGCGATCTATTATCCAGTGTGTCAAGATGGAGTCGCGGGAGATATAGCGAGTGGTCGGACCGAATTTGGATGAGCACCAGTTTCCGTTTCCGGTTTGCTGTTTGGGCGATCTGCCGATTGGCCACCAGATGGCGCTCTTGAACCGTTAGAGAGTTGAGTGGAGCTCAGCAGTATATCTTAGGTCCCCGGGGGAGAAATATGATTTCGATCACAGATTTTTGAAATGTTGATATCAAAGACGTGTTACGGCGTCTTCGGCAGAATGAGCATGGCGGGGAAAGACGAGTTACGGCGTTCCCGGCGATTAAAGTGTTAACAATTGTTTGTATTGAGCCGTACTGTATTGTACCCATTCTGCAATCTGTTAATAAAGTTTTCATTCAGTCACTCAGAGCAGCGACACTGATTGGCTGAGCATCGAGTCCCTGAGCGGGTAGGAGGACACCTGACAAACCGAGGCTGAGTTTCACTAAAGCATCTCGGCGCAAAATATTCTATTGTCTTGTAATTGTATTAATTTGCCTTTCTTGCACCAATTTACAATCTAGGATTGTAGATGGTATTGGGAAAACGTTGATTGTCAAAGAGACAAAGCAATTTTGAATAACGTGGCTTGTCTCTTAGAATCGTCACGCTCCTTGTTTGTACCTGATGTAGTAACAGGTTTAATTTAACTTGAGCCAGTGCCGTTCAGTACAGCGTTAACTTGTCTAGTTCTCTAGTAACGATGTGTCTGTGAAACTATTATTTAATATGTACATTGAATTAATATAAAGCCGTATGACCAGGCATTGTATGGTCATAAGCCTAACCTTATATTTTGATAATAAATGGGTGTGTACCAAATCCAAGAAGCGTCTGATTAGCTACTTGCTAAGCTAAGCTATCCTGGTGCAGTTATTTTGATGCTGACAAGTTGACGTCCCACAGCCAGACACGTTACAGTGTGTGACTCTATTCCCTTCACATGTGATAATATATAATAATAATATATTGTCAATCATCATCCGTATGTCACCAGGTGCTACTCCTGGGTGGGCCGCACCGGGGGCAAGCAGGTGGTGTCTCTGAGCCGTCAGGGCTGCCTGTACCACAGCACCGTCCAGCACGAGCTGCTCCACGCGCTGGGCTTTAACCACGAGCAGACCCGCAGTGACAGAGACAGCCACATCAGAGTCCAGTGGGAGAACATCATCGACGGTGAGATCCACACCCTACACCTCCAGCACCCAATCTGTCAGCGTGCTAGTCTCTCTCTGGTTTTTGTAGTGGACTTTCCATTCTGTGATTTCAATAGTAGCTCTTTATCAAACAAATCGAGGATGATCAACATATTTTATTTTATATACTTTATTTTATATACTAGGTCTGTGTTACAAAGGATCAGATTAAACCGAATATATATATTTATTGATTGATATATATTGCATAGTATTTGTATATCGTTTGATATCCCTTGTATATTCCTTGTACATATACACGGAATATCCCTTTAGCCTAGACCAGACCATAATATTTAATTCTCCTATTGGACAGCGGTCCACAGGCGCCAGAGCCATGCCTCCGGAGTCAGGTTCAAAGTCACCGTCAAGACATGTCTGTACATGCCCGGCCTTGCCCAGGGATACGAGACAGAAATGAGGTTGGCACTAGATTGTTCGCCGTGCATATAAATATGGCGCAGGTGAATACAGAAGTAGAGTTACCCAATAAGTTGAAGCCTCACCCACGATACTCCGTGCGGTGAAGTATGGCCTGTTTGGCCCCAAATAGAGCATTGAGACCGCGTGCGAATTAATAACTGAATTGTCAGAGTTTGGCGCTATACCGTCGAGTGCGACATATTTCTATTAAGTCAGTAATAGTCTATTTGTGTATAGTGTATCGTGCGGCTAAAGTTCTACAGTGACCAGCATCACCAACGCTTCCTCGTATCAGCTAGAGTGCTTATCCAGGCTGGGCTGCTTTCATGGCGCTTTCACCCGAGGAGACCTAGACGAGAACCGTGTGGACATGTACACTGGATTAATCTACCCGACGACCGCATAGCCCTTTGCGGCTGGATTATATTTGTTTTGGTCCTGTGATTTATGGAGCGGAGAATCGCCGACGCCTACACGTGTTGGATTTACCCTGTGAGGAGCCAAGTCGAGTCCGCGCCTCAGAGAGCCTGAGGCCGGCTAGCTTTCTTCACTGTGGAGCTACAGTCTACGGAGAACAGCTGTATTCGTCTGTGGATCAAGAGGCTATTGCACCGTCTCCTGTACTTGGAGTCTCCTTAGTCATCGTTGACCAGACTCTCTACTACCGACAGATCCTCTACCCCTGCTGGCTTACAACCGGGGGGACCCTTCCAGTATCTCCCGCTATATATTACTAGTGTACCATAGATATAATTCCCTAAGATTCAGGTTGTATAATTACCTCCTGCGTAACCAGAGAATGGACATTCATTATTGATTTGCCTACGCACATTCCTTTGCCTTATAAGCGCATCCAAAGTAAAATACAGAGAAGTATATTATGTACCTTTTGCTGCAATAAATACTTAATTACCATTTGTGTGGAACCAATTCATTGTGGGAAGTGTTCATCATATTTATATATCATGTACTGTATGGCCAGTAATTAAAGTACATAAAGCGGTAGTGGTTTAATGATACCATACTTATCAATACAGTCAGGGAATTGTACCCCTCAGTTACAATTGGTCCTTCGAGCCGGAGGGTAACTAGCGTAATATTAATATAGTGGTATTAATATTGACATGGCCTATGATGAACACTCCACAAAACGGTTCTCCTAAAGTAGATCGCCCGCAGCGTAGACGGCAGACACCTCAGTACTTAGAGGATTACGTTGCCAATATACTACCTAGCTTTCTACAGACGGTAAACGCGGAAAAAGTAGATAGTAAAATTATGTCCGACCCTATCGACCAGGCTACCCCGCCAATAGAGGCCCTAGTGGGTTCTAACGTAACTGACCAAGCTCACGGTAGGGACCAGGAGGGACCCGACATGACTTTACCCCCCGCCAAGACCGAAGAAGTAGTCCCCGGAGAGCTCCAGGATAAAGACAGCCCTCCAGGGATGGAACTCTACCCGCTACAAGAAGAGGAGAGCACCCCGGAGATGGATCTCCAGGACTCGCCACAGGAGAACAGATCTCCAACGAGTACTGCCAGGAGCGGATCACCTCAACCAGCGTCTTCCCCCAGCGAGGCGGACAAGATGCTGGCACAGGCATTCCTCGCCAGCCTAGCAGCCTCAACAGAGCGCGATCGACTCCAAGCACAGACGCTTAGTGAGCGCGAACATTCTTCCATGGAAAGAGAACGCCTTCAAGCGCAGCAACGGAGCGACGAAGATCGTATACGTCTAGAGATTAGACGCCTTCAGACGGAAGAGAATATGGTAAGGGACCGGGCCGAAGCCCAGCGCGCCGCCGCCGAAGCCCAGTGCGCCGCCGCCGATGCCCAGCGCGCCGCTGCCGGTGCCCAAAGAGAAGCAGAGCGCGACCTCGCTCTCACCAAGCGCGAAGCCGAGCGCGACCGATTACAAGCGCAGATAATGGAGCAGCTGATCACCAGGGCAACACCCCCTCCCTCCGCACGGGGTTCCAGGGCCTCGTCAAGACAAGGGTCAAGGGCACCCTCCCCTACCCGATCAAGCGACCCTGAGCCCGACCACCAGAGAGAGCCTATACCCCCCTCCGAACCCCTTCCCCGACCGGTCCAAGTGAGACCCAGCTACAAGGAAGAAACGGTCTACACCGCGGAGAGGCTAAATAGACGACTACAGGATCTAGAGGACCTGCCAGAGGAAGAAGAAGAGGGAGAGGAGGAGAGTCAAGCCCGACAGCAGCACAGTACTCCACAGGACCAGGAGGTCCAGTACAGCCCAGGCTCTACCCCCGCGGCTCTGCGCTACAGACCCCCGACTCAATTCACGGGTGAGCTTGACGCACGACCAGCCCCGAGGAACAGCACCTGGATACGCGGGCCATGGTACCCAGCAGGTACCAGCCCACCAAGAGGCGTAAGAGGAGACTCGCCTAGGAGGCCTCTCTTCCAACGCTCACCGATGTGCCAGCCATCCATGGCATCATACATTGGCACACCGACGTTTCCGGACTTCACCCACGAGAACAGAGCACAGTACACGGAGCTACGAATGTGCTTAGAGACAATGATGTCCGATGTAGCTGATGAACCGTACAAGTATGCTATCCTACTGAAGCACCTCAAGGTGCCCCGAGCGCACAATATAGCGCTGGCCTATGCCACCTCTACTACCCCATACACAGCGGCTCTAGCAGCACTCGACCAAAGATATGGACGCATATGGGACTACGTAATACAAGAGATAAGGCATATTGACTGCCTACCCCCAGCCACAGACAATCGCTCACTAGATGACCTGTCTATCAAGGTACAATCCCTGGTAGGGATGCTGGGGGCGCAAAGAGAAAAGGGTATGCACGAACTGTACGCGAACTCTAATGTCGAGAGGATTTTAGAGAAGCTTCCGCCCGCCCGACAAGAGCGCTTCAGGCGGCAAAGAGACCACCGTGATCCTAACGGTCCCGAGCCATCCCTCCTAGACCTAGCCGACTTCCTGGCGAGAGAAGTCAACAGCCTACGGTTGGATACGTTCATGCGGAGCACACCAAGCTCCAGAGAGGGACCTAGGAGAGCAAACGATGGCCGCAGATTGGTGACCGTCATGCACCAATCAGAATCAGTACCGAGCAGCAAGAACCACAGTACCCCCTCGATGAAAGAGAAGTGGAAGATGGTGTGCCCGTACTGCGAAAAGGAACACTGGTTGTCACAATGTGACACATTCAAGAAGATGACCGCCGACGAGGTGAGTCAATGGATAAAGTCCAACCGACGCTGTTACCGATGTGCGCGCAGTCACATGGCAGCCGATTGCCGCTTAAAGAAGAGGTGTAATCGGTGTGACGGAGCCCACCTAGATGTCCTACACGACAGTAACAGAAGAAAGCCTGCACCCTCAAGCAGCACAAAGGCAAGTGTTATGTACATTGACCCCGCCAGCAGCGGGGGCGCCCGGGTGCTCTTAAAGGTGGTCCGCGTAACACTGAGTTACCAAGATAAGGTCATGGACACTTACGCCGTCCTTGACGACGGGTCAGAGAAGACCCTTCTCCTCGCGTCCGCTGCGGCCCAGCTGGGGCTGCGGGGGAGCGAAAACCAGATGACGATTCGGACAATAAGAAGAGATCTAAAGACGATAAAGGGCGAGAATGTCTCCTTCACTATCGCAGCAAGCGGGCAGCCAGAGAGACGGTATAGGATTACTAACGCTTTCACCAGCCAAGAAATAGGCCTGTCGCAGTACACCTACCCCATCGCCAAGCTGATGGATAAATATGTGCACCTGCGTCAACTACCTATACCGCTCATAGACGGTGCCACCCCGACCCTGCTGATAGGCTCCGACCATGCAGACCTCATCGTCCCGATTGACCGGGTCCACACAGGGCCCAGAGGCTGTCCTGCAGCAGTCGAGACCCGCCTAGGATGGACATTATAAGGCCTCCTCGCTAAGTCTCTTAACCGAACAGCAGCCACTAACTGCCTCCACTCCAGAGTGACAGAAGAAGACACCACCCTCCTACAGCATGTCGAGAGGCTATGGACACTAGAGACAATGCCCTTTAAGAACGAAAAGAAAGACATTCGTTCCAAGGAAGACATTTATGCTATAGCCCTCCTCGAGCAGGGGACAAAGAGAGTCAAAGTCAACGGAGTGATGAGATACGCAACTCCACTCCTGAGGCGAGAGGGTATGCCTACCTTCCACGCCCCAAAAGAAGCGACGGAGCGGTATCTATTGAACACAGAGCGGCGCCTAGCCAGAGACCCCGCTCAAGAGACGGTGTACCGCGCGGAGATTAACAAGCTAATCACAGCGGGACACATAAAGAAAATTGACATTAAAGAGGCCGATCAGACGACCGAATCATGGTACGTGCCGCACCACAAAGTCCACCACAACGGCAAGGATCGTATTGTGTTCAACTGCAGCTACCAGATCGGATCACAAAATCTGAATAAAGAGCTCTTGCCCGGCCCAACACTCGGCCCCTCTCTACTAGGCGTGTTACTACGTTTCCGCCAAGACAAGGTGGCCATCAGCGGCGACATCAAAGGGATGTTCCTGCAGGTGAGACTAGTGGAGGAGGACAAGCCCCTGCTGCGGTATGGAGAGAGAGGATCGGGGATGAGCAACCAGCCATCTATCAATGGGAAGTCCTCCCTTTCGGAACCACATGCAGCCCATGCTGTGCTACGTTTGCACTGCAAAAACACGTCGCAGAGGACCCAGCAGCCGATGAAGAGGTCCGACAAAGTGTAGGAAATAGTTTCTACGTGGACAACTGTCTGCAAAGCGTCTCGACGCCAGAAGAAGCCGAGGCCCTTCTACTCAAGCTCCGCGCCTCCCTGATCAAAGGCGGCTTTGATCTCAGGCAGTGGGCCAGCAGCGACCCGCAAGTATTGCGCAGCCTCTCCCCCGAGGACAAGGCAGCAAGCAGCGAGACCTGGATGGCGACCATCCCAGGAGAAGCCCAAGAAATGACATTAGGACTAGTCTGGCGCTTCAAAACAGACTCGCTCCATTATAAGCACACACCCCTGACCAAGGAGCAGGGAAGGTCGACTGCACTACCGACCACCAGACGGAGTGTATACAGAACACTTGCCAGACAATATGACCCGTTGGGATGTATTCTACCTTACACCACCAGGGCAAAGATGATTGTAAGAGTGTTATGGGACAAGGACCAGGGCTGGGACGACCCCATACCCGAACACCTTGCATCCACATGGAGAGAGTGGGAGACGGAACTCAGCTCACTCCCAGGTGTCAACATACGCCGCAGCTACTTCCCACCCACAGTGAGGTCGGAGACGTGCCAGATGGACCTGCACGTCTTCAGCGACGCCTCCGAAGTAGCCTACGGTTCGGTGGCCTACTTGCGTGCCCGAGAGGAGGGAGGAGAAATACATACTGCTTTCATCCTGGCTCGCTCCAGAATAGCCCCACGAAAGCAACAATCTATCCCGCGTCTAGAGCTCTGCGCAGCCCTAGCAGGAGCGCAACTCGCCACGTTAATCCAACGTGAACTCACCATTCCGGTGCAAAGAACAATCTTGTGGTCAGACTCCACGACAGTACTCACATGGATCCGGTCTGATTCGTGCAGATACAAGGTCTTCGTGGGAGTCAGAGTCACAGAGATTCAAGATTTAACAGAAGTAGCAAGCTGGAGGTATGTGGACACAAAACACAACCCAGCTGACGTCATCACCCGGGGAATGTCCCTGGATGACCTCACCCATCACAACCTATACAGTGACGGGCCAGAGGTCCTCAAGCTCCCGGAAGAAGAGTGGCCTACACCCACCCCACGGGAAGCGAGTAAAGAGGCCGAAAACAAGAAATCTATGTTCTGTGGATTGAACACACTCGTCTCCACAGACCCCGACATAGACGATTGCCTCACCCTAGAGAGTGCGCAGCTAAAGACATTCCTGTGGCACCACCCAGAGGTTCAGCTCACTACTGACATTACAGCAGCTGACTACGAAGAAGCAGAACTTCTTCTACTACAACGAGCCCAGAGAGACTCGTTCCCCGATGAGCTAGACTGTCTACAGGGAGCAAAGCCCGTCCCATCAGACAGCAGACTGCTCCACCTAGCCCCCGAGAGCGACGCCCATGGTCTCATCAGAGTGGGTGGTCGTCTGCGGAGAGCTCCAGACTTACCGGATGACGTCAAGTACCCGATAGTCTTAAACAGCCGACACAAGGTCACAGAGCTGATCATAAAGAAATACGACGAGGATGTGCATCACGCCGGGGCAGAGAGAGTCTTCGCGGAGATCAGACGTCGTTATTGGATACTGCAAGGGAGAGAAGCAGTGCGGCGCTTCCAGCGAACCTGTATAGACTGTCGTAAGTGGCGAGCGCAGCCCAGTATACCCCGGATGGCTGACCTACCTCCCTGTCGCCTCCGACTCGGCGACAAGCCTTTTCACTCCACCGGTATGGACTGTTTCGGCCCGCTGTATATAAAGAAAGGAAGAGGAACCGAGAAGCGGTGGGGTATTGTATTCAAATGCATGACCACCCGAGCGATGCATATAGAACTCCTTCCAACCATGAGCACAGACTCATTCCTTATGGCCTTCCGAAGATTCACATCGCGGAAAGGCAAACCGTCTGTATTGTTGTCTGATCACGGGACAAACTTCAAAGGCGGAGAAAGAGAGCTGAGAGAGAGCTTCCAAGCTATGGGCCCAGAGCTTAAGACCCACCTCGCTCCATCCCAGATTGACTTCCAGTTTAATCCCCCGAACGCACCTCACTTCGGTGGAACTTGGGAACGAGAAGTACGTTCAATAAAGACAGCCCTGTACGCCGTGCTTGGGGCCCAGACCGTGGCGGAAGAAGTCCTAATGACAGTCCTCACGGAGATCGAGGGAGTATTGAACTCAAAGCCCCTCGGTTACGTCTCAAGTGATGTAGCAGATGTCGACCCAGTCACCCCCAACACACTCTTGATGGGGGGGATGGACCCCGCGCTACCACAGACAATGTACAGGCCTGAAGAAGCGAACGGCCGAAGAATGTGGAGGTACAGTCAAGTATTGGCTGACAAGTTTTGGAACAGCTTCCTACTCCACTATCTACCGTCTCTACAGACCCGCCAGAAATGGGTGAAAGAGAGAGACAATTTGACAGAAGGAACAGTCGTCATGATTATCGACCAGTCACTACCCCGAGCTATGTGGCCGGCTGGCCGCGTAAGCAAAGTGATCACCGGTGCTGACGGAAAGGTCCGAGCAGCCGAAGTGCTCGTCCAAGGACGGATCTACACCCGACCCGTGGCGAGGCTAATAGAACTGCCAAGGCTCCCCGATACTATCGATGACGACCATGACCCATGACTTTGTGAACTGCCCGACCCCTCACAACAGACATTGAGTAGTGGACAGTGCGGTTAATCTGTCTCTGCTTAGCTAATTAGGTGGGACTAATTAGGGTGCGGCTGTTACAAAGGATCAGATTAAACCGAATATATATATTTATTGATTGATATATATTGCATAGTATTTGTATATCGTTTGATATCCCTTGTATATTCCTTGTACATATACACGGAATATCCCTTTAGCCTAGACCAGACCATAATATTTCATTCTCCTATTGGACAGCGGTCCACAGGCGCCAGAGCCATGCCTCCGGAGTCAGGTTCAAAGTCACCGTCAAGACATGTCTGTACATGCCCGGCCTTGCTCAGGGATACGAGACAGAAATGAGGTTGGCACTAGATTGTTCGCTGTGCATATAAATATGGCGCAGGTGAATACAGAAGTAGAGTTACCCAATAAGTTGAAGCCTCACCCACGATACTCCGTGCGGTGAAGTATGGCCTGTTTGGCCCCAAATAGAGCATTGAGACCGCGTGCGAATTAATAACTGAATTGTCAGAGTTTGGCGCTATACCGTCGAGTGCGACATATTTCTATTAAGTCAGTAATAGTATATTTGTGTATAGTGTATCGTGCGGCTAAAGTTCTACAGTGACCAGCATCACCAACGCTTCCTCGTATCAGCTAGAGTGCTTATCCAGGCTGGGCTGCTTTCATGGCGCTTTCACCCGAGGAGACCTAGACGAGAACCGTGTGGACATGTACACTGGATTAATCTACCCGACGACCGCATAGCCCTTTGCGGCTGGATTATATTTGTTTTGGTCCTGTGATTTATGGAGCGGAGAATCGCCGACGCCTACACGTGTTGGATTTACCCTGTGAGGAGCCAAGTCGAGTCCGCGCCTCAGAGAGCCTGAGGCCGGCTAGCTTTCTTCACTGTGGAGCTACAGTCTACGGAGAACAGCTGTATTCGTCTGTGGATCAAGAGGCTATTGCACCGTCTCCTGTACTTGGAGTCTCCTTAGTCATCGTTGACCAGACTCTCTACTACCGACAGATCCTCTACCCCTGCTGGCTTACAACCGGGGGGACCCTTCCAGTATCTCCCGCTATATATTACTAGTGTACCATAGATATAATTCCCTAAGATTCAGGTTGTATAATTACCTCCTGCATAACCAGAGAATGGACATTCATTATTGATTTGCCTACGCACATTCCTTTGCCTTATAAGCGCATCCAAAGTAAAATACAGAGAAGTATATTATGTACCTTTTGCTGCAATAAATACTTAATTACCATTTGTGTGGAACCGATTCATTGTGGGAAATGTTCATCATATTTATATATCATGTACTGTATGGCCAGTAATTAAAGTACATAAAGCGGTAGTGGTTTAATGATACCATACTTATCAATACAGTCAGGGAATTGTACCCCTCAGTTACAGTCTGTATTCTTTGATGGTCCGATCATCTATTGATCCATAAACTGTTTATTGTACTGGACGCTCTCTCTCTCCCTCTCTTCTTCTACATTGCGTTTATTATTTCTAATTAATTGATATACACCTATTCTCTCTCTTCCACTCAGACATGAAGTACAACTTCAACAAGATCCAGACTCTGAACCAGGGAACCCCCTACGACTACAACTGTGTGATGCAGTACGAGAGGTCTGTATAAGACCAGCTCACGCCTACAGTACTCACTTTGTTTCACCACCAAATACTAGCAGCTATTCACACGTAGTGACTTAAGAGCAGGGAGGAATCTGGGCTGTTTGTTCTTCAAGATGAGAAGATCTACTACAGTGTAGGCCATGTCATCGATGGTGCCAAGGTCCCTGTAATGTAATGGGTTTCTAATCAAACACTGAACAGACTCTAGTGCTGTTAGTAAACAGGCTGAACAGACTCTAGTGCTGTTAGTAAACAGGCTGAACAGACTCTAGTGCTGTTAGTAAACAGGCTGAACAGACTCTAGTGCTGTTAGTAAACAGGCTGAACAGACTAGTGCTGTTAGTAAACAGGCTGAACAGACTCTAGTACTGTTAGTAAACAGGCTGAACAGACTCTAGTGCTGTTAGTAAACAGGCTGAACAGACTCTAGTGCTGTTAGTAAACAGGCTGAACAGACTCTAGTACTGTTAGTAAACAGGCTGAACAGACTCTAGTGCTGTTAGTAAACAGGCTGAACAGACTCCAGTACTGTTAGTAAACAGGCTGAACAGACTCTAGTGCTGTTAGTAAACAGGCTGAACAGACTCTAGTACTGTTAGTAAACAGGCTGAACAGACTCTAGTACTGTTAGTATACGGACCAGGAATGAGGTCGTTGACTGCTGTAACTGAGTGGCGAGACAAAAAAAGACTAAATCGAGACAAAACTAAAACTAAAATGCTGACCTGTAGTTGACTAAAACTGACAAAACGAAAAATAAATGAAGGTGACTAAATGAGGAAAACGAAAAAGAGCATTTGACACATGACTAAGACTAAAAATAAAAAATAGCCAAGACTCAGATGTTTAAATGCCGCATGTACCCGTTTTCTCAACATGCATGCAAATTGATTGTGCCATGCATTACACAACTACTTACTAAATAAATATACAGTATTTTCAAAACAGAAGTTATGCCCTCTGCCTTTTTTATTTAAACATATTGTTAATGCACATATATTACTATTCTTCTCCCACATTCCTGGAGGTGTTGTGGAAGATTCTTTTACCAACTCCAGTGAGTTTACAGAAATTGAGATTGAGATGAGCTATTCCAAAAGAAAGTTGTTTATTTCTGTGATCACAAAATCAGAGGAGCAGGTCAATGGATAGGGAAAAAATTATAGTTTATTCTGTGCGTCTCAGTTCGATACAGAGCGGAAGACTCTTATTGTGATGTTTCTTCTTGACTTGTTTACTTGTTGATTGTATTTTTTCCAGGTAATATCTGTAGTATTATGTATATTTAATAGGGCTATATATTTAATACAATATTTATATTATTTATTTAAAGCAAACAAACTCCAAACTACAAACTACCCAAAATGAAAGCCTTGTCACGTATGAACCATACAAATGCATTACTGTTACAATTGTGTTGTAACTAAGAGATTACCTGGGGGGGAGGGGAATAAATTCTGTGCATGGATTATAACAGACAACTTTCTCTTGGTCATTTCCTGGTTGCTATGTATAGATAACATTCAGCCACAAGGTGTCACACTAGAGCACCAGCATGTCATTTATCCAATCAGGTGCATTCCACATGGATAAATGGGAAGTAGGGAGGGGATACATGCCTGCTGCAGGGTTTCCCATTAATTACCTAGACTGTGGAGGCCCGCCACAGTCTAATTAGTCCCGCCACAGTTGTATAATGAACAAAAAAAAAGTAAAAAAAAAGAAAAGAAAATATATATATATATATTTTTTTTACTATTTTTTTTTTAAATATAAGGTTTGCCAATAGGGATGTATCAGTAGTATTGGCAGTTGTAGTAGTCGTAATAGTAATCCACTATATTTTTTTATTTTCTAAAAAATTAACCTGTTCAACACAGGTAACCACTTTTGCTTAATTTCTTTGATGGCTCAAATGTATGCTCTAATCCAGTGCTTCCCAATTCTCTCCTCGAAGCACCCCAGCCGTTCCATGTATTTGTTAAATTCCACCACCAGCACACCTTGATTCAACTAATAAAGGGCTAGTTAAGTTGAATCAGGTGTGCTGGTGGTGGAATTTAACAAATACATTGAACGGCTGGGGTGCTTCGAGGAGAGAATTGGGAAGCACTAGTCTAGTCGATTTTGTGTTTTGAGCACAAAGTTCATCATAGATCTAGCCTCTTTATTTTGCTCTCAAAGTGCACCAGATTGATGCATTTTACTTTAAAATGTACAAAACAAAAAGTTACAGGGGGCATTCCCCCGGACCCCCCTAGAGGGTCGGAGGTTCTCCCCCCATAGTCTCTGAAAATCCTGTGGGAAACACTGCTGCTGCAACATTAATTGTATCTATAGCACCTTTAAACAAGGTAAATACTTCACCTACAAACATAATACTGTTCTGACAATAGTAATAACAGTAATTAAGCCTGGAGGCCTATTTTCTGAAAATCTGCCTAAAATACATACCTAAGTAAATGGAAGATTGCTCCACTTCTACAAGGCCATTTGCATGTTCTTGGTATCTAGGGACATGTATGGACCTCAGTGAATGTATTCCCAGTGTCAGAAATATTGTGTCTATTACTAGGCTTGCTTAAATTGTGATGAAACAAAGGAGAATATGAATTATGATTTTTTGACAGTGAATAACACCTGTTAAAAATGACCAGACATGAAAACTGCCACTGAGCTCTAAGGAAATGAATAAAGGGAAGATGATTAAACAGATGGTTTTGTAGATACAGTACTGAATTCTGCCATCCGGACCCATGCAATTTGAAATATTATTATAAAATATAGAATATGAGGCCTATATAAATTACCTTATTATAGCCAACTTGCACATCTATGGATCGGGCCAAATCTACTCTTTCCAATGGCAGAGTTCAATTTGGATTTAGTATCACCAGGCGTGCATGAATAACCGGGAATGAAATCTACTGTAAATACAGTCCGCTTTTTATTTTTGCGACAGGTCCGCCATTTTTTATCTGTTTGCAGTGCGGATTGTTGCTAAATGTTCACAGAAGTTAGACACACTAACTGCACTCCAATATATGCCAATAACGTTCAGTTTTGTGATATAGTATCCCTAGAAATAAGAGAAATAAAAACACTCATTGACAGCTCTGGGTGCCCTGTGCTTATATGACTACAAAGCATCATCAGTCGGCGATTCAAAATGGCCGACCTCCACGGTAATATTATCACATTTCAAAAACTAAAATCTCACTAATAACACTTTAACCTATTGGTAAACAAAAACGTATTGCTGAAAATATACACTATGACTGCTGTTGTGACATGGTTAGGGTGTTTACTCTTGGATACATTTAAAAAAGAAACGCAACATTATGCATTATGTCATACAGTCTAGACAGATTGATTTATGGCGTGATGTCATCTGCTGACCGCACGGGTGGAAGAGGTTAACAGTCGCTGAAAAGAATACTTTCTTTCAACCTTGAGGTGAATGGAGCAAGTCTGGAAGTGGAGGGGCCTTTTCTGGAGGGCTTAGACAAGCCTTCTTTTGAAGAGGCCAAACCTTCTCTTGAAGAGGACAAACCTTCTCTTGAAGAGGCCAAACCTTCTCTTGAAGAGGCCAAGCCTTCTCTTGAAGAGGCCGAACCTTCTCTTGAAGAGGCCAAGCCTTCTCTTGAAGAGGCCAAACCTTCTCTTGAAGACGACAAACCTTCTCTTGAAGAGGTCAAGCCTTATCTTGAAGAGGCCAAACCTTCTCTTGAAGAGGACAAACCTTCTCTTGAAGAGGACAAACATTCTCTTGAAGACGACAAACCTTCTCTTGAAGAGACCAAGCCTTCTCTTGAAGAGGCCAAACCTTCTCTTGAAGAGGACAAACCTTCTCTTGAAGAGGCCAAACCTTCTCTTGAAGAGGCCAAGCCTTCTCTTGAAGAGGCCAAGCCTTATCTTGAAGACGACAAACCTTCTCTTGAAGAGGCCAAACCTTCTCTTGAAGAGGACAAACCTTCTCTTGAAGACGACAAACCTTATCTTGAAGACGACAAGCCTTCTCTTGAAGAGGCCAAACCTTCTCTTGAAGAGGCCAAACCTTCTCTTGAAGAGGCCAAACATTCTCTCGAAGAGGCCAAACCTTCTCTGGAGGATGATGTGCCTTATCTTAACTCTGAACTGAAATGTTTTCTAGAAGTTTTCCCTCTGGCGCAGTGTAGATTAGTTTCCTCTTCAGCCTGTGTGTTCTCACTGTACTGCTCAGGTTCTGATTCAGAAGTCGCCATGTGTTTGCCACTTGAAGTCGTTGGTGACCTGCGCTGAATGGCAGTTTTGGATTCAGCAGATTGTCCATTTGTTATCATACAATCGGACTCATCAGAAGTGTCCTTGCTTTCGGTTGTGGTTGGAAGTCTCCTCTCTTCGCACTTGCGTACATTCTTTGCAAAATCGCCATCATCACTCTCAGAGTCAGACTCGGGTAAAGGAGGACTCTGCGATAGGCTACGTCTGACATGTCCTCGCCTTCTTCATCCTTACTATCTGACTTGGAGGGAGATCTTTGGAAGCTCAAGATGTTGAGTAATCAGAACTGTGTTCAGTTTCAGAGGTACTTAGGTCCCCATCACATTCAAGGTCAGACTCAACTTCTAATGAAGGTGTCATTTGTGGCCTCGGGTTCTGATTCCTGGTCTGAATGTCGCTGTCCTCCTCTGGGGCAGAGAAAATGGCACAGTGGGCATAATTGATGTTCTTCGCCTTTAGGAAACTGTTGAAAGAGTCAAACACCTCTATGTCAGAGGAGGCAGACGCCGCTGCTAGTTTTGAGGTGGAGTCTAGATCGATGGATTGTTCACGTTGCAGATCTTCATGTTCCAACCCTTCCTCTTTAAGTGAAGCTTCAGTCTTCACCGCACTTTCACACTGTGAAGAGTTAAAGAGTGCATGTTTAGACGATTCAGTATAGGTTCAAATCTCTGATTCATAAGTCCCATGCATACTGATGTGGATACACAGATATTGATGCCGGCATTGAAGATGATACCAGGCTAAAATACTGCAGGTACTGAGGGTGATACCAGGCTAAAATACTGCAGGTACTGAGGGTGATAACAGGCTAAAATACTGCAGGTACTGAGGGTGATAACAGGCTAAAATACTGCAGGTACTGACGGTGATACCAGGCTAAAATACTGCAGGTACTGAGGGTGATACCAGGCTAAAATACTGCAGGTACTGAGGGTGATACCAGGCTAAAATACTGCAGGTACTGAGGGTGATACCAGGCTAAAATACTGCAGGTACTGAGGGTGATACCAGGCTAAAATACTGCAGGTAGGGTATATTTGCAGTTGTGAAGATAATCTAACTCACTTGGAGTGTGAATGTGATATATCACAGGAAACTACTCAACCTCTATATATACTAGAATAGTCAGATTTAACTTTAGTTAGTAAATATAGATAAGTCAGATTTAACTTCAGTTAGTAAATACAGAGAAGTCAGATTTTACTTCAGTTAGTAAATATAGAGAATAGGCAGATTTAACTTCAGTTAGTAAATACAGTATAGTTAATAGTCCGATTTAATTTCAGTTAGTAAATATAGAGAAGTCAGATTTAATTTCAGTTAGTAAATATAGAGAAGAGTCAGATTTTACCTCAGTTAGTAAATATAAAGAATAGTCATATTTTACCTGTTTGTAAATATAGATAATAGATGATTTAATTGCAGTTAGTAAATATAGAGAATAGCTACTGATGTGTATATGATATGGACCTACCGTATGACTCCTACAATGTGATTGTAAGGAGGAAAGATTATTCACACATCCTTACGTGAACATATTCTGTACACTATGTTCTCAGTCACTCTATAGCCATGAATGCACTCCTGTCTCTGCTCAGTATATGCTTCTGACACTATAAGGTAAACGGCCTATGATATATAAACAGCAATGGGAGATGTACCTTATTATGGATATGGACATAGACGAGACACAGTATATGCATCATGAGAACTTACATGTCCGAATTTACATGTTAAATATGTATCAAGTAATATGACTCTCTGTCTGTGAGAGATATAAAACATTACTGTGTTACGGTCTCTTCTATCCTCTGCTCTTTATCCTCTCCTCCCTTCTTCCCCACTCTATTACTGATGAAAGAGCATTTTTACTTCACAAACTGTATGGATCCATATTAGGGATTTGGGGGAAATATCTAATAGCTATTTTTCGGACAGATATTGCGATTGCGATTCAATTTGCGCACAGACACACTTCAGCTAATGAAGTAAAATGTTTATCATCATCAACTAGCCAGTTCGTTTTTATAGTGTAACGTTTTGATACTTAAATGTTAATTGAACGTACAGTAGAGAGGGAGGGAGGGAGAGAGAGAGACGGGCTCAGCCCCGCCCGCCCCCCTTTTGCTACTATTGAAACTCTGCTGTTTTCTGTCTGTGAGCAGGGTTAGCTAGCTTAGCTTAGTTAGCACTGTGGCTAACGTTAGTTTACCCCGACGTGGGCATCAGGAATGACGAGGATGCAAAGCTTGTTAGACGCATTGGAGTTTTCACTGCACATAGAAACAGCGCGGGGAAAAAAACAGGGACTTATTTTGGGTTGCAAAATACGACCAAATAGGCACACTCTGGAGCCCTGCTGTAACGTCTTCACACACAGGCGTTTCACGGGCTGTTGTTGTTGGGCGTATACGTAGCTACCTTGGGCTACTTCTGATTGGTGAGCAATGAGAGCACAGCACTTCTGATTGGTAAGCATGACTGGCACACAAGAAAAAACCTTGAATCAGACTCGCTGTATAACGTATCCCAAATCGCAGGCTTTGCGATTTGCTAATTGCGTCATTTCAAATCACGATTTCGATTTAAAATTGATTAATTGTTCAGCCCTAATCCATATTATAATAAACAATCTTATTGAACTTTAGGAATTGTCTCCTAATCATTCGGATATTCCTTTCAATATTAGTATTCCAATTTCTATTCTTTTTTTGTATCCACTTTTTCTCCTCCTGTTTTTCTGTGTTTTTCTCCCATCCCAATTTAGTCGTTATGCCAATTCCCCCCTCCCCTTCCTGGCCGTTGCTCGCATCTGCCCCCCACAACGAACAGAATACCACCCCACCGGCTTCCCTCCCGCTGACTCTGCCAATTGAGCCAGTATGACTGCCGGCCAAGCCGGAGGCACCAGTGTCTCTCGTGTTGGTGATGAGCGCTTAGTCCGCTGCGCCACCCAGCCACCTCCAATTTCTATTCTTAATACCTCAGACCACGGATCTTGATTTACATCGAAACTAGGGATGCACGATATTGGCTTTTTTACCGATACCGATATTCCGATATTGTCCAACTCTTAATTTCCGATACCGATACCGATATCAACCGATACCGATATATGCAGGGTTTCCCCCCAAAAAAAACGGAATAATTTCAGGTAACTAATAATTTCACTGGATGCATTCAAAAGGCTTTCTAAATGTAAGCATTATCTGTGCAAAATATGATCATTAAAAAAGTAAAAATTAACATTACATATCTCTTGTTGTTGAATTAAACCAACATGCATACTTTTGACAATAAATAAAATAAGAATTGGTTCTTACTTGCTTGCCTGGGTAAATAAAGGTTAAATAAATGTAAAAAAAAAATTATCGGTCGGCCGATAATATCGGACATCCCTAATCGAAACACATCATTACAGTTATATAACCACCTGCTTAAACAGTGACTCAGGAGGTAGAGCGGTCGTCTGGTAATCAGAAGGTTCCCGGTTAGACTCCAGCTCGTCCTGGGAAGTGTGTCGAAGTGTCCTTGAGCTAGACACATAACCCCTAACTGCTCTCGATAAGTAGGTTGGCACCTTGCATGGTGGTGGCCTCCGCCGTCTGTAGTGTTTTTTAAGTTCTCCCATCGTCTTGAAGCTCTTCCCACACTGGTCACAGCAGTAAGGTTTCTCTCCTGTGTGTACCATGTGGTGACATTTAAGTTCTGACTTTGTCTTGAAGCTCTTCCCACACTGGCCACAGCAGTAAGGTTTCTCTCCTGTGTGTACCATGTGGTGTAGTTTAAGTTCTTTCATCATCTTGAAGCTCTTCCCACACTGGTCACAGCAGTAAAGTTTCTCTCCTGTGTGTACCATGTGGTGACGTTTAAGATCTGACTTTGTCTTGAAGCTCTTCCCACACTGGCCACAGCAGTAAGGTTTCTCTCCTGTGTGTACCATGTGGTGACATTTAAGTTCTGACTTTGTCTTGAAGCTCTTCCCACACTGGCCACAGCAGTAAGGTTTCTCTCCTGTGTGTACCATGTGGTGACATTTAAGTTCTGACTTTGTCTTGAAGCTCTTCCCACACTGGCCACAGCAGTAAGGTTTCTCTCCTGTGTGTACCATGTGGTGACATTTAAGTTCCGACTTTGTCTTGAAGCTCTTCTCACACTGGTCACAGCAGTAAGGTTTCTCTCCAGTGTGTACCATGTGGTGTCTTTTAAGATCTCCCTTTGTCTTGAAGCTCCTCCCACACTGGTCACAGCAGTAAGGTTTCTCTCCTGTGTGTACCATGTGGTGTTGTTTAAGTTCTCCCATCGTCTTGAAGCTCTTCCCACACTGGTCACAGCAGTAAGGTTTCTCTCCTGTGTGTACCATGTTGTGACGTTTAAGTTGTGACTTTCTCTTGAAGCTCTCCCCACACTGGTCACAGGAATGACGTCTCAATTCCTCCATGTCTCTATTGGTTGCCGGGCAGCAGGACAGGGGGTGGATCTGGGGAACAGAGAGACAGAAACATTCAAATGAAGAGTTTATAAACTGGCTGTCTAATGGCAGTCTAAGGCTATGTGTAGATGTATAATTTAAGACCTTCTGATAAACCCTGCCTTACAGTGAAATTACAGAGGTGACTGTTCAATCTCCACTGGACACATAGCATGAGGTGACTGTTCAATCTCCACTGGACACATAGCATGAGGTGACTGTTCATTCTCCACTGGACACATAGCATGAGGTGACTGTTCATTCTCCATTGGACACATAGCATGAGGTGACTGTTCATTCTCCACTGGACACATAGCATGAGGTGACAGTTCATTCTCCACTGGACACAGCATGAGGTGACAGTTCATTCTCCACTGGACACATAGCATGAGGTGACTGTTCATTCTCCACTGGACACATAGCATGAGGTGACAGTTCATTCTCCACTGGACACATAGCATGAGGTGACTGTTCATTCTCCACTGGACACATAGCATGAGGTGACTGTTCATTCTCCATTGGACACATAGCATGAGGTGACTGTTCATTCTCCACTGGACACATAGCATGAGGTGACAGTTCATTCTCCACTGGACACATAGCATGAGGTGACAGTTCATTCTCCACTGGACACATAGCATGAGGTGACTGTTCATTCTCCACTGGACACATAGCATGAGGTGACTGTTCATTCTCCATTGGACACATAGCATGAGGTGACTGTTCATTAGGGCTGCAACGATTAGTCGACATAATCGACGATGTCGATTATGAAAAATCGTCGACGAGATATTGTTGCGTCGATTAGTCATTAAAAACAATAACAATAACAATTAATAATAAGTAACTGCAATGCGCAAATGTTCATTTGTAACTGCAATGCACTACAGGAACTGCTGGGGGCAGTATAGTTTCCATTGTCTGACTGCAGTGCATTCTGGTACTTAACGGCGCAGCCTGCAGGTAAGAACTTCACTTCAGAAGAAAGAATGAACGATGGCGGAAGGGAGAGAGAAAGACAGAGGAGATGAGATGGCGGAAGGGAGAGAGAAAGACGGAGGATATGAATTAAAAAAAGCGAGACCGAGGGCATCAAAGGTGTGGGAATTCTTTACAGATGACAAACAGAAGAAAACTGTTAAATGCCGATTATGCAAGGTGGAATTGGCATTTCACAGCAGCACCACGGCGATGCACGAACATCTAAAACGAAAGCACCCCGGAGCCACGGTGACGTCGTCGGAACATGGGTAAGTTCTAGAGTAGTTAGCCATAGTATTGTATTTTTTACGTTGGAAAACAGAACGTCTCATGGATATGGATATAATGCTTGCTATGCGAACTCTATTGCTGAGGCTTATAGAGGCTGCGCTGCTGCTGTATGTTGTAAGTAACGTTAAACAGCGCCATGCTTAGTAGTTAGTACAGGTGAGGTTACAGCGTTGCTGGCGCTGCTTCACTTTTAGTTTAGTTTGTTATGCCGACCAACCGGATACGGAAATACCTCACGTATATATCTGTAGTCACTCTGTCTGTAGTCCACAAAATAATATCCCTTAAGCGATAACTCCCTCTAGTGGGAAAACATAGATATTGCATCTCAATATTATTAATTCTAGCCTAGGTAAGGCTGACTATAATTAATAAAAATAAACTGATAGTCTGATACTATAGCCTACAAATTCTGATGATAATTAATACAGCTTTCTGTTTTTTTTGTTCTCTTTCTATTGTAGGGCAAAGCAAACACGTGTGGATGAGTTTGTCCTGAAGAGAGGCTCATGCACCCCTCAAATGGCTGGAGTCTTCACAGAGAGCATCCTCACCATGCTTGTTAAAGACATGAGACCATTATCGATGGTTGAAGATGAGGGCTTTAAGCAGATGGTCACCACATTCCATTCAGGTTACACCTTACCTTCCAGAACTCATTTTACAAAGCTCATGGAGAGAAAGTATGAAGATACTTTTGCTAAGGTTAAAATTGCTCTTAAAGCAAACAAGAACAAGATTGCCCTGACAACTGATGCCTGGACCAGTGTTGCGACAGAGGCATATCTTGGCATCACCTGTCACTTTATAAGTAATGACTGGAAGCTCAATAGCTTCTGCCTCACAACCATGCCACTCGAAGAACGGCACACTGGGACCAACATTGCTACATGGATTGAGCAGGCTGTGGAAAGGTTTGAGATCCCTCCAAGCAAGCTTGTGGCGGTTGTTCATGACAATGGCATCTTGGAGAAAAAACATGGATGGGTGTCCATCTGCTACGCAGGCCACACATTACAGTTGGTGATCAATCATGCACTGAAACAGCCTCTGATTAGTAAAGCACTAGGAGCAGCGAGGTGTCTCGTCGAGCACTTTAAAAGGAGTGAACTGGCTTCAAGCAAGCTGAAAATAAACCAGAAACAGATGGGCACCCCGGAACACAAACTTATCCAAGATGTCTCTACCAGGTGGAACAGCACCTATTACATGGTGACTCGCCTGCTGGAACAGAGATGGCCACTGACTGCGACTCTGTCTGACCCGGCAGTAACACAGAGAGGGAAACAATACCTGGACCTCAAGCCTGAGCAGTGGACCCTGCTAGATGAACTGGCCAAAGCTCTCCAAGCTTTTGAATGTGCCACTGTCTACCTGAGTGGTGAAAACTATGTGACCGTCTCCGCCCTGCCTCCTCTAGTCAGAGGGCTTCTGAAGTCCACCCACACTGCCTATGATACAGCTCCTGTGCAGGCCTTCCAGGCGGCTGCTTCAGTGGCGACCACTACACGCTGGTCAACAGAGCTTGCCATCAAAGATGATGACCCAAGCAAAACGATCATTGCATCTGCACTAGACCCACGATTCCGAAAACTAAAATTCCTGACACCAGAGGAGAGGTTCACTGTTCAGAATAAATTACAAGCTCTGGTCCTACAGTCCACTAGGAATGAAGAAGCTGTTGTTCAACTTGACATTAATGACAATTATGCCACAGCCTCAGCTGAGACAACTAGGTCTGTTTCAGCTCTCGATTCACTGCTTGGAAGTGAGTCAACAGACAGTGACACTGAGAGCAATGATCAGGATGCACGCACACAAGCGATCATTAACGAAGTGCTGATGTACTTCGGAGAGCAGCCCATCTCAAAGACAGAAAATCCCCTGTCTTGGTGGAAGTTGAATGAGGCAAAGTACCCAACCCTTGCATCACAAGCCAAGTCATACTTGTGCATTCCAGTTACTTCCACTCCCTCTGAGCGTCTCTTCTCAGCAGCTGGGAACATCGCCTCAAAGAAGCGGGCCAGCCTCACTCCAGAGCATGTCGATATGCTCACGTTCCTGCACTGCAATTTAAAGAAATTGTAAATGGTGTGTACTGTGTGTTCCCCTGCAGGAGATGATGATGATCAGACAGACACACACAATACATTATAATTACACACACGCACTCCTCTCACTCACAGTGATCAGAGTAAGACACACACACATTGGACACATACACACTCCTCTCACTCACACACAGCGATCAGAGTAAGACACGTACTAACACCACCACCAATACCACCACTACTAACACCACCACCACTACTAACACCACCACCACTACTAACACCACCACCACCACCACTACTACTAACACCACCACCACTACTAACACCACCACCACCACTACTAACACCACCAATACCACCACTACTAACACCACCACCACTACTAACACCACCACTACTAACACCACCAATACCACCACTACTAACACCACCACCACTACTAACACCACCACCACTACTAACACCACCACTACTAACACCACCACTACTAACACCACCACTACTAACACCACCACCACTACTAACACCACCACTACTAACACCACCACTACTAACACCACCACCACTACTAACACCACCACTACTAACACCACCACTACTACTAACACCACCACCACTACTAACACCACCACCACTACTAACACCACCAATACCACCACCACTACTAACATACACCACCAATACCACCACTGTCTGTCACACACATACACACACACACAGACTCCTCTCACACACAGCAAACAAAAGACCTAGAAGTCTGTCTGATCTGACTCATGTCATCCCCCTCTCCCCCTACAGCTGTTCCACGACGTCAGTACGTCACCCTTCTCTCCTGGTCCTGGACCAAGTTACAGCCCCATCAGCCGTGGTGCTGGGGGCAGATGCTGCTGCTAGTTATTTCTTTTTTTAATATTATTATTTTAGTAGTTATTTAAAGTACAGAGCATGTCGATATGCTCGCACTCACTGCAATTTAAAGAAATTGGTGTACTGTGTTCCCCTGCAGGAGATGATGATCATCAGACAGACAGACACACAATACATTACACAGTTACACACGCACTCCTCTCACTCACACACAGCGATCAGAGTAAGACACACACACATACTCCTCTCACTCACACACAGCGATCAGAGTAAGACACACACACATACTCCTCTCACTCACACACAGCGATCAGAGTAAGACACACACACATACTCCTCTCACTCACACACAGCGATCAGAGTAAGACACACACACGCACTCCTCTCACTCACACACAGCGATCAGAGTAAGACACACACACATACTCCTCTCACTCACACACAGCGATCAGAGTAAGACACACACACATACTCCTCTCACTCACACACAGCGATCAGAGTAAGACACACACACATACTCCTCTCACTCACACACAGCGATCAGAGTAAGACACACACACATACACAATTACACACACACACGGACTCCTCTCACACCCAGCAAACAAAAGACCTAGAAGTCTGTCTGATCTGACTCATCCCTGTCTCCCCCTACAGCTGTTCCACGACGTCAGTACTCAGTAGTGTACGTCACCCTCCTCTCCTGGTCCTGGACCAAGTTACAGCCCCATCAGCCGTGGTGCTGGGGGCAGATGCTGCTGCTAGTTATTTCTTTTTTCTTATTATTATTTTAGTTATTTAAACTTAAAGTACAGTGCACTACACTTCCAATTTTGTATTATTTAATTTATTTATCTTGTTAAGTTGTTATGAGTGATTGCACTTGACTCAATGCACTGACTGACTGTATTGTTCTTGACTTCAACATTTCAAATACATTTCATTTAAAGTTGCAAGATCCAAATTCAAATGTTTCATGAGTCATTATTTTAATTTGCTATGGGATCATCATGTTATGATGTTGTTGTTTGGTCCTGACAAGAGTCTCAAAGTCTGGGGTGATGGTAGACAAGCAACTCTGAGGTCATGCTCAATGTCCAATCTGTTCCTCTGCTCTGTCTTCAGCTGGACCAGAGCTGAGAAGCCACTTTCACAAAGATGGGTAGTTAAAAAAAAATATATATATATATATATATATATATATATATAATAATATCATTTTTTTTTTTTTTTTTTTTACATTGGTTTTCGATTAGTCGACTAATCGAAAAAATAATCTGCAGATTAGTCGACTACCAAAATAGTCATTAGTTGCAGCCCTACTGTTCATTCTCCATTGGACACATAGCATGAGGTGACAGTTCATTCTCCATTGGACACATAAGTAAGTAAGATGGTTTCATACCGATCCACTCTGGCCGATATGGCATACAGCACATCCAGGCCTTTTATAAGGAACTGGGTGTACGTGAAAATGATTTTAAATTGACTGAAGTAACTACTGAAGAGGTTATGAAAAAGCTCAGTATGCTGCAGCCAACAAAAGCCACAGGCCATGACAATATTCCCACCAGATTTCTCAGAGACTCTGCTTCCATCATAGCTCCCATTGTAGCCCATATCACCAACCTCTCCATCAACCAGGGTCACATCCCGCAAGAACTCAAGCTTGCTAGGGTAACCCCTCTATTTAAAAAAGGAAACAAACTAGATCCAGGTAACTACCGCCCCGTTTCTATCCTTTGTTCCATATCAAAGGTAATTGAGAGGCTGGTATATGAGCAGATAGACAACTACCTGACTGAACATAGACTATTGTACCAGTTCCAATCAGGTTTCAGAAAATCACACTCCACTGACACCTGTTTACTGTACCTGACAGATTATATAAAACGGGAGATGGACAAGGGGAACTACTGTGGGATGGTAATGTTGGACCTGCAAAAGGCGTTTGACACGGTCAACCATTCCATCCTACTAGAAAAATTGAGAGCGATAGGCTTTGATAGCAAGTCAGCCAAATGGGTCAAGTCCTACCTGGAGGGAAGAGAACAGGTGGTAGACATCAATGGCACCTTGTCCTCGTCCCTTCCAGTGACATGTGGGGTCCCCCAAGGAAGCATTTTGGGACCTCAACTGTTTTTAATATATATTAATTACATGAAATCGGCATGCGATTGCAACCTGTTCCTGTTTGCTGACGACTCGGCACTCCTGGTCTCAGACAGGGATAAGTCTAAAGTGGAAAGTGTCCTGAGCAGTGAAATGAAAAAAATCTGCTCCTGGCTCAGTGACAATAAATTGTCTCTACATCTGGGAAAAACAGAGGCCATACTCTTTGGGTCAAACGCCAACCTAAAGAAATCCCAGGGTTTTAAAATTAGAGTAGGTGAAAACATTATTGAGGATAAAGAGGAGGTCACCTACCTGGGCTTTATTTTAAATAACAAACTTTCTAACGAAAAAATGGCACAAAAAGTTATTACTAAGGTCAATCAAAAAACCACATTTTTATTTAGAATTTCCTCGTTCATAAATAGGAACGCTCTGAGGACCCTAGCTGGAGCCCTCATCCAATGTCACTTTGACTATGCTTGCACTTCATGGTACAGCAACATATCAAAACAAATGAAGACAAAGCTCCAGACCTCCCAAAACAAACTAGTGAGACTCCTGCACAACCTTCACTTTAGGACTCACCTAACGCCAGCCCACTTTAGCAGGCTGGGATGGCTTAGGGTTGAAGAAAGAGTACACCAGCTTAAAATGCTACTGGTTTTTAAAGTACTAAAAGAAACGGTCCCCAAGTACCTAGTAAATTATTTTAATAAAGTAGGAGATGTCCACAAACATGCCACAAGAGGAAGCCCCACGGACCTGGTCCCGCCAAGAGTCAGGACATGCATGGGGAAAGATGCATTTTTTTACTCTGCTACGGTAATGTGGAATGCCCTGCCAACATTTTTAAAACTCCTGAACTCCCCTCTCGGATTTAAATCCGCCCTAAAAACATGGCTCAGCAGCAACTCAAATTGGTCTTAAAATGTTTTTTTTATCTCTTTTATCATAACTTGGCTTTTATTTCTTTTATCATGAGTTGCTTTTAAGGGTTTGCGGATTTTCTTTTAACATTAGTTAACTGTATGAGTTGTCAGGTTAGGTGTTTTTATAATTTTTTTTTTAGAATGTGTCCTGTCAGTGTACATGTCCATTTGTGTTTCTGTGCCTTTTTATGTTCCATGTATGGACCACAATGGAAACAAGCCTTGGCTTTATTGTGTTTTATCCATTTTTGACCTGCGTTATTGACACTGTTATTGTCTTGTCTTTTAAAATGTTTTTTTTGTCATACGATTTGTGTCAAAATAAAGTATTCAATTCAATACAGAAATGCATCGAGGACCTTGTGCTGAGGAAAGAAATCTGTGTGTTTCTAAACCAGAAGCCATGGATTAACAGTTCCGTGCGTGTGGCTCTAGCAGAGAGGGACACAGCACACAGATCCAGGGACAGAGAGGAGAACAGAACAAGGTACAACCTCTGCAGTGAGATCACATCAGCTAAAAAGGATTACAGAGTCAAGATTGAAGAACAATTAGGCAGCAATGACTCAAAGTGTATGGAAGGCACTACACACAGTAACAGACCTGAAAGGGGTCTCCAGCAGCACAGCTAACACCGCTGCCTCCTTACCGGACCAGCTGAATAGCTTTTACACCCGTTTTGAGGTTAAAAACAACACCCACCACCCCCACCCCGCCGAAATGAGCAGTGCCCTGGTCATCACAGAGGCTGATGTGTGCGCCGAGTTGCAAATGTGCAACATTTGTATTTTTTTCTTAAAAAAAAAAAAAAGGGGGGGTATAAATAATTTGTTTTCCTGTAATTATTTCACCTAAACATCATCACCGGATCCTATTGTTTAGTCTTGCAATGCCATTGGCCAGGATATTTGCATATAAGTACGTACCCCCCACAAACTTCAAAATCCTTGAAGGACGAAAACTCTCTTTTTCACTGGACGGGATTCCTCACAAAAAAGTAAGTAAAATGCCTGTAAATCTTTTTGGGTGATCATTAGAATGTCTAGAACATGTACATATGTTATTATTGTGAAATATATCCCCCAAATGTAAATTAGAGCATGCTTTATACCTGTGGAGTCTTATAGTTTTCACAATACATTTATACTAGTGCCGTCAGGCGATTAAAACAATTAATCTAATTAATTACAGGATTTGTAATTAATTAATCTAATTAATCACATTTTAATCGCATAACCATTTTAGGCCTGATATTCTATATTCATATTTCAAATTGCATGTGTCCGGATGGCAGAATTCAGTACTGTATCTACAAAACCTTCTGTTTAATCATCTTCCCTTTATTCATTTGCTTAGATTTTTCAGGTCTGGTAAATTTTAGCATGGTGTTATTCACAGTAAATTTTTTTTTTTTTGATATTCTCATTTGGTTCATTACAATTTACTCAACCTAGTAACAGACAGTATTTCTGACACTGGGAAATGGGAATACATTCCCTGAGATCCATAGATTCAGATACCAAGAACATGCAAATGGATCATTTAAAAAAAAAGTCTGTAAATGTTTATTCTACGTTTTAATGGAATGAATGAGATTTAAAAAAATATATATAATATTTTTTTTGTAATTAAATTTGAGTTAATTTTCATAACGCGATAATTTGCTGTGTAATTAATTAATCTAATTAACGAGATAAACTGACAGCCCTAATTTATACAGTTATGTGTATTTTCCCCACATTACATTACTATATATATAGTGTAGGCTATGTGCATTTTTACTTTAATATCTAATTTCCAATAATATTTGTAACCATTGTAACCAATTGGTATTTTGTAACCAATTGTACTCGAAGACAAATATACTGCATTAGCTTATACAATGTCATTGCCTACAATGTTTTAGCAATCGGTTTGTGCTAATTTAGCAATTGGTTTGTGGTAATTTTTCCTGTGGGGGTTGCCCATGTCATCATTGTTCATGTGAGGGGTGGTGGGGATTGCCCACTTACGACCATCCTCAATCCCTTTGTTAGGCTAAGCACCATCATCACTCCCTTTGTGTGGTTTAGCAACGCACATAGGTTGGCCAGACAGTATTTTGTGACTTGTGAAATGTGTCGTGGAATATATTATAATGTCATTATAGATTTGTGTTGAGATATCATTTTATACAGCTTGACTGTTTCAGTGTGACCAACTAGTGTAATGTGTGTGTGTCTCTTTAAGAGACTCCAAGGTACTGACATCTCCCCAGCCAGCCAAAACAATGTGCACACGATCACACAGAAACTGATGTAATATACATGTAGTACAATGCCAAAGCAACAGGTGGCGATGTACAAACATGAAGGCCATTTTCAACCAATGAGAAGGGTGAACCGTCACTACATCCTGCTAAGTCCAAAGTAGAATCCGCCATCTTTAAATCACCTGTCGGGACCTCGGGCGAACATTTATTTTCAGTGAGAAACAAACAAAGTCCAAAAAAAAAGGACACATTCACTGTGTTCTGCCTCATTTATTGATGAAACAAAACCAACATCAACACAATGTATCACCAAGAGCGGAGTTTATGTCTCAAAAAGCGAGAGACTAAACCTAACGCTGTTGTTGTTGTTAGCTTACATGCTAACGTGAATGGGATCGGCCATAGCATTGCGGCTAGGTTAGCTACCATAGCTTAGTACAGCAGCTAGTTGAATGGATAAACGTTATTTAACATTGCAGAATGGGTACAATACAATACGGCTCAATACAAACAATTGTTAAGGGGCCCAGGGGGTGCAGACTGGTGTAGTTTGGTCAAATCAAGCTAATTTACATCATGCTCCAAAAAAAATTCTGCTGAGTGAGCTGTGGAGCGGGGAGCGCTTGATTCGTAAATGAAGGTGAGCGGAGAGCGACTTGGGGGGGCGGGCCAACATGAGCGAATGAGAGCGGAACCAGACGTCTAGAGCGAAGAGCGGATTTCTCTGGTGCTCCGCTCACATGCTCTGGCCAGGACCAAGTTGGACACTTCCCACGGAAGACACAGAGAGGGCGCTGCAGGAATAGTGGCTGTTCCGGGTACACCAACTTACTCTGCCACAAGTATGATGTTCGTCTGTGCATTTCAGGTGACAGAAACTGTTTCTGGGACTATCACTGCTAAAGAATTTTTCAATGCATCATGATGCGGACGACGACGATGCGGCATCGATGCAGTGACGGACCATAATCGATTATAGCCTACTAACGTTGATGTGTTAAAAGAAAAAAAGAGATAGAGAGAGAGACTTAATTTTCCAGCCTCGGCTGGACAATAAAGTTGTAACGTTAAAAAAAAAATGCAACGTCGCATTGAATTGTGGGTGCGACAGCGAGGCCAACACTACAGGACACATGGCGGAACAAAGTAGTAGTGTCCAGCGGCAGCAGCTGATAAAAAACGTGCCCACGTTTTGGAAGTCAGACATTTGGGCACATTTTGGATTTTTTCAAGTCACTGGGAAGCATGAACTGGACAAAGTGTGTGTGTCGTACAAAAATCAACCACGTTAGCCGGTTTCACCAGGAGCTAGCGTCTGCTCCAATTAAGAAAACGGTAGACCCAGCCCAGCCACGAATTGATGAGACGCTGTCAACATTGCCACCCAACTCTGAGAGAGGCAAGAGAATCACCCAAGCAGTGTCTGCTTTCATAGCTAAGGATTTAAGGCCTTATTCCGGCGTCGAGAACCCCAGGTTTCGCCATCTGCTGAAGACCCTAGAGCCGCGGTATAAGCTCCCATCACAAAGCCACTTTACAGAAACAACTATACCAGCTCTCTACCGCGGAACCAAAGCCCAGGTAATGGACTCAATGAGTAAAGTCAAATCAAATCAAATCACATTTATTTGTAAGGCCCGACAACACATTTGGCATCTTAAAAAGCTGGTTTAGATGCCTGGATCGTGGCTGTGGGGCAATGCTGGGTTAGGTAATAATCACAATAAAGAGAATAGAACCCGCAGACTCATATGCTCCAGAATAAACGTTTAATTTATATTTATATATAATGTTTCGTCAGGTCCATGAGGAGTAGACACGGGAAACACGGTCAATGAAAAGTCTATTCTGGAGGATAATGCGGGTTCTATTCTCTTAACTCAGGGGTCGGCAACCTTTACTATCAAAAGAGCCATTTTGCCCCCTCCTGCATGAAATAAAATTCACCTGGAGCCGCAAAACCTATTTACCCTTAAAATGAAGATAAGACAGTGTATAACGTTTTATATATATATGTCAGTGTTTCCCTTATATGCATTCAGCAGCGGCGCAGCTGCTATGAACTAGACCAGGGGTGGCCAACCAGTCAGAGACTAAGAGCCACAAAAATTACTGTGGTACCACAAAGAGCCACACCATATACCAGCGTTTCTCAACTTTTTTTCAGTCACGGCACCCTTCATGTGTTTATAGGTCTCACCCTCTGGCCTCTGGAGTTGCTAATGTCTTTTTTATTTGGGCCTCACAGGGTTAAAAGTACCCTGTGAGACCCACGGTTGCAAAATTACAAAATCACTTTTAGCCATTTAAAAAAATTATGTTTATTCAAAAAATGTTAAGCACATGTATAGTCAATTGGTCCTGTCGTTCAGCCTCACAATGCTATTTGATAGTAATGTGTTTATATGTCCCACCCTCTGGCCTCTGAAGTTGCTAATGTCTTTTTAATTTGGGCCTCACAGGGTTAACCTCTTAAGCCCGAGATATACAGTAAAAATGTATATTTTCAGCATTACGTTTGTTTACCAATTATTTTAGTGAAATACAAGATTATAGAAATCTCAGGGTATTGAGTCGGAAACCGGCGCATATTGACAGGAGGAAGTGGCACAGCCAAAAGTGAGTGTAGTCTTTTGAAGGAAGAGACTCTGGGCTTTCGATTTTCAAAAATCTACCCCACCCAGCTCACACCAGCCCCTGTCAATCATCTGACTTCTGGATAAACTTTTTTATTTCTCTTATTTTTTGGGATTATCTCCCACAAACCTGAACGTTATTGCCATAAAACAGAACGCAGTTAGTTTCTCTACCTTTCTGTGAACGTCTTGCAAAAAACGGTGTTTCAATATGATGAAAAATGGTGGAGAAATTTACATTATAAAAAAGATGGCAGAATTCAGTACTGTATCTACAAAACCTTCTGTTTAATCATCTTCCCTTTATTCATTTGCTTAGATTTTTCAGGTCTGGTCAATTTTAGCATGGTGTTATTCACAGTCAAAGATAAAAAAAAATGTTTAAATAGAATTGATATTCTCCTTTGGTTCATTACAATTTACTCAAGCCTAGTAACAGACACACTATTTTCTGACACTGATCCATATATGTCCCTAGATTCAGATACCAAGAACATGCAAATGGACCATTAAAGAAAAATTGTAAATGTTTATTCTATGTCCTTGTGGAATGAGTGACGTAAAAAAAAAAAAAAAGTAAAAAAAAGAAAAAAATTATAATAATATATTTATTTTTTATTTATTTTTATTTATTGACGGGCAAAGAGCCACATGCGGCTCGCGAGCCGCGGGTTGGCCACCCCTGAACTAGACTATTACAAATTAAAATAAATAAATAAAAAAATATTAAAAAAAAGAAATATGTATCATCATTTCATTTGGGCTGTGGGGGTGCTTAATGTAAAAGACTGACCTGAGGAACAGGCTGCAGGGAGACCATCTGGCCGCTTGTATGCGTCTCAGCATCAATGGCCCCTACCAGTGAATTCCCCACCAAAGAGCCCTGGAGCTTTTCTTTCAAAAGCCCAGGAAAATGAAATGCTCTAAGGCAGAATGTAGCCTATGCCACTGAGACTTCTTAGGTGTAAAGTGCTGTTGTAGTGTTATGATTTGTGTATGTTAGACAGTTAGTATTTATATTATCTATTAAATCATCTATATCTATGTTCAATACAAATAGTGTACAAGTGTTGAGGCATGTCATTAATCTTGACATTTACTTTGATTACAACTACACTGCAAAAAAAAGTATCTTATCAAGTGAACATATCTTATATATTTTTTTACAATAAGTCTATATTGAGTAGAATTATCTTGAATTATCTTATCCCACTGGCAGATAATTTAGATTGTTTTCCTGATTTTGGTACATTTAATTGTTTTAAGAAAATGTTAAAATGACCAAAATCAAGAAATGAATATTAAGCAAAGTTATCTGTGGAATAAGATAATTCTACTCAATATTGGACTTATTGTACCAAATACAAGATATTTTCAATTTCTTTTTTGCAGTGTACAAATATGCAGCTACCTGGGCCTCCAGAGCACTTCTAGTGTCAGCGGACACACCAAAAACATCCTAGCAAATTCACACACACATGACTCCATGAACATGAACATGAATAAACTATCTCGAACAATTCTAAGGTAGTTTTAAGTTATTTCTCCGGCAGCGTGCGCTAATATGGATTCCGACGGCATGTGCGCACGGCCGCACGCACAAATATGGATTCCGGCAGAGTGCGTGCAGCACAGCACCGCTGTTGAATTTTTTTTCAGGGGAAACACTGTGTATATTATATATAGAGACTAGAGGGATTGGAATTTATTCAAAAGCTTATTTCTAGTATGTACCTATTGTTATTTTTCGTTCGGTCTCAAGTGTCGGAGAGGAGACGGGCAGAAATGACAGCTGGCAACAAATCCATTCTGAATAAGAGACAACGGACCCAGTACTTTGTTGGTGGTGTGAAAATATGCCTACAAACATTAAATATCTTTGGAACCGTTTGTATTCAATTATATCTGAATCGGGAGATTATCTTCTGTCAAAATTTTAAGTGCATCTCTCCGTGCATAAAGGCTGGCTGTACAGTGGGCATAGAATATGGCATATATTATTGAAATAATTGTAATGAACACATCTATTTCTATATTTAATATAATTTCATATATACTCAAGTGCGCCGTCGGACAGATTCGGCCGTCAGACGTGCGTAATGGAGAGAGGAGCTCTTGTGGAGAGAACTAGGTCACAAGGTTGCCCTGACGACAGGCAGCTGGACTGCCCTGACGACCGAAAGCTATGTTACCGTCACTTGCGGGGGGATTCCCCGGCTGGCAGAGCTGGCAAAGTCTGCGACATCGGTACCATCCGAGTGAGTGTGTTTGGACTGATTGTGACCAGGCTGCATGCGCTCATGTCTGACACCACGGGACCATGTGAGTCAGCTGAGACAGGCTATTTATGTTCTATTAGGCTATCTTGTTGCAAAATAATAATAATAATAGCCTCATTGAAAATACTCTTGGTGCTTAGTACAGATGGTTATTTTCAGCGTTTATATGCGCTTATCTGTTATTTATTATCTGTTATATATTCTATTATCTGTTACATTTTCGTTGACATGAGTCGATTTTTCATTTTTGTTTATTTATGAAGTTAATATAAAACCGTGTTTAGAAATATTTTTAGTTCGTTAAATACATGCTTTCGATAATTTTTTGTGGGAATGACGTTTTTTTGTTTTGTTGCTAATTTCTCGCCACATATCAAGCAGGTACGCCCGCATCGTTAGTAGTGAAAGCTAATTAATCTGTCCTCGCTTAATTAAACCCTCTACTTAATGTTTTGGGGATTTATCCATGGTTAGCTTATTGGGGGGTTGGAAACTTAGGCTACGTTTAGACGGAGAGAGTCTGAACAGAAACCGCAAAAGTCGTCTTTCGGTTTCACTTTTAATGTTGCGTTTAGACTATCGTTTTGGGATGGAATTCTCCGTGCAGACGAGGCTGTAACGACTCCAGACGACTGAGCCCCGCTGTCACACGATTGGCGCATATGTCACATGACGTGCTGTGAAGACCCGCCCTACTCTGCCTCTGATTCGCAGACTGTGGGTGGGGAATGTGATTGGACCAAAGCAGAGTCACTCACAGACAGTGGGTCCAGTCACGCCGCAGGACAGATTCTTGTGTATTTAAAAGTACTGCCAATGTAGCCTTCAGGTGATCGCCATGGATAGAATCAGACATGCTTTGTTTACGCTTCTAGGCTACTGGCGCATGCCTGTGATGTAAGCAGTACACGCGACGAGAGCCTTGACAACCCTTTCGTCATCGTTTTATGCGGTTTGACAGTTTAGATGAGCGCGCAAAGGTTTATCGTTTCTAGGAATTCCACCCTGGAAGGTAGTCTCACTTTTTTGCGGTTTCACCCCGTAAAAACACAGTTTCCGTATAAACGAAAGGCACATCCGAAAAAATATTTTTGCGGATTCACCTGCTAGCGTTTCCGTCTAAACGGGGCCTTAGCCACCTGCAGACGGCAGGGAGAGGCGCGGGGTGTTACATATATTTTAGTAGATGAAATATTAAACACTTTAAAATTTCAGTTCACAGTATCACATCAATGTCCAAAATTTTAATAAATTAAAATATATTTATTTCCATATTCTTTTTCAAACCTACAGGGAGCCACTGCAGAGTGGCTAAAGAGCCGCATGGCCGCGGGTTGCCGACCCCTGTCTGAACTAAACATTAAATACAACTTCATTTCTCACTCAGAAAATATTCCTAAATGAGAAAATATTTTCACTGGCACAGTGCCTAACTTCGGTCTAAAGATTCAGCACCATGGACAGGTCTGCTCAAAATAATTTTTTGGGGATGACATGACAAACGAAAGATAGGGACAAAAACAAAGGATGCAATGCGTCATGAAAATACAAATTACGAAATAAACAAAATACAACACGAAATAGAAATGGTGAAAAATACTGTTAAGAGCTTCCCTCTCCCTCATTTCGGGTTTATGTTTTAAACTGCTCCGCGAGCCAACTGCGCTGACATATCAGGAGCAAATTGCACACCTATGGGCGTGTTTGCGCTAGGATATCATCCGCGCAATATGTTCAGTGAATAGCTCGCAAAGACAAATAGAGCAAATAGCGGGCACTAATCGTGCGCAGTTAGGGGTGCTATTAGCGTGCGCAACCCATTCTTTGTGAATTCGCCCCTATGTGACTTCCTTCCCAAGCTGTCTTTTCTTTTTCCCCCTCCATTTTCCTCCGATTTTCTCCCATCCCAATGTTAGTCGTATGCCAATTCCCAATCCCTTCCTGGTCGCTGCACACTTACCCCCCACAGTCAGATCATCTGGGAGAGTGGAGGCTATCACGTGCTTCCTCCGACACACGTCCAGCCAATCAACCGCTTCTTTTCACCTGGCAGCGCGGATCCTCCCTGAGAGGGCGTAGCGTGTGGAAGGATCACACTATCCCACTCAGGTCCTATCCGCGCTTAGCAGGCGCCCCGACCGAACTGTAAGAGTCGCTGTTTACAACGACCCGGACCCACCCCGCCAGCTTCTCCCACCCTCTAATACAGCCAATTGTATTAGTGTGAACGGCCAGCCAAGCTGGTGACAACCCCGGAGCTGTGAGGTGGATTCGAACAGGCGAATACAGCTCTCAGCTTCGGGGTTGGTGACGAACGCAATCTCCGCTACGCCACCTAACCGCCCCTTCCCAAGCTGTCTTAAGAAATCTTATGTATAAATGTATTTGCCAGGTAAATTACTCTGTAAATGAGATCTTCTTGGTTTTGTCCTTCAATCCCAGCAGTGGAAACACTGAGACAGTTGTCTTTATGCAAGACATTAATCTGTATTTTATTTTATTTTCTTATCTTTTAAACTATGTTTTTTCATGGTGCTTTTATATGTAATCTATTCTATTGTCCTGTCTTTTATATGGACCCGAGTCCGTAATAAAATGTAGATTGACTGACATCCATGAGGTGTTTAGGAATAATACAAATTAAGAACAAAATTACTTTAAAGAATGTAAATAAAGTAGTAAACCGATCACCTCTGGCAAGCTTGTCTATGTCCAGCAGACCATCCTTGTTGCCACGGGTGATGGGAAGCGTGTGGACGTCTGGACAATCCATTAGGATTTTATCTAGACGTTGACACAAAGATGCCCAAAACAAATTCATCATGGTGGACGCAGTGGATTATTTGCCAAAAAACTAAAGGCTAAATTACAGCAGGTTAAGAGAAAAAGCTACCTTCATGTCGTTCATAATGTACTGAAAATAGCCTAAATCTGCCAGACTTCTTTTTGTTGTACTGTACTTGTGCTGTATAATGACAGCTAATCTAATCTAAATGAGGGAAACCTCCACTTCCTAACAAGTTGAAATAAAGGTTTGAAACGGAAAAAAGGGAAATGTTAGCTTTAGGCTAGAGCGTGTTTACTTATGTCTTACTTTCACACTAAACTCTTGAGTCTCTTCTAAGGTTGATTGATTGAAAACTTTATTAACAGATTGCAGAATGGGTACAATACAGTACATCTCAATACACACAATTGTTAAGGGGATGCAGACCAGAGAAAGACTTTCGGCTCTCCAAAACCATGCAACGTAAAATATGATTGTTATAACAGAACAGAATAATCACAAACTGAGAAAGTTTAGTCAAGCAAACAACACATTGGATATGTGACATGATAAAATATGACTTACCAAAGAGCAGATAACTTTGTGTCGCTCCAGGTGTGAAAAGGGATGTGGATAATTATATGTACTGACCACAGATATGTAGAATAGTTCTATGTACTGATCACAGACATGTAGGATAGTTATATGTACTGATCACTGACATGTAGGACAGTTCTATGTACTGATCACAGACATGTAGGATAGTTCTATGTACTGATCACCGACATGTAGGATAGTTATATGTACTGATCACAGACATGTAGGATAGTTCTATGTACTGATCACAGACATGTAGGATAGTTCTATGTACTGATCACAGACATGTAGGATAGTTCTATGTACTGATCACAGACATGTATGATAGTTCTATGTACTGATCACAGACATGTAGGATAATTATATGTACTGATCACAGACATGTAACTGTTAAGGTAGTTATTATGTACCGATCACAGATATATAGGATATAGTTAACTTATACGTACTTATGTTAATTTACGTATCGTAAATGTCTATCGTCGCTTACTTTATCAATTTTGATTGGAAGCTGGAATCAAAATGCTTGAATGTTCCGAGAGATTGTATCGCAAGCTTCGTAACAAAGACCTGCGTCAAGCTAGCGACAACAATCGTTGTTTCCGTTAATATGTCCATTTGAATATCACCAAAGCCTAAACACCACCAACACGTAGTCCATAGTAAACTGTAGCTCAATACAGCAGAAAAAGCAGTATAGCATCACTTGTAAAAGGTGTAAGACATTTTAAAACATTGCCTACCTGGTGTTTGGGGCTCGCTATCAATGACGACACTCATTGTATTCCAGACTCGCATCCTGTCGAGCTCCGTGCAGAATCAATGCTACGCCAGTCTGCTTCTACACTCTTGAGAGCGCCCTCTGCTGACCTGGAGGTATCGTAACAACTCTCTTCACATAAGCTGAAAGCATAATGTTTCTTTTAGACCAGACCTGGGCATTGTACGATCCGGCCCGCGGGATGATTCTGACCGACCCGCGAAAGATTATGTGATAATAAAAAAAAAAAAAAAAAAAAAAGGTAATAATAATAATATTTTTTTTTCTTTTTTTTTTACTTTTTTCTTTTCATGTCAACGTTCACACACACAATATACGTTTAGGAGACATGCTCTGAAGATGTTGGTTCTCTTTGGATCCACCTACATATGTGAACAGACATTCTCAGTCATGACGTTTACCAAGTCCAGGTACAGATCCTCTCTCACTGATGAACATCTGGCAGCTGTGCTTCGCATCTCCACCTCAGACATGCAACCTGACTTTGATGGACTTGTTAAAGCTCAACAGAGACTGGATTTCTCACACTGAATGAAAAAAAAAGAACTTAAGAACGCTAAAATGTGGAAATATAACAAGCGAAATGGGACACTTGATATTTTTTTTTCTTTTTTTTGCACAGTTCTGAAAACATTAAATGTTTAATATAGGCATGTAAAGTAAAAAAGGCTACAAAACTGTGACACTTTTCTTTACACAGTTCAGTGACATGTCTTGTTTATTTTTGCTATAAGATGATGTGATGTCTTTAGAAAGCTAAGAAAATCCTTGTTTCAATAGTATATGAAACTCAAAATGCCCTTTGTTATTAATGTTTCACATTTTGTTTATCATTTTGGAAATAAATTCTATTTGAATAAATTATATTTTTGAAAGCTAACCTCACCTTTTAATTGCCAAATAATAACATACACTCTTACCAGGGGTCAGAACAATGCCATTTACTGCTTTTTAAATAGAAATAAAATGTATATTATGCATAATTGAGTTTGGAATTTTGGCCCGGCCCCCCAACATATTTTCAGTTGCTCATTCGGCCCCCTGGGAAAAATAATTGCCCACCCCTGTTTTAGACTAACCACACCTGTGTCTCTTAGACTAACTCAAAGAGTGTATTCCTGGGTTATGATAACATCCCATAACCTTAACATCAACCTTAAGCTTACCCCACATTTTGCATAAAACTAAATATTATACTGTATTCTTATAGCACATGCATGAGATGGTCTATTTTGAAAGGTAACATTCTGAAGTTTCTTACACAATAAAGAAAAATCACTTTGAGTGCTAATGTATTAGAGAAACAGAGGTTTGAACACACTGAAATAAAATATTTTCTCTTTACTTTTGTGTTGACTTGCTGCCAGACAGGGGCGTAGCTGGGGGGGGGGGGGGGGGGGGGGGGGGGCTTAGGATGATTCCAAGGGCCCAGCACGGGGGGGGGGGGGGGGGGCCAAAAAAAATTATATATATATATATTTTTTTACTAGACATCACTCAGGTGTACACCTGGAGACACAACCAGGTCCTAAGACAACTGGCAATCACCCTGGAAGGAAGGAGAACTACCAACAATGCCCTCCCTCCCCCAATGCCTAGACACTCAAACACCACTTCTTTTGTAAGAGCAGGACAGCTCCCAGCAAAGCCATCTGCAAGAGTAGAGGCAACCCTCCTGGACATTGCCCGGGATTGGAGAATGCAGGTTGACTTGGACCAGAAACTAATCTTTCCGCCTGAGATAATTACAACTAACCTCAGGCCGGACCTGGTCTTGTGGTCAACCTCCCAGAAGTCTGTATTCATTGTGGAACTAACTGTACCATGGGAGGCTGCAGTTGGTGAAGCATATGAACGTAAACGACTGAAGTACTCCGACATAGCAGCCGAGGCAGAACAACGCGGCTGGCGTGCCCAGGTGCTTCCGGTGGAGGTTGGTTCTAGAGGCTTTGTTGCCATGTCCACAACCAAGCTTCTTAAGGGGATGGGAGTGCGAGGACGGGCATTCCGACAAGCTGTCAAAACACTGTCAGAGGCTGCCGAACGAAGCAGCAGATGGCTATGGATTAAGAGAAAGGACCCCAATTGGGCTGCAAAATGACCATCGAGGGGTAAAAGCAGAGGGGGGCACACCTGGGACGCCAGGTGTTGCCGTTGAGCCCTTCGGAGGTGTCGTGGGCCTGTCAACGAAACACCAATGAAGGAGGGTGCCCACCCGAAGACCCCAGTGAAGCTTTTACCACTACCCCATTCAAAAAAGTGCTGATTATCTAAGGGATTGTAATATCTAGTCCTATAAGCTCAACTAATTTATGCTCTCATTGATACTATGTTTGTTTCTGAAGTGTGTGTGTGTGTGTGTGTGTGTGTGTGTGTGTGTGTGTGTGTGTGTGTGTGTGTGTGTGTGTGTGTGTGTGTGTGTGTGTGTGTGTGTGTGTGTGTGTGTGTGTGTGTGTGTGTGAGAGAGATATATAGAGAGAGAGGGGGGGCTTTGGTAGAGTATTGCATTGGTCCATTCATTGAAGATGAACGCAATGCGACATCCTTTACTAGGCTCACCCACCAACAGTGCAGGTGCTGAACTGCTGATCCGAATGTATAGGTAAAATCCACATTATGCGTTTTCATCAATAAATAAATGACCACAAAAAAAATGCTCTCGCGCGGGCTCGCATTCACTGGGGGCCTACAAATACATTCTTTCATGGGGCCCAGAATCTACAGCTACACCCCTGCTGCCAGATGCCTGTTTTTGGGTTCCAGCTGAGAGGTAGGAGCTGGAAAACATAATGGTTCCATAGCCTGAAGTCTTATGTAGTACAAGTTTATAAAAATCCGACAGAAAATGAGTGTTTAACAAAGGGTTTTGTAATGTGTGTACCGCAATAATTCAGCGTGATTATTCAAAATGGCTGTCCACTTCCATTCATTCAGACGTGTGAGTCAAAACAAAGAACAAAAGTCTTCTTCTGCCCCCCAAAGATTCAGTGATTTTATAAAGGAAAAAACACCTTATCCTTCCCCATCACACCCCTGGACCCATGCATGCTGAACACATTCACAGGAGTCATTTTTACTTACTGTACTTAGATTGTACTTAGGTTGTACTTTAGATTGTATATTGTATTGTATATTCCTAACTATAATCCATTGTGCTCTAACTGTATTCCTTGCGACCTAACTGTATTTATGATAACTGCTGTGTAATCTGTTGACCCATTTTGCCCTGGGACTCAGTGGGACAGTGTGGAAGACTATCGCCAGGGGGAGCTGGTGGGCGTTGGGCTGGCAAAGGAGACAGGTGAAGGAGAGGCTGGTATGAAGGAGGAGCTGGATACACGGGACTCTCTCTTTCGTCGAATTCCACAGAAGCAAGCAGGTGTGTCGGCGAAGAGCTTACCATACAAAGGACACGTGGGATACGGCTCCTGCGTCCAGTTTGAACAAGTAACGTCGCTAGCCAATAGTTTATCATCCCAGTATAGTGATTAGGGCACGTTGACCCCAGAAGAAGACGTTCGACAGCCGGACGGCACCGTTGACCCGGCCGCGAGCAGCGTTTAGAACGTATAGTCGGGAGAATCGTTTGGTCACACTGACCAGAGCTTAGCTCCAAGTATAGGCCTGTTAGCCTAGTTAGCTCACACGTCGCTCCGCCGTCTTCCAGCCCTCGGAGCAGACACCGCCGCCAGACTTCTCCGGACTTCACCCGCCTCCAACATTCTCCTAGCCGACCGCCAGTCCAGCGATTCGCCTGCCTAACGTCAGCCCAGCCAGCCCCCTTGCTATCACAGGTGACAACCACGGGACCGTACGACGGCCAACTCGCGTCACAGACATTCGTTGCGGGAGCGGGCTAGCACTCGGTTGGTACACTCACAACAGGTACTGTTAGCGCTCCAAGCGCTCTGGAACATTATCGGCGAACATTCTCTTTTTCAATAGCATGCTCTCTAAGGGCGAAGAGGATAAGGTACTTTGAGCTTGCACGTGCACCAGCGATTAAGGGTGCCCCAACTTTATTATTTTGGTAATGCCGGCATTTATAAAGTATTTTGATTTTCAGTGTGGGCCCACTCTCTTTCGTTTACTGTAATAACGTGTGGTGCATATGGCACAATTGTGATTGTAATTATACTGGTTTTCCCACTGTGTGCTCCAGGAGCGTTCCGCCAATCTCCTTGGTACTTAGTGTATGAAAAGCTTATAACCCATATGGGGACTTGTGCATGAGAGTGCATGTAAAGCTTCAGTAAAAGGAGAGGCGTAGAGCTGCTCCACGCGCTGGGCTTCAATTACTGGGAATTACTGGGAATGAGTGTTTAACCCCTTCCTTCCAACGAATGTGTATTACTGTTTAACCCTTTCCTATCTACGGTCTATGCATAATTTGGGCAGGTGTTCTGGACAGGTCTCCACCAGTCAACAAGGAAAGGTACTGCTTTGGGGAGAAATTATATCATCTATCACTACTGCCACCGGGTGTGAGAGGGTGTGGGACGTATTAGGGGAAGTGTGGGTGTTTGGGGAATTACTGCAGTCGCCCTGGAGGGCAAGAAGGACCAGTGTAGAACCCCTAGGTTAGTAAATCCTAGGCCCCATTCGCTCCATTTGCTAAATCCCAATTCTAGTACCCCTACACTATACAGTCAGGGACTCAGCCGGACCCAGATCTGCTGTGCTCCCACTACCTGGTGACAGTTCATATCCACTCTCATAAAGTAGGGATAATCCACCCTTCTACACTTTTACTTACTTTTTTTACTGTATGAAGCACACTCTCAGGGGCTCATACAGAACCACGCCTTTCACCGTAAAGTACATGTATTTTATTGTCACAATTAATAAACAAACTTGAAACTTGAACTTGTAAGTCAACCCAACCTTGAAATTAACTGGCCGACATAGCTGATAAAGAGTGATGGGTGTCCAAGTGTCCAAATCCCCCCCCCCCACCCAAACCCCCTCCAATGTACAGTTTCTTCCCCTTCGGATGTATATATTTTTTTATTATCTCTTTTTATTACACAGTAGGCCTACTGTATATCTGTATGTCATAAATGTATTGATGAATTGAAAATGGGGAACCCTGATGTAAACAAGACAAAAGTATTTTTCTGGTCTGCATCCTCTTAACAATTGTTTGTATTGAGCCGTACTGTATTGTACCCATTCTGCAATCTGTTAATAAAGTTAATAAAGAGCAGCGACACTGATTGGCTGAGCATCGAGTCCCTGAGCGGGTAGGAGGACACCTGACAAACCGAGGCTGAGTTTCACTAAAGCATCTCGGCGCAAAATATTCTATTGTCTTGTAATTGTATTAATTTGCCTTTCTTGCACCAATTTACAATCTAGGATCTAGGATTGTAGATGGTATTGGGAAAACGTTGATTGTCAAAGAGACAAAGCAATTTTGAAGAACGTGGCTTGTCTCTTAGAATCGTCACGCTCCTTGTTTGTACCTGATGTAGTAACAGGTTTAATTTAACTTGAGCCAGTGCCGTTCAGTACAGCGTTAACTTGTCTAGTTCTCTAGTAACGATGTGTCTGTGAAACTATTATTTAATATGTACATTGAATTAATATAAAGCCGTATGACCAGGCATTGTATGGTCATAAGCCTAACCTTATATTTTGATAATAAATGGGTGTGTACCAAATCCAAGAAGCGTCTGATTAGCTACTTGCTAAACTAAGCTATCCTGGTGCAGTTATTTTGATGCTGACAAGTTGACGTCCCACAGCCAGACACGTTACAGTGTGTGACTCTATTCCCTTCACATGTGATAATATATAATAATAATATATTGTCAATCATCATCCGTATGTCACCAGGTGCTACTCCTGGGTGGGCCGCACCGGGGGCAAGTAGGTGGTGTCTCTGAGCCGTCAGGGCTGGCTGTACCACAGCACCGTCCAGCACGAGCTGCTCCACGCGCTGGGCTTCAACCACGAGCAGACCCGCAGTGACAGAGACAGCCACATCAGAGTCCAGTGGGAGAACATCATCGACGGTGAGATCTACACCCTACACCTCCAGCACCCAATCTGTCAGCGTGCTACAGTCTCTCTCTCTGGTTTTTGTAGTGGACTTTCCATTCTGTGATTTCAATAGTAGTTCTTTATCAAACAAATCGAGGATGATCAACATATTTTATTTTATATACTTTATTTTATATACTAGGTCTGTATTCTTTGATGGTCCGATCATCTATTGATCCATAAACTGTTTATTGTACTGGACCCTCTCTCTCTCCCTCTCTTCTTCTACATTGCGTTTATTATTTCTAATGAATTGATATACACCTATTCTCTCTCTTCCACTCAGACATGAAGTACAACTTCAACAAGATCCAGACTCTGAACCAGGGAACCCCCTACGACTACAACTGTGTGATGCAGTACGAGAGGTCTATACAAGACCAGCTCACGCCTACAGTACTCACTTTGTTTCACCACCAAATACTAGCAGCTATTCACACGTAGTGACTTAAGAGCAGGGAGGAATCTGGGCTGTTTGTTCTTCAAGATGAGAAGATCTACTACAGTGTAGGCCATGTCATCGATGGTGCCAAGGTCCCTGTAATGGGTTTCTAATCACACACAAGATACTTGTGCCTCTTGATAAGGATAAGCGCTCAGTGAAGAAACCCACTTCCAATGCCAAAAGTCTAACATGCCTATAAATACTTATACTATGGAATTATACAAAACAAATGTATTATGTAAGGGATAATGTATAGCTATACTCGGTCATTGTCGCAAAATAATTGACCGATACTGCGTTCTAAACGCAGTGAAGGTCAATTATTTTGCGACAATGACCGAGTATAGCTATACATTATCCCACTTATTACAGGGCTAACTTACTAACAATATACAATTCAATTTACACCATCGACAAGACGAGATCAAATGCAGACGCAGTTGTTCTGTTGCTCCTCGCCGGCAGGTGTGTGGTCTGATTGCACCTGATGTAGTGCAGCTGTAAAGCTTAGCTTTCGTGACTTCGATCAAAATGCTTGATTGTGATTGGTCAATAGCGCTCTGTTGCCCCTAACAGCGGTCATTATTGCACGTTGCCCATAGCAGCGGTGAATTATCGAGAAATAATTTACCGCTGTCAGGGGCAACCGAGCGCTATTGACCAATCACAATCAAGCATTTTGGCGAATGTTAAAACGCCATGTAATAAGTGGCCCATATACAGCATTTCCAACTTTAACAGACCTGTGTTCCTTTGTGACCTTAACTCATTGACTGCCACGCTGTTTTCCCATCTTTACTCAATGGCGCCAGCATTATTGACCATTTTCACGATGTTTGCGGACCCATCGTATATTCTATATTATAGCTATGGAGACCATAGTATGGCTCATTTGACAGGCACTATTTATATTTGATATTTTTATTCGTTTTTTTAGACATTACAGTAGACAATACAAACGTGACATACATACACTTATCGACAAAACAAACAAAAGACAGACAAAATAAAAAATAAAAAAACAGTCCAGCACCAAAAAATATGTAGAAAGAAATATATAATAATAATAATAATAATAATAATAATAATAATAATAATAATATATATAATAATAATAATAATATATATAACATATGTAATAATAATATATATATATATATATATATATTATCATATATAACAATAATAAAAAAAAAAATTAATACAATTTTGTTATACATTTTTTTAGACATTACAGTAGACCAGGGGTCAGCAACCTTTTTGACATGGAGTGCCTGTTTGAAATATAGTTGTAACTAGTGTGCCTCAACAATATTCCATGCATCGTAATTTTTTTTTCTCATAATCAGGTATTTTTAATGATAATTTTTACATTATTACATCATTATTGTTATTGTTATTATTAACAATATTATTATGATGGTTGTATCAACCCTAAATCTGAGTCGGGGGGGGGGGGGGAATGCAATACAGACAAACAGCTGCATACAGTGTGACCATTTCACTCACATTTGCCCATTCATTTTTGGACACATCACACACCATCGGTGTGTGTACTGTACGTGTGCTGTCATAGCTCCACCTACAGGCCTAATGGAGAAAACCAGGATGTGAATGGAGGGTGAATGTGAGGTATATCGTGTAAATAAGTTTTGATTGATCGCAAGACTACACTGTAAAAAAATAAATAATAATAAGTTACCAGAAATTAAAAATATTGAGTTCAGTTACTGTGCATTAACACTTTGATCGCCATGGTTAAATTCATAATTTACCATCCCTCGCCATCTCTATTTGTCTATGGAGAATTCCCCTTCTTTGCAGGGCTATAACTTTTTAAATTGTATTGCTAAATTGACATTATTATGGCCCATTCAATGTCCTATATCTATTGTTCAGGGTGTAGCAACGTTATACGTTTTCATTCACATATTCATACTAAAATATGGTCTAAAGTATAAGTATGTTTTTATCGTTTTCTGCAGCTTTCTTCAGAACTTGATTTATAGCCCTAAATGCATTATATTGATGATCAAATACAGTTTGGTAGCGATCGGTGCCAGATAATACATTTCAACTGGAGGTACTTCTAGAAGTTACTACGTATCATCTGATGATGACCGGATGGGCGGGGGGTCGTTTATAATTCCGTGGGCAACGTTATATCATTCATCTAGGGTGGGTCATATGATCATCAGAGCAGTTTATATGGAACACGTTAGAAAATAACACTGCAACTCACTGTGGCTTCCTCGCGCCGTTGGCAGATGAGCGTGGAACAGAATTTTTTCTATTATGGGATGGAGAAATGCCCGATCCATTTCCAGGTTGTATAATAGTATATACGTCCAAATAACGTTGTTTATTGAGTTAGGGCGAGCGATCTATTATCCAGTGTGTCAAGATGGAGTCGCGGGAGATATAGCGAGTGGTCGGACCGAATTTGGATGAGCACCACTTCCTGTTTCCGGTTTGGTGTTTGGGCGATCTGCCGATCAGCCACCAGATGGCGCTCTTGAACCGTCGGAGAGTTGAGAGGAGATCAACAGGAGATCTCAGGTCCCCGGGGGAGAAATATGATTTCGATCACAGATTTTTGATTTATTGATATCAAAGACGTGTTACGGAGTCTTTGGCAGAATGAGCATGGCAGGGAAAGACGTCCTACAGCGTTTTTGGCGATTAAAGTGTTAATATTTTCAGTTTTCAATCCATAATAAGTTTTTTTATTGCTGCCCCCTGTGCCTATGAAAATGCCCCTGCGTGCCTATGCAGGCACGCGTGCCTAGGGTTGCCTACCCCTGCAGTAGACAATACGAACGTGGCATACATACACTTGACAAAACAAACAAAAGACAGAAAAAATAAAAATAAAAAACCAGTCCAGCACCAAAAAATATGTATAAAGAAATATATATAATAATATATATAATATATTATAATAATATATATAACATAGTATGTAATAATAATATATATATTATTATATATAATAATAATAATAATAAAAATAAAGAAATACATTTAAAAAAAATTAAAAAAGATATGTATATATATATGAATAAAAAAAATATCAAAATTTAAAGTTCTCAGAGTGTTTCGTGTTACAGAGTCGTTCCTATACAGTGTCCTTTGACAGGCACTATTTATAGTCCAACACTGACAAACCAGTTCATTTCTACATACTTTCGTTTGTGCGCTATTCCTCGCCCCTTTTCAAAATGTCTAGATTGCGAGAGATGATGTGTTATATGCATTATGCCCAAATCGTTCGGGTTGCTCGCCTGAAACCTATATTATTTCCAAATCAAAGGTATATACCATATATAGATGTTTCTGTCCGGCTTTAAGATCAACTGGCCAAAATCTGCTTTTCTTCCACTTAATGAGCCTGCGAAGGCTACCATCCTACCGGCAAACATACTTATGGTGGAGCACTTTAAATGTCTCAGGATTGAAATATTCCCCACTATTAGCCAGACGGTAAGGTATAATTACTCCAGCTTGGGTGACAGGATTACGAATGACTTTAACAGATGGTCCAAATAAAAAAATTCATTACAGGCCCGTGCGTCAATAATTAAAATGAATATTTTACCCAGAATTAACTTTATCAGCTCCATGCTCCCGTTACCTCCTCCTGCTGGTTACTGGCAGAAATTGCACTCTGCCTCATATAAATTCGTTTGGAACAATAAACGCCCGCGCTTGAAGAGATCAACTGCCCAGAGGAGTAAACTCGATGGGGGCTTAGCATTTCCAGATTTTAAATATTATTTTCAAGCTTTCTCTCTGAGACCTTTGATCACTTGGTTTGACGCTCAAGCAGCTGTATCTTGGCGACCATTGGAGGAGAAGTTGGTGTCCCCATATAGACTTCAGGATATTGTGTATACCAACATATCAATTAAACAATGTAAATTGCAATTTGGCCCTCTTATCACACATGTGATCCAGACTTGGCGTGACACTCAGAAAGTGGGTACAAAACGCCATCAATGGCACATGCATTCCCCTCTATTTAATAACAATCTTCTCCTTATTGGACAACAACCTATTAGATACCCTAGATGGGAAAAGAAAGGCATACACACATTGGGGGATATCTTCGATAACTCTGGTCTCCGCTCTTTTCAGGATATATCCAACGGATATGATCTCCCCGGAACCTTCTTTTTCTTTTATTTACAAATAAGAGCAGCTCTGAAGGCTCATGGCGTGCCATGGGACGCTCCACTAGTGCATCACCGCTTTCACAAATTATTTTATGACAAAGAGACATCGAGAGGCTTCGTTTCTGACTTTTATCGCCATTTACTCATGTGAAATGAATGAATGAATGAAAACTTTATTTAACAGATTGCAGAATGGGTACAATACAGTACGGCTCAATACATACAATTGTTAAGGGGATGCAGACCTGAGAAAGACGTTTGTCTTGTTTCCATCAGGGTCCCCCATTTTCAATTCATATAGACATATATGACATACATGACATACAGATAGTCAGTACTGCTACATCTATACATTTATGACATACCAGATTTGCAAATACAGTACTTTTTGTGATACAGAAGGAGTCAAGAAAAGGGAGTATATACATTTGACGTAGAAACTGTACATTGGAGGAGGTTGGGTGGGGGGGGTTGGGTACATTGGGATATTGACAACCATACTGGGTAATTTACATTGGAGGTGGTTGGGGGGGGGGGGGGGGGCGGGGGGCACACTGTATAAACAAGTAACACTGTACATTGAGGGGGGGGGGGAGGAGACACTGTACAAACAAACACAATTGTACATTGAACTATTGACAAAACCATACTAGGTAAATGACTGTACATTGGAGGGGGTTGGGTTAGGATATTTACAGGGGCCAGTGTTGAATTGCAGTCTCCCGTAGGTGTCCCTTGAGAGAGGTTTTGAAAGTGGGTAGTGATCCACATTCCTTTACAGCTTTGGGTAGGGCGTTCCACATTGATGTGGCATAATTGCGAAACGTGTTTAGTCCCTTATTTGAGCCGAATCTGGGTTTAACATGATTTGTGGAGCTCCCTCTGGTGTTGTGATCGTGGTATTCACTGACCTTTGGGAAGTATTTTGACATGTACATGGGTACCTTGGTCGTGTAGTGTATCTTGTAGACCAGGCCCATTGCAAGTTGTTGTACTCTGTCGTCTACTCTAAGCCATCCTAGGTTGTCAAAGTGGGCAGGGGTGAGGTGGGTTCTAGGAGTAAGGTCAAGCAGTAGTCTGACCAGTTTGTTTTGAGATGTTTGTAATTTTGTTTTTAGCGCCTTTGAGGTGCTTTGGTACCATGAGGTGCAAGCATAGTCGTAGTACCCCTGAATGAGTGCTCCTGCCAGAGTCTTCAGGGTGTTCTTGTTTACCAGAGAGGAGATCCGGTACAAGAATCGAGTTCGTTGGTTGACTTTTTTTATTACATTGGATGCCATTTTGTCACAGGAGAGATTAGCCTCTAGGATGGAACCCAGGTAGGTAATTTCATCTTTCCTTGTGACAATATTGTCACCCACTGTAACTGAGAAGCCGTCGGTCTTGCTGAGTTTGTTATTTGAACCGAAGAGAATGGACTCTGTTTTGCCCATGTGTAATGATAGTTTGTTATCAGCGAGCCATATGCAGATTCTGCCTAGTTCCAAGCTGAGGGTTTTTTCAACCTGTAACTTGTTCTTGTCAGAGACCAGCAGGGCTGAGTCGTCCGCAAACAGGAACAAGTTGCAGTCACAAGCTGACGACATGTCATTTGCATAAATTAGGAACAGTAGCGGTCCTAGTATGCTTCCTTGTGGAACACCACAGCTCACTGTGAGGGGGTCGTATAAAGACCTTCACCTGGATACGATTTGGAGAAAGGATGTCCCGGAGTTGGATGTAGATTTTGATTGGGATGCAGTCTGGGAAAATGTTCGGTTATCCTCACACAACCCAGATCACCAACAGATTCACCTAAATTGTATTCACAGGACTCATTTTGGCCGGCCTCACAGCCGCACATTTTTTTTATTGCCTCACGTTAGTTTCACCCAGACAAACTCTGCCCGAAGGTATGGTTTCTCACCTACCTTGATGTGATCTATTTGGAGATATCCACGGCACGTGTTGTAGGGGTTAAGGAATCTAATATCGCAATTTGGTTGGCTGCAGTGGCAAAGTTAAAAGAACGCATATAAGTTTGGGAATTTGTTTTGATTTTAGTTTTTTATTACTGAATAATGTATTGTGAGTGTGACTCATGTTGAGGTCCTTGGGTGAGCGGGGGGGGGGGGGGGGAGAACGAGCGAGTGTCCATGTAGGATGATCACTGTACAGTCTGTATCAGTTATTGTCTTGTCATGTGGTGTTAAGTTATTGTCTTGGGAAGTCTTTGTATGTATTATTATTATTGTATTGTTTGTGATATATGTTTTGTTTCATGTTGGGAAAAAAAATAAAGAAAAATAAAATAAAAATATTTGATAAAAAATATATATATATATATGTTTCATCACAAAATCATCAAGGGGGGGGCGTTTTAGGAAGCTGCGATCGTTCCCAAAAGCATGTTTTAGGTTTGTTAATATACGACGCTGTGATCAATACAAAAGCATGTTTTAGGTTCAGTAAAATAGACCATACCTTAATCAGAAGGTACTCCAATCGGAGAGTCAGCATTGCCTTGGCTTGGGCTGATCGCTATACTAACTCGTTTGGCTGAGTTAGGGGGAGGGAAGCCGTGGGTGGGTCCTGGGCGCCTCTATATTAAAGGCAGACCAAGAGCCCTTCCGCATTCCCGCGATTGGCCCCGGTAACTAACTACAGTTCGGTCGGGGCGCCTGCACAGCGAGGGTAGGATCTGGAGAAAGGTAGTGTGACACGTTACACTCTCCCGGTGAGAATCTGCGCTGCCAGGCTGGCTGCCGGCTGGCTGCACATGTGACAGTCTCCGGCCTCCCGGACCAACAGTAGGGGGGGGTGCGCAACAACCAGGAAGGGGGTTGGGAATTGGCATAACGACTAACAGTGGGATGGGAGAAAAATCGGAAAAAAGGAGGGGGAGAAAGATAATACAAAAAAAGAAGGTACTCCAAAATGAATAATCCCAGTAGTTCCATCGCGATCGCCATTACTCGTGTGCATTGGGCATGGCTATAATACGGGAAACAATAGGTTTCAGGTAGGGGTGTAAAAGTACACGTATCCGTACCGAACAAGTTTCAGTGTGTACCGTACCGTACCGAACGGCTGTGTAGTGTACCGAACGAATACAACGGTATGTTAACCACTAACGACCGCCCACCGGGGTCTGTTTTTTTCACAATATAATATAATAATAATAATATATATATTTTTTTACAAGTCGATTAGTCATTTCAATATAGAATATTCGTTGACAGCCCTACAATTACAATTAGTTACTGCACACTACATGACCCCTGAGTGGAACATGGAAAGCCAAACTTTCCCCCACTGTACCGAAAACCCGTACCGAACCTTGACTTCAAAACCGAGGTACGTACCGTGGTTTTTGTGTACCGTTACACCCCTAGTTTCAGGCGAGCAAATCTCCGACAGATGGCTGTGTGCTGCTTCACTTTGAGGGAGAGGGGATTCCTGCAGCCAGAGCTACAGAGAGACACCTTAGAGACCCAGTTCAAAAGGTAAGCGATACTGCCACCTGTCGGGATTCGATCGTCATTGCAATTTTAACGTAGGCAGCGGTGCCAGGGAGACACGAGTGTTTATAAATGGAAATTGAAAAAAAGAGAAATGGATCAAAATACAGGCTGAACAGACTCTACCAGTGCTGTGAGTAAACAGGCTGAACAGACTCTACCAGTGCTGTGAGTAAACAGGCTGAACAGACTCTAGTGCTGTTAGTAAACAGGCTGAACAGACTCTACTAGTGCTGTTAGTAAACAGGCTGAACAGACTCTACTAGTGCTGTTAGTAAACAGGCTGAACAGACTAGTGCTGTTAGTAAACAGGCTGAACAGACTCTAGTGCTGTTAGTAAACAGGCTGAACAGACTCTAGTGCTGTTAGTAAACAGGCTGAACAGACTAGTGCTGTTAGTAAACAGGCTGAACAGACTCTAGTGCTGTTAGTAAACAGGCTGAACAGACTCTAGTGCTGTTAGTAAACAGGCTGAACAGACTCTAGTGCTGTTAGTAAACAGGCTGAACAGACTCTAGTGCTGTTAGTAAACAGGCTGAACAGACTCTAGTGCTGTTAGTAAACAGGCTGAACAGACTCTACTGTTAGTAAACAGGCTGAACAGACTCTAGTACTGTTAGTATACGGACCAGGGCCCTCATTCATCAACGTGGCGTAGAAAATGTTCTATTTCCACACGTAAGCACAGAATTTAGAATCAGTGCACGCACAAAAAAAACGGGATTTACCACACGTGCGTACGCAGGTTCTACGCACACCTGCCATGGTAAATATCACCTTGGCCCTGCGCCGAGGCTCGTGCACACTTTTACGTATTTGCATACCAAAACCGCCCCGATTAACCATATACGGTAATGGGCATCCCCATGAAATGTGGAAGAATGGACTAAACCGAGGGAAGCGTGTTATGAGACAGGCTGACAGACGTGTACACGTACGGTGATGTCGGATATGATATCTATTAACCATTGCTGCCTGGGCAGCGCAAACACTAATAAAGACCGTGCTGGAATATGACTGCCTTTTTCCGTTTTGTTTGATTAATACCCAGGGATTAAAGTTCTCCTCAAATTTATTCCAAATCGCGACGGATTTTCCGTCAATTTTCTACCTGCTGCATATGATTTCTAGAGTCATACAATCTATTTTGATGTCAGTATTGGGTAGCCTATATAAACAATAATACGAGAGCATATACAAGAACAATGAATCTCACTGCCAATGATGTAGCCTATACGCCATGTGTAGCCTGCCTATATGTGATCAATACAAACATGAACTTGAATTCCATCATGTCTGTGTGCGGGTCACTGCGGGAACTCACAAGGCTGTTGTCACAATGTAAATAAGAACGTGCACTGAAAAGTTACAGTATGTAGTTGGTTGATTATTTGTATGACAGTCAGTAAACCCTTGCAAAAAGTATCCGTTTTATTTAATGAATTGAAAACATTCAGCATCGCCTTCCTCCCGGCATGCAGCAACAACATGTATCAGGCAAATGCGCATCGCAACATTGACTTAGTGGAATCCCTTTCTATTCACATAACTGCATTTGTGATGGAGCTTTGACAGCTACAGTAACCGTCTATTGCTCGATCCATCTCCAATATCACGATGGACCGTGCCGGTGGCAAAGACCCGAGGGTGGAGAGGATCTTGAATGAATTCCATCATCATATTTATATGTTGTGTGTCTGTCCACTATGTCTGTTACTTTGTTATTCCCCCCCCTATCTGTAAAGCGACCTTGGGTCTCTTGAAAGGCGCTATATAAAATGAAGCTATTATTATTATTATTGTTATTATTATCACATCTGAGCGGGAGCTCACAAATAGAAATTGAAGTAGAAAGCATTTCGTGACCAATCTTATTTGGAAACATGAAACACAAAATAATTCGTTTTTTATTTGAAACAATATTTAATCGCGTTTGGAGGTTGGTGTTTTGCGTCTGCCCCCCCGTGCCAAACAAGCAGGCCAACCTCTTGTTCGCGTGTGAGCCCGTTATAATTACACTACTGTCACTATTTTATAATGAACTATAATGAATTACGGGTCATACAGAAGTTGAACACTAATGCACGGAAGCTTATTTCCGTCTTGAAACTAATGCAGAACTGAGGAGCGCTTATGCCGTAGTAACGATGTTCTACCACTGGGCGTCAGCTAAGTGTGCTCCGAGCTGTGCGTACATATAAGCACGAAGTCAAGTTCAAGTTGAAATTGATGAATCCCACTCTTTGCTTAGAAATGGTCGTACGCACAGGTTAAGCACATATCTGTGCGTAAGACACGTTGATGAATGAGGGCCCAGGAATGAGGTCGTTGACTGCTGTAACTGAGTAGCGAGACAAAAAAAAAACTAAATCGAGACAAAACTAAAATGCTCAGACCTGGGCCCTCATTCATCAACGTGTTCTACGCACAGATTTGTGCTTACCCTGTGCGTACGATCATTTCTAAGCAAAGAGTGGGATTCATCAATTTCAACTTGAACTTGACTCCGTGCTTACGTCTACGCACAGGTCAGACCATGCGTACCTGGCGCCCAGTGGTAGAATATATTATTACAACAAGGAAATGAGCTTCTGTGCATAATAACACTGGCATGTTCTGTACGAACCGTAGTTCATTATAGTTCATTGTAAAATAGCAACAGTAGTGTAATTATGGTCAAAACCCTATAAATAGCATTTGGAATAATAGATCTTTCTCTCAGAATGAATGCAGCATGGTTTATATAGCGTTATCGGAATATACGGGGTGTAGGCTACTGACTGACTGCGCTCCGCGTAGCTTGATTGATTGAAAAGTTTATTAACAGATTGCAGAATGGGTACAGTACAGTACAGCTCAGTACATACAATTGTTAATTGGGGATGCAGACCAGAGAAAGACTTTCGTCTTGTTTACATCAGGGTCCCCCATTTTCAATTCATCATAAAGCTCAACTCGTTATTATTTTGCGCAGACCGCAGAAACACGGGAACGTTTTGATTATACAGTATTTAAAAGGCTTTACGTTAAACGAAACAAGTGGAATTTCGAAGCTGTAAGCAGAATACAAGTCATATGAATATAGTGTTCTTCCCCCTTTTTACTGTATAATAAAGAATAGAAAACGCATTGCAATGACACCAGATAGTGGACAGACTATGTATATGATGGGATTCAAGTTCGCGTTTTTGTTGATCATAGGCATGCTGTCAGAGTATGATATCTTAATCAAACATTCTAGAACATTTGTCATCACAGATCATGTCCTAGGCTATGGCATGGATTGTGATATTGTGTGGACTGTTATTATTACTGTACCGGTACCACCCATTGTGACAACAGCCTTGTGAGTCCCGCACACAAACATGATGGAATTCAAGTTCATGTATTGAAAGGCAGGCTACATCATACATGCAGTGAGATTCATTGTTCTTGTATATGCTCTCGTATTATTGTTTATATAGGCTACCCAATACTGACATCAAAATAGATTGTAGTATGCCTCTAGAAATCATATGCAGCAGGTAGAAAATTTACGGGAGATCCATCGCGATTTGGAATAAAATTGAGGAGAACTTTAATCCCTGGGTATTAATCAAACAACACGGGAAAAGGCAGTCATATTCCAGCGCGGTATTTATTAGTGTTTGCGCTGCCCAGGCAGCAATGGTTATAGATATCATATCCGACATCACCGTAAGTGTACACGTCTGTCAGCCTGTCTCATGACACGCGTCCCTCGGCTTAGTCCATTTTTCCACATTTCATGGGTGTATTCCATTACCGTATATGGTTAATCGGGGCGTTTCTGGTATGCAAATACGTGAAAGTGTGCACGAGCCTCGGCGCAGAGCCAAGGTGGGATTCATCATGACAGGTGTGCGTAGAGCCTGCGTACGCACGTGTGATGAATCCCGACTTCCCTGTGCGTACACTGGTTCTACATTCTGTGCTTACGTGTGGATATAGAACATGTTCTACGCACACATTGATGAATGAGGGCCCTGTAGTTGACTAAAACTGACTAAACGAAAAATAAATGAAGGTGACTAAATGATGAAAACGAAAAAGAGCATTTGACACATGATTAAGACTAAAAAAATAGCCAAGACCCAGATGTTTAAATGCCGCATGTACCCGTTTTCTCAACATGCATGCAAATTGATTGATTGTGCCATGCATTACACAACTACTTACTAAATAAATATAGTTTTTTCAAAACAGAATGTATGCCCTCTGCCTTTTTTATTTAAACATATTGTTAATGCACATATATTACTATTCTTCTCCCACATTCCTGGAGGTGTTGTGGAAGATTATTTTACCAAATCCAGTGAGTTTACAGAAATTGAGATTGAGATGAGCTATTCCAAAGAAAGTTGTTTATTTCTGTGATCACAAAATCAGAGGAGCAGGTCAATGGATAGGGAAAAAAGATAGTTTATTCTGTGCGTCTCAGTTCGATACAGAGCGGAAGACTCTTATTGTGATGTTTCTTCTTGACTTGTTTACTTGTTGATTGTATTTTTTCCAGGTAATATCTGTAGTATTATGTATATTTAATAGGGCTATATATTTAATACAATATTTATATTATTTATTTAAAGCAAACAAACTCCAAACTACAAACTACTCAAAATGAAAGCCTTGTCACGTATGAACCATACAAATGCATTACTGTTACAATTGTGTTGTAACTAAGAGATTACCTGGGGGGGGGGAGGGGAATAAATTCTGTGCATGGATTATAACAGACAACTTTCTCTTGGTCATTTCCTGGTTGTAGCACCTGGCTGGTGCTATAGAGTATAGATAACATTCAGCCACAAGGTGTCACACTAGAGCACCAGCATGTCATTTATCCAATAAGGTGCATTCCACGTGGGGAAATGGGAAGTAGGGAGGGGATACATGCCTGCTGCAGGGTTTCCCATTAATTACCTAGACTGTGGAGGCCCGCCACAGTCTAATTAGTCCCGCCACAGTTGTATAATGAACCAAAAAAAAAGTTTAAAAAAAAGAAAATATATATATATATATTTTCTTTTACTATTTTTTTTTAAATATAAAGTTTGCCAATAGGGATGTATCAGTAGTATTGGCAGTTGTAGTAGTCGTAATAATAATCCACTATATTTTTTTATTTTCTAAAAAATTAACCAGTTCAATACAGGTAACCACTTTTGCTTCATTTCTTTGATGGCTCAAATGTATGCTCTAATCCAGTGCTTCCCAATTCTCTCCTCGAAGCACCCCAGCCGTTCCATGTATTTGTTAAATTCCACCACCAGCACACCTTGATTCAACTAATAAAGGGCTAGTTAAGTTGAATCAGGTGTGCTGGTGGTGGAATTTAACAAATACATTGAACGGCTGGGGTGCTTCGAGGAGAGAATTGGGAAGCACTATAGTCGATTTTGTGTTTTGAGCACAAAGTTCATCATAGATCTAGCCTCTTTATTTTGCTCTCAAAGTGCACCAGATTGATGCATTTTACTTTAAAATGTACAAAACAAAAAAAGTTACGGGGGGCATTCCCCCGGACCCCCCTAGAGGGTCGGAGGTTCTCCCCCCATAGTCTCTGAAAATCCTGTGGGAAACACTGCTGCTGCAACATTAATTGTATCTATAGCACCTTTAAACAAGGTAAATACTTCACCTACAAACATAATACTGTTCTGACAATAGTAATAACAGTAATTAAGCCTGGAGGCCTATTTTCTGAAAATCTGCCTAAAGTACAAACCTAAGTAAATGGAAGATTGCTCCACTTCTACAAGGCCATTTGCATGTTCTTGGTATCTAGGGACATCTATGGACCTCAGTGAATGTATTCCCAGTGTCAGAAATATTGTGTCTATTACTAGGCTTGCTTAAATTGTGATGAAACAAAGGAGAATATGAATTATGATTTTTCTTTGCATCTTTGACAGTGAATAAGACCTGTTAAAAATGACCAGACATGAAAACTGCCACTGAGCTCTAAGGAAATGAATAAAGGGAAGATGATTAAACAGATGGTTTTGTAGATACAGTACTGAATTCTGCCATCCGGACCCATGCAATTTGAAATATTATTATAGAATATAGAATATGATGCCTATATAAATTACCTTATTATAGCCAACTTGCACATCTATGGATCTGGCCAAATCTACTCTTTCCAATGGCAGAGTTCAATTTGGATTTAGTATCACCAGGCGTGCATGAAGAACCGGGAATGAAATCTACTGTAAATACAGTCAGCTTTTTATTTTTGCGACAGGTCCGCCATTTTTTATCCGTTTGCAGTGCGGATTGTTGCTACATGTTCACAGAAGGTAGACACACTAACTGCACTCCAATATATGCCAATAACGTTCAGTTTTGTGATATAGTATCCCTAGAAATAAGAGAAATAAAAACACTCATTGAGAGCTCTGGGTGCCCTGTGCTTATATGACTACAAAGCATCATCAGTCGGCGATTCAAAATGGCCGACCTCCACGGTAATATTATCACATTTCAAAAACGAAAATCTCATTAATAACACTTTAACCTATTGGTAAACAAACGTATTTCTGAAAATATACACTATGACTGCTGTTGTGACATGGTTAGGGTGTTTACTATTGGATACATTTGAAAAAGAAACGCAACATTATGTCATACAGTCTAGACAGATTGATTTATGACGTGATGTCATCTGCGGACCGCACGGGTGGAAGAGGTTAACAGTCGCTGAAAAGAATACTTTCTTTCAACCTTGAGGTGAATGGAGCAAGTCTGGAAGTGGAGGGGCCTTCTCTGGAGGGCTTAGACAAGCCTTCTCTTGAAGAGGCCAAACCTTCTCTTGAAGAGGACAAACCTTCTCTTGAAGAGGCCAAACCTTCTCTTGAAGAGGCCGAACCTTCTCTTGAAGAGGCCAAACCTTCTCTTGAAGACGACAAACCTTCTCTTGAAGAGGACAAACCTTCTCTTGAAGAGGCCAAACCTTCTCTTGAAGAGGCCGAACCTTCTCTTGAAGAGGCCAAGCCTTCTCTTGAAGAGGCCAAACCTTCTCTTGAAGAGGACAAACCTTCTCTTGAAGAGGCCAAACCTTCTCTTGAAGAGGCCGAACCTTCTCTTGAAGAGGCCAAACCTTCTCTTGAAGACGACAAACCTTCAAAAGTCTTCAAGAGAAAATTGCCATCATCACTCTCAGAGTCAGACTCGGGTAAAGGAGGACTCTGCGATAGGTGACCTGCGCTGAATGGCAGTTTTGGATTCAGCAGATTGTCCGTTTGTTATCATACAATCGGACTCATCAGAAGTGTCATTGCTTTCGGTTGTGGTTGGAAGTCTCCTCTCTTCGCACTTGCGTACATTCTTTGCAAAATTGCCATCATCACTCTCAGAGTCAGACTCGGGTAAAGGAGGACTCTGCGATAGGCTACGTCTGACATGTCCTCGCCTTCTTCATCCTTACTATCTGACTTGGAGGGAGATCTTTGGAAGCTCAAGATGTTGAGTAATCAGAACTGTGTTCAGTTTCAGAGGTACTTAGGTCCCCATCACATTCAGGGTCAGACTCAACTTCACATGAAGGTGTAATTTGTGGCCTCGGGTTCTGATCCCTGGTCTGAATGTCGCTGTCCTCCTCCTCTGGGGCAGAGAAAATGGCACAGTGGGCATAATTGATGTTCTTCGCCTTTAGGAAACTGTTGAAAGAGTCAAACACCTCTATGTCAGAGGAGGCAGACGCCGCTGCTAGTTTTGAGGTGGAGTCTAGATCGATGGATTGTTCACGTTGCAGATCCTCATGTTCCAACCCTTCCTCTTTAAGTGAAGCTTCAGTCTTCACCGCACTTTCACACTGTGAAGAGTTAAAGAGTGCATGTTTAGAGGATTCAGTACGTTATAGGCTCAAATCTCTGATTCATACATCCCATGCATACTGATGTGGACACACAGATATTGATGCCGGCATTGAAGATGATACCAGGCTGAACTACTGCAGGTACTGAGGGTGATACCAGGCTGAAATACTGCAGGGACTGAGGGTGATACCAGGCTAGAATACTGCAGGTTCTGAGGGTGATACCAGGCTAAAATACTGCAGGTACTGAGGGTGATACCAGGCTGAAATACTGCAGGTACTGAGGGTGATACCAGGCTAAAATACTGCAGGTACTGAGGGTGATACCAGGCTGAAATACTGCAGGTACTTAGTTAGTAAATACAGAGAAGTCAGATTTTACTTCAGTTAGTAAATATAGAGAATAGGCAGATTTAACTTCAGTTATTAAATACAGTATAGTTAATAGTCCGATTTTATTTCAGTTAGTAAATATAGAGAAGTCAGATTTAATTTCAGTTAGTAAATATAGAGAATAGTCAGATTTGACCTCAGTTAGTAAATATAAAGAATAGTCATATTTTACCTGTTTGTAAATATAGATAATAGATGATTTAATTGCAGTTAGTAAATATAGAGAATAGCTACTGATGTGTATATGATATGGACCTACCGTATGACTCCTACAATGTGATTGTAAGGAGGAAAGATTATTCACACATCCTTACGTGAACATATTCTGTACACAATGTTCTCAGTCACTCTATAGCCATGAATGCACTCCTGTCTCTGCTCAGTATCTGCTTCTGACACTATAAGGTAAACGGCCTATGATATATAAACAGCGTTGGGAGATGTACCTTATTATGGATATGGACATAGACGAGACACAGTATATGCATCATGAGAACTTACATGTCCGAATTTACATGTTAAATATGTATCAAGTAATATGACTCTGTCTGTGAGAGATATAAAACATTACTGTGTTACGGTCTCTTCTATCCTCTGCTCTTTATCCTCTCCTCCCTTCTTCCCCACTATATTACTGATGAAAGAGCATTTTTACTTCACAAACTGTATGGATCCATATTAGGGATTTGGGGGAAATTTCTAATAGCTATTTTTCGGACAAATATTGGGTTGCGATTCAATTTGCGCACAGACACACTTCAGCTAATGAAGTAAAATGTTTATCATCATCAACTATCCAGTTCGTTTTTATAGTGTAACGTTTTGATACTTAAATGTTAATTGAACGTACAGTAGAGAGGGAGGGAGGGAGAGAGAGAGACGGGCTCAGCCCCGCCCGCCCCCCTTTCGCTACTATTGAAACTCTGCTGTTTTCTGTCTGTGAGCAGGGTTAGCTAGCTTAGCTTAGTTAGCACTGTGGCTAACGTTAGTTTGCCCCGACGTGGGCATCAGGAATGACGAGGATGCAAAGCTTGTTAGACGCATTGGAGTTTTCACTGCACATAGAAACAGCGCGGGGAAAAAAGCAGGGACTTATTTTGGGTTGCAAAATACGACCAAATAGGCACACTCTGGAGCCCTGCTGTAACGTCTTCACACACAGGCGTTTCATGAGCAGTTGTTGTTGGGCGTATACGTAGCTACCTTGGGCTACTTCTGATTGGTGAGCAATGAGAGCACAGCACTTCTGATTGGTAAGCATGACTGGCACGCAAGAAAAAACCTTGAATCAGACTCGCTGTATAACGTATCCCAAATCGCAGGCTTTGCGATTTGCTAATTGCGTCATTTCAAATCACGATTTCGATTTAAAATTGATTAATCGTTCAGCCCTAATCCATATTATAATAAACAATCTTATTGAACTTTAGGAATGGTCTCCTAATCATTCGGATATTCCTTTCAATATTAGTATTCCAATTTCTATTCTTTTTTGTATCCACTTTTTCTCCTCCTGTTTTTCTGTGTTTTTCTCCCATCCCAATTTAGTCGTTATGCCAATTCCCCCCTCCCCTTCCTGGTCGTTGCTTGCATGTGCCCCCCACTGGTCGGTCTAGGGAGCCCTGAAGTCTATCAGATGCTTCCTCCGAGACATAGGAGACAGCCAGCAGCATCTTTTCACCTGCCAGCGCGGACTCTCATTGGTGAGGTGTAACGTGTGGGAGGTCACACTACCCTCAACTTCTCCCTCCCTCGCTGTGCAGGCGCCCTGACCGACCTGTAGGAGTCGCTGTTTACAACGAACAGAATACCACCCCACCGGCTTCCCTCCCGCTGATTCTGCCAATTGAGCCAGTATGACGGCCGGCCAAGCCGGAGGCAACACTGACAGCCGGATTTGATACCTGTGTCTCTCGCGTTGGTGACGAGCGCTTAGTCCGCTGCGCCACCCAGCCACCTCCAATTTCTATTCTTAATACCTCGGACCACGGATCTTGATTTACATTGAAACACATCATTACAGTGATATAACCACCTGCTTAAACAGTGGCTCAGGAGGTAGAGCGGTCGTCTGGTAATCAGAAGGTTCCCGGTTAGATTCCAGCTCGTCCTGGGTAGTGTGTCGAAGTGTCCTTGCGCTAGACACATAACCCCTAACTGCTCTCGATAAGTAGGTTGGCATCTTGCATGGTGTCCTCTGCCGTCTGTAGTGTTTTTTAAGTGCTCCCATCCTCTTGAAGCTCTTCCCACACTGGTCACAGCAGTAAGGTTTCTCTCCTGTGTGTACCATGTGGTGTCTTTTAAGATGTGACTTTCTCTTGAAGCTCTCCCCACACTGGTCACAGCAGTAAGGTTTCTCTCCTGTGTGTACCATGTGGTGTCTTTTAAGATATGACTTTGTCTTGAAGCTCTCCCCACACTGGTCACAGCAGTAAGGTTTCTCTCCTGTGTGTACCATGTGGTGTCTTTTAAGTTCTGCCTTTGTCTTGAAGCTCTTCCCACACTGGGCACAGAGGTAAGGTTTCTCTGCTGTGTGTACCATGTTGTGTTGTTTAAGTTCTCCCATCGTCTTGAAGCTCTTCCCACACTGGCCACAGCAGTATGGTTTCTCTCCTGTGTGTACCATGTGGTGTTGTTTAAGCTCTCTCATCGTCTTGAAGCTCTTCTCACACTGGTCACAGCAGTAAGGTTTCTCTCCTGTGTGTACCATGTGGTGTAGTTTAAGTTCTCTCATCGTCTTGAAGCTCCTCCCACACTGGTCACAGCAGTAAGGTTTCTCTCCTGTGTGTACCATGTGGTGACGTTTAAGTTCTCTCATCGTCTTGAAGCTCTTCTCACACTGGTCACAGCAGTATGGTTTCTCTCCTGTGTGTACCATGTGGTGTCTTTTAAGATCTGCCTTTCTCTTGAAGCTCTCCCCACACTGGTAACAGCAGTAAGGTTTCTCTCCTGTGTGTACCATGTGGTGTATTTTAAGATCTGCCTTTCTCTTGAAGCTCTCCCCACACTGGTCACAGCAGTAAGGTTTCTCTCCTGTGTGTACCATGTGGTGTCTTTTAAGATGTGACTTTCTCTTGAAGCTCTCCCCACACTGGTCACAGCAGTATGGTTTCTCTCCTGTGTGTACCATGTGGTGTATTTTAAGATCTGACTTTGTCTTGAAGCTCTTCTCACACTGGTCACAGCAGTATGGTTTCTCTCCTGTGTGTACCATGTGGTGTCTTTTAAGATCTGCCTTTCTCTTGAAGCTCTCCCCACACTGGTCACAGCAGTAAGGTTTCTCTCCTGTGTGTACCATGTGGTGTCTTTTAAGATATGACTTTGTCTTGAAGCTCTCCCCACACTGGTCACAGCAGTAAGGTTTCTCTCCTGTGTGTACCATGTGGTGTTGTTTAAGCTCAGACTTTGTCTTGAAGCTCTCCCCACACTGGTCACAGGAACAACGTCTCAATTCCTCCATGTCTCTATTGGTTGCCGGGCAGCAGGACAGGGGGTGGATCTGGGGAACAGAGAGACAGAAACATTCAAATGAAGAGTTTATAAACTGGCTGTCTAAGGCTATGTGTAGATGTATACTTTAAGACCTTCTGATAAACCCTGCCTTACAGTGAAATTACAGAGGTGACTGTTTATTCTCCACTGGACACATAGCATGAGGTGACTGTTCATTCTCCACTGGACACATAGTGTTACAAAGGGTCAGATTAAACCGAATATATATATTTATTGCTTGAGATCCCATGTATAATATTTGTATATCGTCTGATATCCCTTGTATATTCTTTGTACATATACACGGAATATCACTTTACCTAGGTACAGGCCAGACCATAATATTCGTTCTCCTATTGGACAGCGACCCCCTAGGCGCCACGGCCATACCCCCCAATGTCTAGTTCAAAGTCACCGCTAAGGCTTGTCTCAACATGCCCAGGTTTGCGCAGTAATACGAGACAGAACTGAGGTTGGCACTAGATTATTCACCTTACGTATAAATACGTCGCAGGTGGATACAGCAGTAGTCTTGTCTTATCCTAAAACGTTCGTTCAACGTATCGTTCGTTCCTTACTAGAAAAGCCTTCACCACGAGTCAACGACCAAGTGAAGTGAGCAACCTTGCATCTAAATAGAGCACTTAGAACCGCGTGCGAATAGGATAGTAAAAGTGTCAGAGCTTAGTGAAATAACGTCAAGTTCGACCTAGTTAAATGTGAAGTACCGTGCACAGGAGAATCTACACCGGTGAATGCAGAGCCCTTTCCGGCTGGATTATTATTGCTTTGGTACCGTGGCTGCTGGAGCAGAGAACCGTCTACCCCGCTGCTGTGTGGGATTTACCCGTGAGGAGCATCACTCGAGCCCGTCTCTAGGAAGAGGCTGGCTGGCCTTTATCCATGCTGTCCCGCATACTTGGATTATAGCTGCTGCTTTTTGTCTGCCGATCAAGGGGAGTATATGTACCGCCTCCCGTAGCTGGAGCTTATTGATTCCTCGTTGATCCAGACTTTTGCATTCAAACATTCCTCTCCCCTGCTGGCTTACAACCGGAGGGAACCCCCTTAGTATCTCCAGCTGACCTACGAGTGTGCCTTATATAATTCTTATGCTACAGGTGGTATTAATTATCCCCTTCGTAATATGCTCATGGACTTACGCTCTTGACCTATTCATGCACATTCTTCGCCTTACAAGCGCAACTCTCAATCTTAATAAATGTAAGATAATCTTGGTGCTCTTCTAATAAATATTATAAACAGTACTTTCTTGTTAAGCCGTGTTATTGTGTGGGTGTTCATCACATATACATGTGTACTGTATGGCCAGTAGTAATGTACATAACGCAGTAGTGGTTTAATGATACCATACTTATCAATACAGTCAGGGAATTGTACCCCTCAGTTACAATTGGTCCTTCGAGCCGGAGGGTAATTAGCGTAATATTAATATAATATTAATATTGACATGGCCAGCGATGAACACTCCACAAACGGTTCTCCCGAGCTAGAACGCCCGCAGCGCAGACGTCAGCCACCTCCCTATCTAGAGGCATACGCTGTCAGTCTAATACCTAGCTTTATAAAGAAGTTAAATGCGGATAAAATAACTAAAGCGGATAGTCAAAGCATGTCAAATCCTACCGACCAGACGACCCTGCCAGTAGAGACCCCAGTGGGTTCTAACGAAACTGACCAAGCCCACGGGGGGGACCAGGAGGGACATGACATGACTATACCCCCAGACAACGTCAACGAGACGGTCCCCCCGGAGAGCTCCAGGATAAAGAAAGCGCTCCAGGGACAGAACCCGACTCACTACCAGAAGAGAAGCGCGCCCAGGAGACGGACCTCGAGGCGCGCCCAGAGAACAGATCTCCAACGAGCACTGCCAGAAGCCTATCACCTCCGTCAGTGTCTTCCCCCAGCGAAGCGGACAAGATGCTGGCGCAGGCATTCATCGCCACCCTGGCAGCCTCCACAGAACGCGATCGACTTCAAGCGCAACAACTAAGTGAGCGCGAACATTCTACCAGGGAAAGAGAACGCTTCCAGGCTCAACAGACGAGCGAGCGCGAACACGCTGCAATCGAGCGAGAGCGCTTCCAGGCGCAACAAAGGAGTGAAGACGACCGCATAAGACTGGAGACCAGACGCCTTCAGACTGAAGAGAACATTGAAAGAAGCCGCGCCGATGCGCAGCACGCCGCTGCCAATGCACAGCGCGACGCCGCCAATGCACAGCTCCACGCCGCCCATGCCAGCGCCAATGCACAGCGCGACGCCGCCAATGCCCAGCGCGAAGCAGTGCGCGACGCCGCCCATGCCCAGCGCGAGGCAGAGCGCGACCGGCTGCAGGCGCAGATGGTAGAACAATTGATCGCCATGGCGACACCCCCTCTATCCGCACGGAGCTCCCAGAGATCATCACGACAAGGGTCTAGGGCACATTCCCCTACCCGACCAAGCGACCCGGGACCCCGCCAACAGGAGGATCCTGTCCACGTCTCCGAACCCCCTCCCCGGCCGGTCCATACGAGACCCAGCAACCGGGAAGAACCGGCCTACGTCGCCGAGAGACTGAACAGAAGACTCCAGGACCTAGCAGAGGAAGAGGAAGAGGAGGAATGTCAAGCTGACCAGCAGCAACATACTCTGGACCAGGAGGCCCAGTACAGCCCCGACCAGCAGCAACGTACTCTGGACCAGGAGGCCCAGTACAGCCCCGACGTCAGCCCCGAGGCCCTGCGTTACAGACCCCCGACTCAACTCAAGGGTGAGTTTGACGCACCGCCAGCCCAGAGGAACAGCACCTGGGTACCCGGGCCTTGGTACCCACCGAGTACCAGCCCACAACGACACGTACGGGGAGACTCGCCCAGGAGACCTCTCCCCCAACGCTCACCGATGTGCCAGCCATCCATGGCATCGTACCTTGGCACACCGACGTTCCCGGATTTTACACGCGAGGACAGAGCACAGTACACGGAGCTACGGATGTGCTTAGAGACTATGATGTCCGACGTCCCAGACGAGACGTACAAATATGCTATCCTCCTCAAGCACCTGAAGGTGCCCAGAGCGCATAATATAGCGCTGGCATATTCCAACTCAAGTACCCCATACACCGCGGCTCTAGTAGCCCTCGACCAACGTTATGGACGCATATGGGACTACGTGATACAAGAGATAAGAGACATCGACCGTCTCCCCCCAGCCAGAGACAACAGAGCATTGGATGACCTCTCTATCAAGGTACAGTCCCTGGTAGGGATGCTGGGGTCCCAAAAGGAGAAAGGGATATACGAACTGTACGCTAACTCTAATGTAGAAAGGATATTAGAGAAGCTCCCTCCCGCCCGACAAGAGCGTTTTCGGCGGCAGAGAGACCACCGCGACCCCAACGGCCCAGAGGCATCCCTCCTAGACTTATCTGATTTCCTCGCCAGGGAGGTCAGCAGCCTACGACTGGACACGTTCGTGTGGAGTGGACCAAGCCCAAGAGATGGACCTCGGGATCAAATGATAACCGCCGGTCGGTGACCGTTATGCACCAAGCCGAATCAGTACCGCAGCACAAGAACCACAACACCCCCTCGACGAAAGAGGAGTGGAAGATTGAATGCCAGTACTGTGAAGGGGAACATCGGCTGTATCAATGTGACAAGTTCAAGAAGCTGACCACGGACGAGGTGAGTCAGTGGATCAAAGACCACCGCCGCTGCTTCCGCTGCGCGCGCAGCCATATGGCAGCTGAGTGCCGTTTGAAGAAGAAGTGCAGCAGGTGCGGTGGCGCCCACTTGGAGGTCCTGCATGGCATCAACAGGCGTCCGCCAGGACAACAAAGTGGGCCCGTCGCGGTAATGTACCAGGCCGAGGCGGTGGCACCAGTACCGAAGATCCACCAGACCGCCCCCTACTGTACCTACTGCGACGGCGGACACTGGCTGGCACAGTGCGCCGAATATAAGACACTGAACCCCGTCCAAGTTGACCAGTGGTGTGAGGCGGCCCAGGCGGGCGCCGCCTACCGCGCAGCACTGTGCGGGGCCCACCAGAAGATCCAAGGCAACCGACCAACAGGAGTGCTCCATATAGACCAGCATAGCGGGACCCCCCGAGTGCTCATCAAAGTGGTCAGAGTGCTCCTGAGCTACGAGGACAAGGTCCTGGACACTTACGCCGTCCTAGACGATGGGTCTGAAAAGACTCTCCTCCTCGCTTCCGCCGCAGCCCAGTTGGGCCTGCGGGGTGCCAAAGGAACAATGACCATACGTACCATCAGAAGAGACCAGAAGACCATAAAGGGTAAAAATGTCTCCTTCAAGATAGCAGCGGTGGACCAGCCCGAGAAGCAGTATAGTATTACCAACGTCTTCACCAGCCACGACATAGGCCTGTCACAGTACACCTACCCCATCCCACAGCTGATGGCGAAGTATGTGCACCTACGTCAACTACCTATACCGCTTATCGACGGCGCCACACCGACCCTGCTCATCGGCTCCGACCACGCGGACCTCATTCTCCCAATTGAGGCGGCCCACATCGGACCCAAAGGATGCCCAGTCGCGGTTCAGACCCGACTGGGGTGGACGCTCCAGGGCCCCCTCTACGGACTTGACAGTCAACCCACGTCTACACGCTGCCTACACACAAAGGTGAGCGACACCGGCCACTCTCTCGTACAGCCTGTTGAGAGGCTATTGACATTAGGCGAGAGGCCTGTAAGAGAACCGTGGGCACAAGAGGGAGTTCGGAACTCCACCCCCCTCAGCTGCGCTCCAGACGTAGCTGACCTCGAACCCAGCACCCCAAGCGACTCCTTGATGGGGCGGCCGGAACCGGCCCGTCCTCAGACGGGGTACCGACCGAACAAGAAAAACAGACGGAGGATGTGGAGGCGCAGCCAAGCACAGATCAAAGCAGTCTCAGGCCCGCTCCCTCCTAACCCCCCTACCATCCCTTCCAGCCCGTCAGAAGCGGGTCAAGGACAGGGACAACTTAAAGGTGGACACAACTGTTCTGATCATAGACCAGTCACTACCCCGAGCTGCGTGGCCGGCCGGCCGCGTAAGCAAAGTGATCACTGGTGCCGACGGAAAGGTCAGAGCGGCAGAAGTGCTCGTCCAGGGGCGGATATACACCAGACCCGTGGCGAGGCTGATAGAGTTGCCAAGGCTCCCCGACTCTCTTAATGACGACCATGACCCCCTGACTTTGTGAATTGCCCTACTCCTCACAACAGACATTGAGTAGTGGACAAGGCGGTTAATCTGTCTCTGCTTATCTAATTAGGTGCGGACTAATTAGGAGGCGGCTGTTACAAAGGGTCAGATTAAACCGAATATATATATTTATTGCTTGAGATCCCATGTATAATATTTGTATATCGTCTGATATCCCTTGTATATTCTTTGTACATATACACGGAATATCCCTTTACCTAGGTACAGGCCAGACCATAATATTCGTTCTCCTATTGGACAGCGACCCCCTAGGCGCCACGGCCATACCCCCCAATGTCTAGTTCAAAGTCACCGCTAAGGCTTGTCTCAACATGCCCAGGTTTGCGCAGTAATACGAGACAGAACTGAGGTTGGCACTAGATTATTCACCTTACGTATAAATACGTCGCAGGTGGATACAGCAGTAGTCTTGTCTTATCCTAAAACGTTCGTTCAACGTATCGTTCGTTCCTTACTAGAAAAGCCTTCACCACGAGTCAACGACCAAGTGAAGTGAGCAACCTTGCATCTAAATAGAGCACTTAGAACCGCGTGCGAATAGGATAGTAAAAGTGTCAAGAGCTTAGTGAAATAACGTCAAGTTCGACCTAGTTAAATGTGAAGTACCGTGCACAGGAGAATCTACACCGGTGAATGCAGAGCCCTTTCCGGCTGGATTATTATTGCTTTGGTACCGTGGCTGCTGGAGCAGAGAACCGTCTACCCCGCTGCTGTGTGGGATTTACCCGTGAGGAGCATCACTCGAGCCCGTCTCTAGGAAGAGGCTGGCTGGCCTTTATCCATGCTGTCCTGCATACTTGGATTATAGCTGCTGCTTTTTGTCTGCCGATCAAGGGGAGTATATGTACCGCCTCCCGTAGCTGGAGCTTATTGATTCCTCGTTGATCCAGACTTTTGCATTCGAACATTCCTCTCCCCTGCTGGCTTACAACCGGAGGGAACCCCCTTAGTATCTCCAGCTGACCTACGAGTGTGCCTTATATAATTCTTATGCTACAGGTGGTATTAATTATCCCCTTCGTAATATGCTCATGGACTTACGCTCTTGACCTATTCATGCACATTCTTCGCCTTACAAGCGCAACTCTCAATCTTAATAAATGTAAGATAATCTTGGTGCTCTTCTAATAAATATTATAAACAGTACTTTCTTGTTAAGCCGTGTTATTGTGTGGGTGTTCATCACATATACATGTGTACTGTATGGCCAGTAGTAATGTACATAACGCAGTAGTGGTTTAATGATACCATACTTATCAATACAGTCAGGGAATTGTACCCCTCAGTTACACATAGCATGAGGTGACTGTTCATTCTCCATTGGACACATAGCATGAGGTGACTGTTCATTCTCCACTGGACACATAGCATGAGGTGACTGTTCATTCTCCATTGGACACATAGCATGAGGTGACTGTTCATTCTCCACTGGACACATAGCATGAGGTGACTGTTCATTCTCCATTGGACACATAAGTAAGTAAGATGGTTTCATACAGAAATGCATCGAGGACCTTGTGCCGAGGAAAGAAATCTGTGTGTTTCTAAACCAGAAGCCATGGATTAACAGTTCCGTGCGTGTGGCTCTAGCAGAGAGGGACACAGCACACAGATCCGGGGACAGAGAGGAGAACAGAACAAGGTACAACCTCTGCAGTGAGATCACAGCAGCTAAAAAGGATTACAGAGTCAAGATTGAAGAACAATTAGGCAGCAATGACTCAAAGTGTATGGAAGGCACTACACACACTAACAGACCTGAAAGGGGTCTCCAGCAGCACAGCTAACACCGCTGCCTCCTTACCGGACGAGCTGAACAGCTTTTACACCCGTTTTGAGGTTAAAAACAACACCCACCACCCCCACCCCGCCGAAATGAGCAGTGCCCTGGTCATCACAGAGGCTGATGTGTGCGCTGAGTTGCAAATGTGCAACATTTGTATTTTATTAAAAAAAAAAGGGTATAAATAATTTGTTCCTGTTATTTTCTCACCTAAACATCATCACCGGATCCTATTGTTTAGTCTTGCAATGCCATTGGCCAGGATATTTGCATATAAGTACGTACCCCCCACAAACTTCACAACTTCAAAATCCTTGAAGGACGAAAACTCTCTTTTTCACTGGACGGGATTCCTCACAAAAAAGTAAGTAAAATGCCTGTAATTTTTTTTGGGTGATCATTAGAATGTCTAGAACATGTACATATGTTATTATTGTGAAATATATCCCCCAAATGTAAATTAGAGCATGCTTTATACCTGTGGAGTCTTATAGTTTTCACAATACACTTATACTAGTGCCGTCAGGCGATTAAAACAATTAATCTAATTAATTACAGGATTTGTAATTAATTAATCTAATTAATCACATTTTAATCGCATAACCATTTTAGGCCTGATATTCTATATTCATATTTCAAATTGCATGTGTCCGGATGGCAGAATTCAGTACTGTATCTACAAAACCTTCTGTTTAATCATCTTCCCTTTATTCATTTGCTTAGATTTTTCAGGTCTGGTAAATTTTTGCATGGTGTTAATCACAGTCAAAAAAAAAGAAAAAATGTTACCGTAATTCCTCTAATAGTAACCGGGTCTCAAATACAAACCGGGTCTCTATTAATGGCCGGGTGCGCTCTTGAGCTAAGCAATTATAAGCCGACCTCCTAATACAAGCTGGGTTACTAATATACTGAGCTGCATACTGAGCTGCTAAGGTAAAGTGACTTGATTTCACTTAGAAAACGTTGAAATGGCCAGTGACCACCTGTAATTGCACTGTTTACTATTTCATACAGTACTTGGTTTCAATAAATGAACCCAGTACATTTTACTGGGTTCAAACTGACACAAAATGTTGATTTATTCATTATGATCCGTTTGAAAATTAGAAATATAGGCCTCTCTCTTATACATGCCTCCTCCTAATATAAGCCTGGTACCCGCTACAGTTTAAGCAAATACAAGCCCGGGTCACTATTAGAGGAATTACGGTAATTGGTATTCTCATTTGGTTCATTACAATTTACTCAACCTAGTAACAGACAGTATTTCTGACACTGGGAATACATTCCCTGAGATCCATAGATTCAGATACCAAGAACATGCAAATGGATCATTTAAAAAAAAAGTCTGTAAATGTTTATTCTACGTTTTAATGGTATAAATGAGATTTAAAAAAAATATATATATATAATATTTTTTTTGTAATTAAATTTGAGTTAATTTTCATAACGCGATAATTTGCTGTGTAATTAATTAATCTAATTAACGAGATAAACTGACAGCCCTAATTTATACAGTTATGTGTATTTTCCCCACATTACATTACTATATATATAGTGTAGGCTATAATGTGCATTTTTACTTTAATATCTAATTTCCAATAATATTTGTAACCATTGTAACCAATTGGTATTTTGTAACCAATTGTACTCAAAGACAAATATACTGCATTAGCTTATGCAATGTCATTGCCTACAATGTTTTAGCAATCGGTTTGTGCTAATTTAGCAATTGGTTTGTGGTAATTTAAGATAAACTGACAGCCCTAATTTATACAGTTATGTGTATTTTCCCCACATTACATTACTATATATATAGTGTAGGCTATAATGTGCATTTTTACTTTAATATCTAATTTCCAATAATATTTGTAACCATTGTAACCAATTGGTATTTTGTAACCAATTGTACTCAAAGACAAATATACTGCATTAGCTTATGCAATGTCATTGCCTACAATGTTTTAGCAATCGGTTTGTGCTAATTTAGCAATTGGTTTGTGGTCATTTTTCCTGTGGGGGTTGCCCATGTCATCATTGTTCATGTGAGGGATGGTGGGGATTGCCCACTTACGACCATCCTCAATCCCTTTGTTAGGCTAAGCACCATCAGTGGCGGCTCGTACTATCTTCTGTTGGTGGGTCGCAGACTCGCAGGGGGTTCACGTTAGGTCGAGTTGAAAATGTAACGTAACGTTAATAAATGCTCTGGAGCAATCTCTCTCTCTGTCTCTCGGATCAATCCAATAAAATAATTAACACATGTATATGTTGTCATTTTAAACAACTCACCATTCATTCATTCATACATTATGCATCAGCAGCAGCGAAATTAATGTTATAGTTCACAAGAGAGAGAGAGAGAGAGAGAGAGAGAGAGAGAGAGAGAGAGGGAGAGAGAGAGAGAGAGAGAGAGAGAGAGAGAGAGACCGAATTAACTCACTGTTTACGTGGTCGAGCAGGAGGGCTGTTGTCCCCAGACTGTTGATGTATATCCAGTTATCCACTCTGTCCAGACTGCATCCAGATTAGCTTGTTAGCACAACACAACAGTACTGTGATGAATTTCTTTGCCCATTTCCACGTCGAACAGCCTGCAAACTACCTGGCGTTCTATCACCATGCTCTAAGACAAACTCTAACCTTAACCAACTTTGAAAGAGTGCCTAAGCTTAACCGTCGAAAGAACTTGCCGTCACGCTCTAAGACAAACTCTAACGCTACCTCCTTAACCTACTTCGAAAGCTTAACCAGTGTAGAAACTGACGTCGGCCAATCAGAGAGCGTCTCCGCGGAATGCGGCTACGGAAAAAAAAACTGACGTCGGCCAATCAGAGAGCGTCTCCGCGAAATGCGGCTACGGAAATTCTAGACGGAAATTCTAAATGCTTGCCTAGACCGCTTCAAATCGCGCCCGGCTTCCATCATAAACATCATATTTCAACGCACAGCGCGTTACGCACTGATTGGCTGTGACGGATACAGCGATGAAACAGTGACGCGCACTCAGAGCGCTAGTGCGTCTAGCCCGGGCCGAGAAATACGGCTAGGAGAAATGCGGCAGGAGTGAGTCACTTCCTGTTCAGGAAAACGATTATTTTTTAATTTGATATATTAACGTTATATTGTGCATTGGAAACACAAACACTTAAAATTAGTAAATATTATTCATTTTAAACATGTTTATATTATTTATAGGGCTATAAAACAAAAAACAAAACAAAAATGTCTTGTTCTTCTCTCATTTTAACCAGGGTTCACCAGGGGGGTCGGCGCCCCTAGTGGCGAGCCGCCACTGAGCACCATCATCACTCCCTTTGTGAGGATAAGCAACGCACATAGGTTGGCCAGACAGTATTTTGTGACTTGTGAAATGTGTCGTGGAATATATTATCATGTCATTATAGATTTGTGTTGAGATATCATTTTATACAGCTTGACTGTTTCAGTGTGACCAACTAGTATAATGTGTGTGTGTCTCTTTAAGAGACTCCAAGGTACTGACATCTCCCCAGCCAGCCAAAACAATGTTGTTATTAACTCCTGTAGCTGAGAACCATTTTATTTTCTTTTATCATCCTTGCAAGTGTGTATTAAACTATGTTCTGCCATATAGGCCATAAGCCACATAGCTTGTGGGAACCGCTCTGTTCTCCTTAGTAGACAGCCATAACATAGTCATAATATTGATCATTCTAACCACCATCCTGGTTATTTTACATCATATGCATGTATCAACTGTGTGTTCAACGAGACTTCGTTCTCACTTCTCGGTCAGACATTTGCGTTACACTGGTCTGATTCGGAACTGGGCATTTCCTTGTATGATCAAATAAGGGAATAAATCTATCTCATTTTTATTCAGCTCTGGACTCAGAAAATTGTTATTGCTCACATTATATTATAAACTTCCATCACAAATGTGTACCTGCAGTGAGATGTCTAAACACTACTAATGTACTAAAGGTATTTCTTTATTTTAATTTCAGAAAGGGATGAAGAGGCCTGTGGAGAGGAGTCCAAAGAAAACCAAGCACCCAGTGAACCCACTGACTGCCAGACGCTTCCAGGCATAGCTTGCAACCTCTCTCATTCTGGTAAGAATCAAGTTCTGTTTACCATTTGTCATTTTAATATTTCAATGTTTGCAATATCTCAGACTTGTATCCTGATGAATCTTTGACACTACAGTCAATACGTCAAAGAGGAGACGGCCATCTTCAGCTCTGGAAGAGAGTCCAAACCGCAATCCATGCAAGGCACCGCGTCAACATCGGCCATCAGATGTGCGCCAGGACCAGAGCATGTGAGCGGAGCGGCGTGGGGAGTGGAGCGGGTGGTTTTGAAGTGAGCGGCGGAGTGGGTTTTAAAATGGGTCCGAGCGACTCCGGAGCGAGAGCTCTCCTCTGCTCCGAGCCGTTCCCAGCCGCTCAGTGCACACGATCACACAGAAACTGACGTAATATACATGTAGTACAATGCCAAAGCAACAGGTGGCGATTAGGCCTGGGCGATATAATTTTTTTCACACAGTCATACCTTGATGACCTAATACCCCGGTGTACAGTATATGACGGTATGACTTTCATTTTCATCAGCGTGGGGGGTGGGGGGGGGGGGGGGCAACCCGTGTTACCAAGTAAACAAATCGTGGAGATGGCCAGTTAGCCCGCAGCATCCGAGTGCTACTATCATTAGCTCTCAGAATGGTAGCCACTAGCCAGAAGCCCGCAGCATCCTAGTAATACTAACGTTAACTCTCAGAATGGTAGCCAGGAGCCCCGCAGCACCCTAGTACTAGTAACGTTAGTATTGTGTATTCAAAAACGCACCGGACTGCGACGTAACGTTTTACCGGTTATGTGCTTGCTCCACCAGTCCACAACAACACACACTCTCGTTACCACAACGCTTTACGGTATTTTCACAGCACTGTCGGAACATTACCGTAAAGCGTGACCACCGTTGTGATACACATACACAACAGTTAGCTCTCAGAACAGCCAGTTAGCCTGCAGCACCAGGCAGCAACGGTAAGCGTGTCTCGACTCTCATTTAATTTCCAGTGAAGCGGGGTTTCCCCTCCTCCTCCTGTGTGTAGACAACCAGCTCTGCGGCTCGCTCCACTAGTGAGGACTGGTCTCACCCTCTGCTGGCGCGTGTGTGCAGTGCACTACAACCAACCACTGTTAAAACTCCGTTTCACTGTAATATAAACTGAAACGGATCTGTGATTTTGACGGTATTGGTTTTCAATACCGTCGGGATTTCTAAATACCCTGGTATACCGTAATACCGTCCAAGCCTAGTGGCGATTTTCAACCAATGAGAAGGGTGAACCGTCACTACATCCTGCTAAGTCCAAAGTAGAATCCGCCATCTTTAAATCACCTGTCGGGACCTCAGGCGAACATTTATTTTCAGTGAGAAACAAAGTCCAATAAAAAAACAAAAAAGGATACATTCACTGTGTTCTGCCTCATTTATTGATGAAACGAAACCAACATCAACACAATGCATCACCAAGAGCGGAGAGTTTATGTCTCTCAAAAAGCGAGAGACTAAACCTAACGCTGTTGTTGTTGTTAGCTTACATGCTAACGTGAATGGGATCGGCCATAGCATTGCGGCTAGGTTAGCTACCATAGCTTAGTACAGCAGCTAGTTGAATGGATAAACGTTATTTAACATTGCAGAATGGGTACAATACAATACGGCTCAATACAAACAATTGTTAAGGGGCCCAGGGGGTGCAGACTGTTGTAGTTTGGTCAAATCAAGCTAATTTACATTTAATTTGTGGAGCGCTTGATTCGTAAATGAAGGTGAGCGGAGCGGAGAGCGACTTGGGGGGGCGGGCCAACATGAGCGAATGAGAGCGGAACCAGACGTCTAGAGCGAAGAGCGGATTTCTCTGGTGCTCCGCTCCGCTCACATGCTCTGGCCAGGACCAAGTTGGACACTTCCCACGGAAGACACAGAGAGGGCGCTGCAGGAATAGTGGCTGTTCCGGGTACACCAACTTACTCTGCCACAAGTATGATGTTCGTCTGTGCATTTCAGGTGACAGAAACTGTTTCTGGGACTATCACTGCTAAAGAATTTTTCAATGCATCATGATGCGGACGACGACGATGCGGCATCGATGCAGTGACGGACCATAATCGATTATAGCCTACTAACGTTGATGTGTTAAAAGAAAAAAAGAGATAGAGAGAGAGACTTAATTTTCCAGCCTCGGCTGGACAATAAAGTTGTAACGTTAAAAAAAAATGCAACGTTGCATTGAATTGTGGGTGCGACAGCGAGGCCAACACTACAGGACACATGGCGGAACAAAGTAGTAGTGTCCAGCGGCAGCAGCTGATAAAAAACGTGCCCACGTTTTGGAAGTCAGACATTTGGGCACATTTTGGATTTTTTCAAGTCACTGGGAAGCATGAACTGGACAAAGTGTGTGTGTCGTACAAAAATCAACCACGTTAGCCGGTTTCACCAGGAGCTAGCGTCTGCTCCAATTAAGAAAACGGTAGACCCAGCCCAGCCACGAATTGATGAGACACTGTCAACTTTGCCACCCAACTCAAGGGGGTTAGAGAGTTCCCATGTTTGTAGTGGGCGGAGATGGAGCAATAAATACAAGCAGTGAGTATATGCATACATGGTGACAGTAGAATCATAGTATATAAGAAAATTGTGAAGACAGAGACAGAGGTTAGAAGGTTCTCCTATGTCTGCAGAAAGCAGACAAGGGAGCAAATAGACATCCTAACTAAACTAGACAGATTAATCTAAGGGTCAGGCCCCGACCAGGTGAGATCAGGGTAGGTTGAAGGAGAGAGAGAAAAGATGGGTCTTAAGCAGGGATTTAAAAGATTCGACAGAGCAGGCGCCCCTGACGACGGCAGGTAATTTGTTCCACAGGTAGGGAGCGAGGTAGACAAAGGCTCTGTGGCCGGCGGATTTCTTTTTAACCCTAGGAATCGATAGAAGCCCTGCATTTTGTGAGCGCAGAGCACGAGCGGGCGAGTATCGAGAGATGAGATCGGATAGATAGAGCGGTGCAAGCTAGGGGTGGAACGATACGCATTCGAACCGTGTACCCTACGGTAAGACCGCCACGGTTCAGGGTGTCTGTGTATCGTACGGTTCAGGGGATGCACAAATAAAAAAATAAAAAAATTAATTTGGCACGGAGCCGGGAGAGGTGAGCGCTGGCTGCAGGCAGCAGCACTGTAGGTGCTAGTCAGTTTGTGTAAAAATGGCAAGCACAATATAAATCAATCTTCATTACGACTTTAAAAACATAGCCATTAACATTACATAGGCCTACACACATCTTGCCATAGCGTTAGCAGTTTGTACAACACAACGCATGTTGAACTATGGTAGCCCGCCAGCTAATACAGTCAATGCAATGTTATCGTAGCTACTAGCTAGCAGAGAAGAAAATGGGAGTCTGAGAGGCGGGGTGTTTAAAGACAATAATAGGCATTTATTCAACATCCAAGAAGGCTAACATACAACTGTGTTTTACTAACTCCAACCAGGACTATTGCCGCTTTTCCACTGCTTGTTGATGTTATGAACTCCTCCTAACGTTACCGAAGCCGATAACGTTGGCTGAGCTGAAGGTCCGTGACGCTAAAATGTCCGTGGGGACCCGCCAACCCATAGATAGTTCCAACTCACCGAATTACGTAATCAACCACAGTTGCACTCAATATTTAAATAATGTTAGTCTAAATAAATGTAGACAGATAATGTACGTATTTTAAAAATAGAATGAACAGAGCAGTGTTGTTTTGAAACAGTACAGTGTGTGTGTGATGTATGCTGCAATTTATATTGCGGCCTTCTAATTTGTTTATTTATTTAACAGTGACAGTTTTCCCTTTGATAAGAAATCCAGCCATATTCCTTTCATTGTATTTCAAATACTGCACTTTAATTTCAAGCAGAAAACGAATATTTCCATTAAGAACTGACAATCAGGGAATTTAAACATTGTTGACATTGTTTTTTTGTGTTTATATTAAAGAAAGGAAAGTCTAGTGCTGGGTGAGCATATTGTTTGTTTGCACTAAATTAATACTTTGACAAATATAGCCAGTCAGTTCAGTCTTTGTGTGCCAAACATTATTTAAGGTTGTAAACAAATTTTTTTATATAAATGAGAAGCATGTTTAGATTTTTGAGTGTTACATTTTTTTTTATATAAAAAACAACCGAACCGAACCGAAAACCGTGACCCCAAAACTGTGATACGAACCGAACCGTCCATTTTGTGAACCGTTCCACCCCTAGTGCAAGCCCATTTAAAATTGTGTAGGTGAGGAGTAGCACTTTAAAGTCAGATCGGGCTTGAATAGGAAGCCAGTGTAGGGTGGACAAAACTGGTGTGATGTGATAACATTTTCTAGTTTTAGTTAGTATCCGTGCAGCCGCATTTTGCACGAGTTGAAGATTTTTGATGCTTGACTTAGGTAGGCCTGAAAAAAGTGCATTACCGTAGTCTAGACGTGATGAGACAAAAGCATGAATTAGGGTTTCAGCATCAGCCAGAGTTAAAATGGGGCGCATTTTAGCGATATTACGAAGATGGAAGGCAATTTTGGTGACATTTTTTATATGTGCATTAAATGAGAGGGAGGAATAAAAAATTACTCAGAGGTTTTTTTATGGTGGAGCTCTGGGATACATGACAAGTATCAAAGTTGAGGGAGATGTCCTGAAACAGGCCTCTGTGGTTTGGGGGGCCAACAATTAACATCTCAGTTTTATCGGCATTAAGGAGTAGAACGTTTTGCAACATCCATTTTTTTACAGCAAGCAGGCAAGCCTCAAGATTTTGTAATTGGGAGGAATCATTTGGCTTAATAGGTATATATAATTGGGTGTCATCAGCGTAAAATTAAAGTTTATGCCAAATTTGCATATGATATTGCTGAGGGGTAGCATGTAAATCGAAAATAGCAAAGGGCCCAGGACAGAGCCTTGTGGGACCCCGCATTGCACTGGGAGGGTCTCAGATGTTAAATCATTATAGACCACGCAGTGTGTTCTATCAGTTAAATAAGATTTAAACCAAGCAAGTGCGTGACCCCGAATGCCAACATGATTCTCAAGCCTACCTAGAAGAATCTAAAAAAAGCTAGTCTAAAGCTAGTAGAGTAGCTATGACATGTGATGCATGGACCTCTGTTACGACTAGGGATGGGTACCGAATTCGGTACTTTTGAGGTACCGAACCGAAACACGTCGGTACTACCGAGTATCGATTCAAGTGAGATACCGAAAAAAAATATGTGTTTTTTTTTTTTTTTTTTTATGTCAACGTTCACATGCACAATATATGCTTACCTAGGATTTGACTTGATTCAACAACAAAGCAGTCGGAGCAATGGCAAGCCGAAAACTGTCGAAATTGTAGTTATTTGAAGTTTGGATTTTTTTTTCACGACTGAGGTAGGTAAATTAAATTTCTTGATACTAAAGTACCGAAAAAAAGGTACCGTTGGGTACCGTATCTGTTCAAATGTGAAAGGTACCCATCCCTATCTCCCTCTTGGTGAGATTTCTCTCTATCTTTGAAAAGGCACAGGAGGCTAGATCCACAAAGAATGGATTGCACGGAGCAAGTTGCACCCTTACTTACAATTCATTATGAATTGAAAATGGGGGACCCTGATGTAAACAAGACGAAAGTCTTTCTCTGGTCTGCATCCCCTTAACAATTGTGTGTATTGGAGCCGTACTGTATTGTACCCAATATTCTGCAATCTGTTAATACAATTTTCAGGGATGCAGACCAGAGAAAGACTTTCGTCTTGTTTACATCAGGGTCCCCCATTTTCAATTCATAATGAATTGTAAGTAAGGGTGCAACTTGCTCTGTGCAATCCATTCTTTGTGTGTCTATTGAACTGTATTGTTATGTGTGTTATTGTTCTATCAAAGGGATTGCACAATTTCATATTTTTTTCCTATTTTGTTGGGGCGAGGGAGATGGAGCAAATACTTTTGGTCTGAATCTGTGATCAACATTGCTTGCTACTACCAGTGGTTTTATCGTTGTGCTGTACTACCAGTGGTTTTATCGTTGTGCTGACATTATCACAAATGTCTCGTTTATACATTTTACTCACAAGTGTGTGAATTGACCTGGATAAAGCGTCCGTAAGTAAGCGCAAGATAATATAGTTATTAAAGAGATACGATTGAGCGCTCAAAACACCCATATATGGCGTTGCTCAAAGTTAACGTTCGCTTTGGTTTTGTTTGGAAGTTTGAACACAATCGCATTTCAAATGAGTTTGTGACAGCAAGGTCACCATGACAGCAACGTCACCATGACAGCAACGTCACCATGACAGTGAGGTCACCATGACAGCAACGTCACCATGACAGTGAGGTCACCATGACAGTGAGGTCACCATGACAGCAACGTCACCATGACAGGAACGTCACCATGACAGCAAGGTCACCATGACAGTGAGGTCACCATGACAGCAACGTCACCATGACAGTGAGGTCACCATGACAGTGAGGTCACCATGACAGCAAGGTCACCATGACAGTGAGGTCACCATGACAGCAAGGTCACCATGACAGTGAGGTCACCATGACAGTCAGGTCACCATGACAGTGAGGCAGGGGTGTAAAAAGTACCCAGAAATTATACTTAAGTGAAAGTATGGGTACCGTCTCAAAATCTGACTCAAGTAAAAGTCAAAGTATCTGGCTAAAAACACACTTGAGTAAAAGTAAAAAAGTCCTACTTTTAAATGTACTTAAGTACTAAAAAGTTAACGTAATTTTTTTTTTAAAGGGATAGACCAGGGGTCTCAAACTCATTCCATCGTGGGCCAAGTTTTCATTTTAACGTTAGGTTATGGCTATAACCAAGTTCTGTTAGTAATGGTGACGCTCGGCGTCACTCACGAACTGCCCCCCGCTTGTGCACGCGCACTGAATAAAATTCCACAAATGTACCTTTATCCCAATATTCGTCTGACCACACCCCTCATCAGCTTACCTTCATAAGCAGGTGTGTGGCCACCCGCTCGCCTCCTTCCCAAGCTTTCACCACAAGGTGAGATCAAGGGCTGCAGCGGCGTCGGACGCCGAGCGTCACCATTACTAACAGAACTTGGTTATAGCCATAACCTAACGTTCTGTATCGTATGGCTCTCGCTCGGCGTCACTCACGCACAAGGGAGGCCGAGCGAGAGCCATCGGCCGACAAATACACCCCGCTGAGGCCCCCCACAACCATCAGATCAGGGAGGACCGAGCCCCCCCGACCCCCCCAATGGAGGGCACCCCCCCTATTGGGGGATCACGGGAGAGCGACGGACCCGACCGTGCGAAGAGGCACTCAAGCAACTCAACGCACAGGGTGAGCAGACCGTGGCCTGACCCCACGACTACACACACGCACAACCCGCATGCCACCCGGGAACGAATGGAAGGAACGACCTCGTTACTGCCCCCAGAATCACGGGGTCAAGAGCAAACTCAACCCTGTGGCAAGGCCGTAGCAGCGGAGCGCGAAGGAAGACCCAGACCCACCAAAGGGACTGGACCCCCTGGAAAACGGGGGCCCGGAGAAGTCCATGATGCCAGCATCAAGACCCCACCAGGTGGTCACTCAGTGACCCCGCCCCCCACATCGCCAGCGTATTCGGACAAAGGCCCCTCACAAGAGCGGGCCCTGTCCCCCCAATAGCACACCGCCTGGCACCCTGACCCTGCAGGACAGGCAGTCAGCATGGCCGTAAGAATCAAAGGCTTACCACGGAAGCAGGCAGCGCACCGGGGAAAACCAGGCAACAGGCTGTTAACCCGAGCCTGGAGACTGTGGACGAGACAGGCGCCAGAGGGGGCAGCTGAAACAGCCGCCCCGGCGGAAGGGGCGTATGCTGGCGTTGTTGACCACCATGACAAAGCCTCCCTTAAAGCGAAAGGCTGACACGATTGGCAGACGTCATGAACGTGCAGGGGCACACTCAACCGGGCAACCCGGGAGTTGACACTGCACCAACACACCAGAGAACCAACCACCCAGTCGTTACCCTATGCGGTGGTTGGTCCCATAACCCCTCAAGAAAAAACTCCAAACCGTACCTGCGGCACTACCGCAGTACCAGTGTTTCAGTTTCCAACAGGGTTATCCCAGTCCTACGGGTCGACGAAACTTTACTTCGGACCGGGCCCGGCAATACGGGGAGCACAGGGTCCCCCGAGGAGGTCAAAGACCACCCCAACAGGCCCCTCTTCGCCATGCGTAAGAGAAGAGCGAAAGAAATGGAGAACCAGCCCCAAGCACCCCGTACTTGGTATTCCCAGGAGGTCTCCCAACCAAGTACTAACCAAGACCAACCTGCGTAGCGGCCGAGATCCGACGAGATCGGGCGTGTACAGGTTGGCATGGCCGTAAGCCATTACGACAGTGTAGAATACAACGTACCCAACAAGGGTCTCCATAGCGCCTAACCCTGTGACACCCGGACCGACCTGGCATTTCTCCCCCTGGAAAAAGCCCAAGTTCCTCAGGGTACCAGAACAGCAGATCTGCATCCCCGGCGGACAACGGGTTCAACTGATCCGGACCAGCGTGACCAGAACCAGTCCCGTGCCCTAACCACACCGACATGCCAACTCCAGGAGAAGGGGCAGATATGCGTGTTGATCTTAAACATGAAAAGAAGGCGCCACCCAGACGTTCGGTGCGAACCGCGCCCGGTGGCCCACCCCCAGGGCGTGAGACCCCTCTACATATGTTCAGATCCATTCCGTCATCATCCCCCAGATATGAACGAGAATCCGTCGACAACCAACACAGGTCGTCGGAAGAGGAAAAAACCCCCATCCCAGTTGCTTTATAAAAACGCTGTTTTAACCCCAAGCAACCAAGGCGCGCCAGTCAGTTGCTTGATGTCCAACAGAACAACCCGAGCTAGCACTATGTGTGCGTCGGGCATATCCACATCAATAATAGGCTATTTAGACCTTTCATTGAATCCCCAAGGCGCCCAGGGGAACGACAAGAGGGGTGAGATGCATCCTAACCCCAACTCTTTCTAATAACAAAGAAAGAAGCATCAACAGCATAAACCCAAGCTGCACAGCCGGGAGTAAAAACTGTTTACATTTTTACATCCAGTCACCCCTTATTTAGAGGGCATAGACCGAAATGTCCCAGAAAGCCTTCCCACATGAGTCGTAGTATGAAAAAGACATGTCAACTGTGAGTCACGTGACCAACTGACTCAAGTTTTACACATAAATCGAGCGTAGCAGACCCGTAAACCCTACGCTCTAACCCGACACTTTAACACCACAGACCTTACGTAAAGATCTAACTCACAGAAGCCGTCGTCATAGCAACGTATATGCTATGACGGGGGAAACCCCGCACACGACTCCTGTTTGTAATAGGAGCCGTGTCAGGACAACCCACCCCCCCCCCCCCGCCAAGTCGTTGAACGGCTCGGCCCTGACTGGCTCAACAGGAAATGAGAAAAAATCCCCTTGACCAATCAAGTGGGAAGGAGGGGTTTATTCGGCACCCCTCACAAAAAACCCTTTTTCCCTACACACAATAACAACTGTAGCATTTTGAGACCTTTGGTAGAACGCTAATGTATAGCGTAAGCTAATACAATGCCCGCTACCCACAGACTGTGAACAGGATTTATAACAAAACCAAGTCGTGTGTGTGTGAATCCTACACCCGCCTTCTATGTTGTACATAGAAAAAACACTGACAGAGAGTATAACGGCTAGGCCGTGGAACGTGTGTATATGAGTATTACTGCAACCAACACAATAGTGTTGCGGATCAACATTACTTTGCTTAAGCAACAGATCATACAACCAGCTTCTACCTGCATGTGGAGCGCCAGGCTAAGATAGAACCTTTCTATGACTGAGTGTATGCTTGCAGACCTTGCTTAATCTCATAACACGAACGTAACTCATCCCTCAATGTAAACAATGCAGATTCACATTTCGCAACCTAATCATATGTATTGTAGACAGTTTGTTTGGCCAAATAATATAGTCCCCCTTTAAGGGGACTTTTTATTTATTCTAGGCACAATTATCATGAGGGCCGGGGAGGGTATAGAGGGGACCACAGGGGGAAAAAGTCACGTCTCAGCGGCGTCTGCTGCCTCGAGCCGCTCGGGTTTTGCCACCCCGAGAAGCCCCGGAGGGACGGTAGGTAATCGGCTGCTGGTCTCGTCGTTCCCTACCGTCTCCTCCGGTCGTGGATGGGCCGGCGGCAGCAGAACCACCGTCTCTCCTCCTGGCCTTCTTGGACGGGCCAGCAGTGGCGGCGGAGGCAGTGGTAGGCACGGCGGAGGGAGCTCGACGTCGTGGAAGCCTTCCGACTCCACCGGCAAGGACGGGAGGCGGAAAATGGGGTTGGAGAACGGATCTCTCCTCTGCCATCTCTCTGCACGTTGAGGTCATCAGCTGCAGGGCCTTCCCGAATAGTCCAGCATCGGAGAGGTTGGCCGTCAGAAGAGGGGCTCTCTTCTTCTCTGGCACTCGAGCCTGCTCCAGCCAAAGGTGGCGCTGGTTCAGGGTAGCCAGGGCGCGCACTTTCCCAGAGGCTATGGCCTGCACCTGGGTAAGATGCAGTACAGCTCCTGCCGACTGGGTGATCTGATCGCATTGCACCTCGGTCAGATCCGTGCCACCCATCATTATCCCTGATACAAATCTAACCAGCTGCGCGATGTTAGAAGCAGCAGCCAGCGACTGTGTACCAGCGATAAATGACTGGTCACCCCAATATGCCAATCGCCTAGCCGATTTTCCTTGGAGAACCGGCTTGCATAACGGCTCCCACACCACATCAGGAGAGCAGCCATCGGCCTATCAAGCCGTAGCACGCCCTCTCTCATACCTTTGACCAACCCCGCCACCCGCGTAACTGGTATGTAGGCGGGGGTAAGTACCATGATGTGAGACACCACCTGGCCCCGACGAACATAGGCCCCCATCGAGGGGAAAAATGGGTAGACAACGTCCACCCCTCTCACCGGGCGAAGCTGCCAGAGATGACCTATGAGATCATCGGGGACAGGAGCAGGCAATGGCTGCGGCAGCGGCACGCCGTTTGCAGCGGCAGCTACCGCCATGAGCTCGGGGAACAAAGCCCGCAGTTCCCCCTGCTGACTTTCCTCCACCGAACCCGCATCCCTCACATGCAGCAGGCTTCGACCGGTTGAGGAGCCACAGTCTGATGTGGCTGATAGCAGGGCATCCTGCCGATGAGGCCGAGGTGGTTCCCCGACATCCTCGAACAAGGCGCCCCAAGGAGACATTTCTCCCCCCTCCAGTGTTACCTGGACAGGAGAGATACTCGCCTCCACAGGGCCTTCAAACAAGAATCCGTCCGACTCTTCCATGTAATCCTCAGTTTCCATCGGGCATGCAGAGACCGACGCATCCTCGCTGGGCTCCAGCAATTCCCCAAACCCAGGCCGTTCGCGCCTGCAGGACACCATCTTGCGACGTGAACGGGCAGACGCGAAAAGTTTGCGTCGCAAATCCTCCGGAACCAAAGGAACCGGCCGCTCACGAACGGACGATTCCCCGGAACCAGAGGAACCAGAGTCGGGATCAGGCCACCGCCGGGGCGGCGGCACCGATGCACCGGCTCCTCGGAGAGGCAAACTACCCATCGGCTGTCTCCTGGGCTGGGCTGGTAACCATGAAAGTGGCAGCAGCCCTGCACCAGCGCGCACGACAGAGGCGGGAATGGAGAACCGCTGGTGAAGAGTGGGTCTACTCTCCGAGGTAGACATTATGACTTAGATTTTCCTTTTGAATCGTTGAGAAGAAAAATATAAGCACAATGTAAACACGTCTCAACTCTCTTCAACTAGCAACATGTCAAGTGGGGATCTCTCCAAGGCACTTCCTTGTGGTGAAAGCGAAGAAGGAGGCGAGCGGGTGGCCACACACCTGCTTATGAAGGTAAGCTGATGAGGGGTGTGGTCAGACGAATATTGGGATAAAGGTACATTTGTGGAATTTTATTCAGTGCGCGTGCACAAGCGGGGTGCAGTGAGTGAGTGACGCCGAGCGAGAGCCATACGATACAGAACTACACATTGCACCAGGTGAGTTAGTTGAAGAGGTGAGCCAATTAGTGAAATCATCAGCGGTGTTTAAAGGCTGGAATGAAACCAAGCATACACTCTGCCCACAATGGAATGTGTCCTGCGATAGACAATGCTGAAATGAAAGAACAGAGGACACCTTTTTTGCATTAAAATTATTTAATGCACTTCTCCATTGAAGGTAAACTAACATGGACGGCATTCACATCACAGCATGAATAATATCACAATATTAAAAACAGAATGGTGTATCCTGAATAATATCACAATATTAACCACAGCATACTGGACTATCCTGAATAATATCACAATATTAAAGGCAGAATACTGAAGTACCCTGAATAATATCACAATATTAAAGACAGAATACTGGAGTACCCTGAATAATATCACAATATTAAAGACAGAATACTGGAGTACCCTGAATAATATCACAATATTAACCACAGCATAATGCGGATCTGACTGTCTATTCTTCTGATAGCAGGTGTTTATTCAAAGATCCCCGCTTTCTAGTGTTGCACAATGACCAATCAGCATGGGTATGGGCGGGTTCATTTTCCATTGATGGGGATTTGATTGGCTGTTTACCTGCGGTCGCAGGATTAATAACGTTAACGTTAGTTCGGCCAGATAAACAATTAAAATATACTAATTAAAATGGTTGGACCTGTGAGATTTGTACTTTGTAGGTCTGCATTTTAAATGTAAGGAGTAAAAAGTATGTTTTTTTCTCTGAAATGTAATAGAGTAAAGGTACAAAGTATACAAACCTAATAATACTAGAGTAAAGTACAAATCCCCCAAAACAGTACTTAAGTATTGTAACGAAGTACAATTACTCAAGTACTTTACACCCCTGCAGTGAGGTCACCATGACAGTGAGGTCACCATGACAGCAACGTCACCATGACAGCAAGGTCACCATGACAGTGAGGTCACCATGACAGTGAGGTCACCATGACAGTGAGGTCACCATGACAGTGAGGTCACCATGACAGTGAGGTCACCATGACAGCAACGTCACCATGACAGCAAGGTCACCATGACAGTGAGGTCACCATGACAGTGAGGTCACCATGACAGTGAGGTCACCATGACAGCAACGTCACCATGACAGCGAGGTCACCATGACAGTGAGGTCACCATGACAGTGAGGTCACCATGACAGTGAGGTCACCATGACAGTGAGGTCACCATGACAGGAACGTCACCATGACAGTGAGGTCACCATGACAGTGAGGTCACCATGACAGTGAGGTCACCATGACAGTGAGGTCACCATGACAGCGAGGTCACCATGACAGCGAGGTCACCATGACAGCGAGGTCACCATGACAGTGAGGTCACCATGACAGTTAGGGCTGCAACGTTTAGTCGACATAATCGACGACGTCGATTATAAAAAATCGTCGACGAGAAATTGTTGCGTCGATTAGTCAAAAAAAAAAAAAAAAAACGTATTTAATTTTTTTTTTTTTTGTGCACTACCTATCTTTGTGAGAGTGGCTTCTCAGGGTTCCAGACATCATAACATGATGATCCCATAGCAAATTTTGGACATTGAAAACATTGTTCCCCTGCAGGAGATGATGATCAGACTAGACACACAATACATTACACACGCACTCCTCTCACTCACACACAGCGATCAGAGTAAGACACACACATACACACTCCTCTCACTCACACACAGCGATCAGAGTAAGACACACACACATACACACTCCTCTCACTCACACACAGCGATCAGAGTAAGACACACACACATTCACACTCCTCTCTCTCACACACAGCGATCAGAGTAAGACACACACATTCACACTCCTCTCACTCACACACAGCGATCAGAGTAAGACACACACACATACACAAATTACACAGTACACACCTCTCACTCACAGCGATCAGAGTAAGACACACACACAAATTACACAGTAGTAAGACACACACACAAATTACACAGTACACACACTCCTCTCACTCACACAGCGATCAGAGTAAGACACACACACATACACACACACACACGGACTCCTCTCACACACAGCAAACAAAAGTTATTTAAAGTACACTTCCACTTTAATTTGTATTATTTAATTTATTTATCTTGTTATGAGTGATTGCTGTATTGTTCTTCAAATACATTTTCATTTAAAGTGGCTTAAAGATCCAAATTCAAATGTTTCATGAGTCATTATTTTAATTTGCTATGGGATCATCATGTTATGATGTTGTTGTTTGGTCCTGACAAGAGTCTCAAAGTCTGGGGTGATGGTAGACAAGCAACTCTGAGGTCATGCTCAATGTCCAATCTGTTCCTCTGCTCTGTCTTCAGCTTTTTTTTTTTTTTTACATTGGTTTTCGATTAGTCGACTAATCGAAAAAATAATCGGCAGATTAGTCGACTACCAAATGAGTCATTAGTTGCAGCCCTAATGACAGTGAGGTCACCATGACAGTGAGGTCACCATGACAGTGAGGTCACCATGACAGTGAGGTCACCATGACAGCAACGTCACCATGACAGTGAGGTCACCATGGCATGACAGTGAGGTCACCATGACAGCAACGTCACCATGACAGTGAGGTCACCATGACAGTGAGGTCACCATGACAGTGAGGTCACCATGACAGTGAGGTCACCATGACAGTGAGGTCACCATGACAGCAAGGTCACCATAAAGTTAGTTTAGGTTCGTGTTAACGTTAGATAATGTACAAAATAAATGTTTTCCGCTGCTATAAACGTCGCACTTTTATTTTGACAACCCCAGAAAGGAAGTCATTATATATGCTTTACCATCCTGATCTGTGTTAGCTCCGGTTAGCTCAGAGTGTCCGGTATAACAATACCAGCCATTGGATTACTGTTTTCTAAATTGGGGAGGCTTTTAATCGTCAAGGTAAGAGGATTTCAAGTCATGGTATCCATAAACTTCAATCGGTTCGGATCCTTTGAATGAATGAGAATGTCAACAATCACGACGACACGTTGAAATCACTGGCTGCGCTCAGAGAGGAGTGGTTGGGCAAAAAATTGTTCAGAGTATATTTGCTTATAAAACGTAATTGTCTAATTCAATTATTTTTTATTTCTCCACGTGGTGAATACACAGGTCACAACATGTTTACATGAACGTTTTGGAGTTGTATTTGGAGTGTATTCTGCAATCTGTTAATACACTTTTCAATCAATCAATCAAACTATACACTGTCAGGGAACGTCAGGCTCCGGCCCCGCCTCACTTCCAGTGATGAAGCTAAGCTATGCTAACGGAGCGACTGTTCCCTAAGCTAAATGCACGCACAGAGACAAAAAAGGTATGTATCTTCTTGTCTAACTCCAGGGAAGATGTTAAATAAGCTAATTTCCCAAAATGTTGGAGTTTTCCTTTAAGCCCGGAGCCCTATTTTCTGAAAATCCGCCTAAAATACATACCTAAGTAAATGGAATATTGCTCCACTTCTACAAGGTCAATTTGCATATTCTTGGTATCTAGGGACATCTAGGGACCTCAGTGAATGTATTCCCAGTGTCAGAAATATTATGTCTATTACTAGGCTTGCTTAAATTGTGATGAAACGAGAATATGAATTATGGTTTTTCTTTGCATTTTGACAGTGAATAACACCATGCTAAAAATTACCAGACATGAAAAACTGCCACTGATCTCATCCAGTACCTTCTTGAGATCATGTGTACAGAAAATCTAAGGAAATTAATAAAGGGAAGATGATTAAACAAAGGGTTTTGTAGATAAAGTACTGAATTCTCCCATCCGGACCAATGCTATTTGAAATATTATTATAGAATATAGAATAGCAGGCTTATAAATGACCTTATTATAGCCAATTCGCACATTTATGGATTGTGCCAAATCTTATATTTCAAATGCCCGAGTTCAATTTGGATTTAGTATCACCAGGCGTGCACAAGAACAGATAATGAAATCTACTGTATGTACAGTAGCTTTAAAAATGTTGCCAGGGTGGCACCATTTTGAAACTAATTTCAAATCTAATTGTTGCTACATGCTAAAAATAGGGAACAGAAACTAACTGCGCTTCAATATATACCAATAACGTTAAGTTTTGTGGTTTATTATCCAGAGTAATAAGAGATATAAATAAAATTCATACAGAAGTAATTTGCTTGAAACCCAATAGAGGCCTTTGAGAAGTGTCGTTTGGAAAAATTCCAACGCTCATCGAAAGCTGTCGGTGTCCTCTTCAAAATGGACGCAAAAGAACCCCAGGCAGGCCCGGTACAGCAAAATGGGAGGCATTGACAGTCGAGGAATGCCAAAACGCATTCGATGAACTATGCCTGGCTGTGCAGGAAGGCGTAGAGTTCCCTGCAACCACCCTGGAAAGGCTTGTGGTCCACAAGGATGAGTACTCCAAGCTCTTACTGTACCACGGCCAGGCCCAAACCATGGCCTAGGAATGGCCCGGAATGCCCTTACTTCCCTACAGGGAGTGGGTCAGCGTTCTCCTGGCAGGAGAAGCCCACAGGGCCAACCACGAGGGCGTTGCTGGAACCCTCTCACATATGAGGAACGAGACTTGGACCAAAGTATGACCTTTCCGCTGGTGGCGTGCTTCAGGAACCCAGTTTCCGCAGGTGCCACTACATGCGTCTGAGATTGGGCAGGACCGACATACAAGTCCGCCGCCGTGTGGACTTGTGTGGCGGTTTATGTTCAGTTGGCAGTCGTGTGTAGTCGCATTCTAATGTGGGGGCCGACAACGCTGAGGACATTGAGGATTGCCCGTTTCTGGCACAGTTTAGGATGTCGAGGATTGCCTGTTTCTGGCATAGTTTAGAACGCCGAAGATTGCCCGTTTCCGGCGTAACTTGCATATTTTTTCACGGACGCCATTGAACTACCACTGTAGATGGAGCAAGAGTTGTATTTTTGTTTCCCTTAATATAAGTCCATTTGTATGGGTAGAACACTTTGTATGGTTTGGGTAGTTTTCTGAGCCCTTACGGCAAGAATACTAGGTGGGAGGTGGAGAATTATTCTACGTTATTCCTACAGAGAGATAATTATTATTATTCCTATAGAGACATTTTGCAAGTATTATTTATTGTCTGGTGCCGCCTAGTGGGCATTTACCGGAACGTGTGTCTGAGACTGTGGACAGGTGAGCTGCTTCAGCGTCGGCACGACGCACTATTTAAGCGACACTCATAGCCATAGGCCTGTAATGAGAAAAGCCCCGTGGGCGATCTAACTGGCTAACGGTACGTTGCGTTGTATGCGCTGATTATGTTCGTAATTATCATTTATATACGGTAAAGTGACTAATGACTGATGAATACGGCTGTCTAAAGACTACCAGTAATCTAATGGCTACTAATGACTAATGCTATGAATACCTGGTGGCTGTTTGCCAATGACATTGGAGTTTGAGTGTTTGGATGCTATATCCTAATAAATAACATTCAAGCAGATGTCGAAATTGTTTCCTTTGGTCCGTATTAAAACAGTTGATCGCCTGCACCCTTCCAAAGGGGAGGTCTAGTTGACACATTGACAGTGACCGACTAGGTATTTGGACACCTATGTTACTCTATTTCATTATCACTAAAAGTGAATTGTCCTTATTGTATCAGAAACTTCAGAATGTTATCTTTCAAAAGAGACCAGGCTCATGCATGTGCTATAAGTATATAAAGTATAAAGATCAGCTTTGCAAAAAAAGTATGCAGTCCTCAAGTTCAAGTTTAAAAATGGCCACTTTTCTGGGCGCCAGTTAAGAGGTTAATGAATATAACTTGTCAGTTTCATCAACATAAATAATCCAATAAGGGCACGGTTGGTACGAAAGGGATGGTGATGATGTCTTGATGGAGCGCCAAGTGGATGCAGATAGGCTACATCATTTATGGTAAATGTTTTATTTTAATAATAAAAAATTCAAATGTTGATTTAGAATTCGAATGTCAACCAACGTTATGAATGAAGCTTCGAAGCTTCTAACTATTCGGTACAGCCCTAGCTTTTATACAGGTGATGGCGGCTACCAGCTCCAGCCATGGCTGATGACTCCTGTGCGTAATCCTGCCAACATGGGAGAGGCGGTGTACGGTGTGATCGAGCGCACATTTGGCATCTAAAGCCGGTTTAGACGCCTGGATCGTAGCGGTGGGGCAATGCTATATCGTCGCCCCAAAGCACACCACTCCTTTGGGTGCTGGGTTAGGTAATAATCACAATAAAGAGAATAGAACCCGCAGACTCATATGCTCCAGAATAAACTTCATTTATAATGTTTAGTCAGGTCCACGGGGAGTAGACGCGGGAAACACGGTCAATGAAAAGTCTATTCTGGAGGATAATGCAGGTTCTATTCTCTTAACTCAGGGGTCAAAACCTATTTACCCTTAAAATGAAGATAAGACAGTGTATAACGTTTTATATATATATGTCAGTGTTTCCCTTATATGCATTCAGCAGTGGCGCAGCTGCTATGAACTAGACCAGGGGTGGCCAACCAGTCAGAGACTAAGAGCCACAAAAATGACTGTGGTACCACAAAGAGCCACACCATATACCAGCGTTTCTCAACTTTTTTTTCAGTCACGGCACCCTTCATGTGTTTATAGGTCTCACCCTCTGGCCTCTGAAGTTGCTAATGTCTTTTTTATTTGGGCCTCACATGGTTAAAAGTACCCTGTGAGACCCACGGTTGCAAAATTACAAAATCACTTTTAGCCATTTAAAAAAATAATGTTTATTTAAAAAATGTTAAGCACATGTATAGTCAATTGGTCCTGTTGTTCAGCCTCACAATGCTATTTGATAGTAAATGTGTTTATATGTCCCACCCTCTGGCCTCTGAAGTTGCTAATGTCTTTTTAATTTGGGCCTCACAGGGTTAACCTCTTAAGCCCGAGATATACAGTAAAAATGTATATTTTCAGCATTACGTTTGTTTACCAATTATTTTAACTGTTATTAGTGAAATATAAGATTATAGAAATCTCAGGGTATTGAGTCGGAAACCGGCGCATATTGACAGGAGGAAGTGGCACAGCCAAAAGTGAGTGTAGTCTTTTGAAGGAAGAGACTCGGGGCTTTCGAATTTCAAAAATCTACCCTACCCAGCTCACACCAGCCCCTGTCAATCATCTGACTTCTGGATTCACTTTTTTATTTCTCTTATTTTTTGGGATTATCTCCCACAAACCTGAATGTTATTGCCATAAAACAGAACGCAGTTAGTTTCTCTACCTTTCTGTGAACGTCTTGCAAAAAACGGTGTTGCAATACGATGAAAAATTGTGGAGAAATTTACATTATAAAAAAGATGGCAGAATTCAGTACTGTATCTACAAAACCTTCTGTTTAATCATCTTCCCTTTATTCATTTGCTTAGATTTTTCAGGTCTGGTCAATTTTAGCATGGTGTTATTCACAGTCAAAGGGAAAAAAAATGTTTAAATAGAATTGATATTCTCCTTTGGTTCATTACAATTTACTCAAGCCTAGTAACAGACACACTATTTTCTGACACTGATCCATATATGTCCCTAGATTCAGATACCAAGAACATGCAAATGGACCATTAAAAAAAAATTGTAAATGTTTATTCTATGTCCTTGTGGAATGAGTGACGTAAAAAAAATTATAATATATTTATTTTTTTATTGATGGAAGAGCCGCACATTGACGGGCAAAGAGCCGCAGGTTGGCCACCCCTGAACTAGACTATTACAAATTAAAAAAAAAAAAAAAAAAAATATAAAAAAAAAATATATGTATTATCATTTCATTTGGGCTGTGGGGGTGCTTAATGTAAAAGACTGACCTGAGGAAAAGGCTGCAGGGAGACCATCTGGCCGCTTGTATGCATCTCAGCATCAATGGGCCCCTACCAGTGAATTCCCCACCAAAGAGCCCTGGAGCTTTTCTTTCAAAAGCCCAGGGAAATTAATGCTCTAAGGCAGAATGTAGCCTATGCCACTGAGACTTCTTAGGTGTAAAGTGCTGTTGTAGTGTTATGATTTGTGTATGTTAGACAGTTAGTATTTATATTATCTATTAAATCATCTATATCTATGTTCAGGGACCGAAACTAGAGAGCGCCACCCGCCATTTGCGCTCAGTTTTTACGTTTGGCGCTTCCCACTGAGACGTCTGAGCGCCGTGTGGCGCTCAATCAAATAGTCATGTGAAAACCGAAAATCATGATCAAATTCTTTAGCGGAGTTCTCACTCGCTGTCTCAGCAGACATGAAGCGCGCACCGCGCACTGCTGCTGCTACCCCCTCCCCACCTGTTTCTGTATGCTGCATGTAAACAGAGGCTATTGCCTCACCGTGACGTTAGTCTAGTCAGTGTGGGACCTTCGTGAGATAACGTTAGCTACCGTTACAAAATGACCCAGTCAACTATTCACTTAGTTTAATACACGAGGCATTGTGTAACGTTATCCAGCCGGCTAGCTACGGATAGCTCCCGACATCAACAAATCCTCCAGCAATAGTCCAGTGCATAATACCTCCGTTGGCTAGGTAACTAGACGCTACGAAATGTCGCAGTAAACTAAACAGTTCACTGAGGCGTTGTCCCAACGCCATCCAGCAGTAGCTACAGATAGCTCTTGGCATCAATGTCCTGGCTACAACAACAACATGCGTATTCGAGTCCCTGGTTTACATCGCATGAGAGAGGGCTGCTGACTAGGGTCCAGGTGCAGCGCCGGAGAATTCTTTTGCATGCTGAATGTAGCGTTTAGGGTCCAGCTGCACCCCCGGAGAATCCTTGCTGGAGCTGGAGGCCACTCGAGTATACACACAGACAGTGGAGCTGTTTGCAGACAGCGAGGTGGCGATGTCTCGCAGATAACACAACCACAAGTATGATTATATAATATATATATTTTATTAAAAAAAAATCTATATAAAATAATAATAAAAAAAAAATTATCAAAAAAAAGTTGGCGGGTAAGAAATATGCTTGGCGGGTAGATTCTTCCCATCTACCCGCCACTGGCCGGTGAGTCAAAAAGTTAATTTCGCTCCCTGTCTATGTTCAATACAAATAGTGTACAAGTGTTGAGGCATGTCATTAATCTTGACATTTACTTTGATTACAACTACACTGCAAAAAAAAGTATCTTATCAAGTGAACATATCTTATATATTTTTTTTACAATAAGTCTATATTGAGTAGAATTATCTTGAATTATCTTATCCCACTGGCAGATAATTTAGCTTTTTTTCGTGATTTTGGTCGATTTAATCTTGTTTTAAGAAAATGTTAAAATGACCAAAATCAAGAAATGAATATTAAGCAAAGTTATCTGTGGAATAAGATAATTCTACTCAATATTGGACTTATTGTACCAAATACAAGATATTTTCACTTGATAAGATTTCTTTTTTGCAGTGTACAAATATGCAGCTACCTGGGCCTCCAGAGCACTTCTAGTGTCAGCGGACACACCAAAAACATCCTAGCAAATTCACACGCACATGACTCCATGAACATGAACAACCTATCTCGAACAATTCTAAGGTAGTTTTAAGTTATTTCTCCGGCAGCGTGCGCTAATATGGATTCCGACGGCATGTGCGCACGGCCGCACGCACAAATATGGATTCCGGCAGAGTGCGTGCAGCACAGCACCGCTGTTGAATTTATTTTCAGGGGAAACACTGTATGTATATTATATATAGAGACTAGAGGGATTGGAATCTATTCAAAAGCTTATTTCTAGTATGTACCTATTGTTATTTTTCGTTCGGTCTCAAGTGTCGGAGATATAATAATATAAAACCGTGTTTAGAAATATTTTTAGTTAGTTAAATACATGCTTTCGATTATTCTTTGTGGGAATGACGTTTTTTTGTTTTGTTGCTAATTTCTCGCCACATATCAAGCAGGTATGCCCGCATCGTTAGTAGTGAAAGCTAATTAATCTGTCCTCGCTTAATTAAACCCTCTACTTAATGTTTTGGGGATTTATCCATGGTTAGCTTATTGGGGGGTTGGAAACTTAGCCACCTGCAGACGGCAGGGAGAGGCGCGGGGTGTTACATATATTTTAGTAGATGAAATATTAAACACTTTTTAATTTCAGTTCACAGTATCACATCAATGCCCAACATTTTTATAAATAAAAATAGCCATTATTTATTTCCATATTCTTTTTCAAACCTACAGGGAGCCACTGCAGAGTGGCTAAAGAGCCACATGCAGCTCCAGAGCCGCGGGTTGCCGACCCCTGTCTGAACTAAACATTAAATACAACTTAATTTCTCACTCAGAAAATATTCCTAATTGAGAAAATATTTTCACTGGCACAGTGCCTAACTTCGGTCTAAAGATTCAGCACCATGGACAGGTCTGCAGTCTGCTCAAAAGAATTTATTTGGGGATGTGGCGGTTTATGTTCAGTTGGCAGTCGTGTGTAGTCGCATTCTAATGTGGGGGCCGACAACGCTGAGGACGTCGAGGATTGCCTGTTTCTGGCACAGTTTAGGACGTCGAGGATTGCCTGTTTCTGGCACAGTTTAGAACGTTGAAGATTGCCCATTTCCGGCTTAACTTGCATATTTTTTCACGGATGCCATGAACTACCACTGTAGATGGAGCAAGAGTTGTATTTTTGTTTCCCTTAATATAAGTAAATTTTTTTTTATCCACTTTTTTCTCCCATTTTCTATATTTTTCTCCCATCCCAATTTCGTATCATCCAATTCAACCCTCCCCTGTCACGAACGCTGTTTCTTGCCTCCCACAAGCCGGCTGCAATGTGGACTAAGTCATACATAGCACAAGTCCCCTCCGGTACTTGAGGTAACAGCAGTCGCATCTTTTCACCTGCGCAGCTCGATCGCTCAGTGGCGAGGAGTAGCGCGCGGGAGGCTCACGCTGCCCCCGACACTTCCTGATTCTACTGCGCAGGCGCACCAACCGACCTGTAGGAGTCGCTGTCCACAACGCCCGATCCCCACCCATCAGTTTCCCACCCCCTAATACGGCCAATGTGTATTAGTATGAACGACCAGCTAAACTGAAAGCAATGTGGAGCGCTGGGCTCGAACAGGCGAGCCCAGCGTCTCCGCATTCGTGGCGAGCGCCTTGCCCACTACGCCACGTAGCCGCCCCAATATAAGTCCATTTGTATGGGTAGAACACTTTGTATGGTTTGGGTAGTTTTCTGAGCCCTTACGGCCAGAATACTAGGTGGAGAATTATTCTACGTTATTCCTACAGAGAGATAATTATTATTATTGTTATTCCTATAGAGACATTTTGCAAGTATTATTTATTGTCTGGTGCCGCCTAGTGGGCATTTACCGGAACGTGTGTCTGAGACTAGGGCTGGGCGATATGACGATATTATATAAATATCGGGTACAGTTCATTAACACTTTGATCGCCATGGGTTAAATTCATAATTTACCATCCCTCGCCATCTCTATTTGTCTATGGAGAAGTTCCCCTTCTTTGCAGGGCTATAACTTTTTAAATTCTATTGCTAAATTGCCATTATTATGACCCATTCAATGTCCGATATGTATTGTTCAGGGTGTAGCAACGTTAAACTTTTTCATTCACATATTCATACTAAAATATGGTCTAAAGTATAAGTATGTTTTTATCGTTTTCTGCAGCTTTCTTCAGAACGTGATTTATAGCCCTAAATGCATTATATTGATGATCAAATACAGTTTGGTAGGAATCTGTGCGAGATAAAAAATTTCAACTGGATGTGCTTCTAGGAGTTACTACATATCATCTTATGATGACCGGATGGACGTTTATAATTCCGTGGGCAGCGTTAGATGATTCATCCAGAGTGGGTCATATGTTCATCATAGCAGTTTATATGGAACACGTTAGAATATAACGCTGAATCTTACCGTGGCTTCTTCGCGCCGCTGGCAGATGAGCGTGGAACAGAATTTTTTCTATTATGGGATGGAGAAATGCCCGATCCATTTCCAGGTTATATAATAGTATATATGTCCAAATCATGTTGTTTTTTCGAGTTATTTACACCGATCGATGTTCACTGTGTCAAGACGGAGTCTCTCTAACGATAGCGAGTGCCCGGACCACATATGGATGAGCACTACCGGTTCAAAGGGTCATTTCCGGTTGGCGATCTGCCGATCGGCCACCAGATGGCGCTCTTGAACCGCTAGAGAGTTGAGTGGAGCTTTGCAGTGTGTCTCAGGGCTCCGAAAGGGAAATATGATTTCGATTACAGATTTTTGAAATATTGACATCAAAGACGAGTTACGGCGTCTTCGACAGAATGAGCATGGCTAGGAATGACGTCTAAACACGTCATCGGCGATCATAGTGTTAACGATACACCTTTTTAACGTATCGTGGATATCATGATGTTTTGCCCAAGAGGATTGTGTCGCGTCAATCTGGTCCACACGTTCAAACTTTTGAACAACGCCGCCCCCACACACACACACACACTACTGCATCAAAGTTACTACTTATGATTAACAAAGGCATTCGTTTTGTGGCATTAAAGTTATATAGTTACACGTTCAATAACATCAGCGTATTTACCCGAACATAACAACGTCCGAGGACGACCTAGATAGATAGCAAGCATTACTCGTTCATATCTCAGCCCGTGCTGAGTTGTGCCCATTCTGCGGTCTGTTAATAAAGTTTTCAATCAGACAGATGTATGGAAAGGCTTTTATTATAACATTTGTTGCAGTAAAATCATTATGCCTCGTTTAGTCATCTGCGGAGCGCTGGTAATCTACTCGTCGGCCGCAGGGAGCTAACGTTGTTGTTGTTGAGCTCTCGTCAAAATCAATGGAGGACATTCTGGAAGTAAAAAACGAATACACGCTTGCCGATTGGTGCTAAGAACAGCAGGGCGGGTGCAAGCGGTGTGACGTAATTGGCAGACTCGACTGTCAATCAAAATTATTCTGTTGCCGGCTGAATGATTGAATGAATGAAAACTTTATTAACAGATTGCAGAATGGGTACAATACAGTACAGCTCAATACAACAACAGTGGACTGGAGGATGAAGACCAGAAAAAGACTTTCGGCTTTTTTACATAAGGGTCCTCCATTTTCAATTCATCAAAACATTTAGAGACATACAAATATACAGTAGTTTCATAAAAATGGTAAAATGCTATTGATTGATTGATTGATTGATTTAAAACTTTATTAACATATTGCAGAATGGGTACAGTACAGCTCAATACATACAATTGTTAAGGGGATGCAGACCAGAGAAAGACTTTCGTCTTGTTTACATCAGGGTCCCCCATTTTCAATTCATCATATTTCATATCTAAATCATATAATATCTCATTGCTAAATATATGCAATACATAATCTAATAATCCAATAATCTAAATCTAATATATAATATAAAAATGCTAAATGCATGGGTATTTTATTTTGTCTTTAATGTTAGCTTGCAAACTCAAATACTGTCTTGGTAAGCCTCATAATGAATTGTTTGGGGAAAAAAAGAAAAACATTGTGATGTGTATCGCCGAAAGGTCAGAAAATATCGTGATATCATATTTAGGCCATATCGCCCAGCCCTATCTGAGACTGTGGACAGGTGAGCTGCTTCAGCGTCGGCACGACGCACTATTTAAGCGACACTCATAGCCATAGGCCTGTAATGAGAAAAGCCCTGTGGGCGATCTAACTGGCTAACGGTACGTTGCGTTGTATGCGGTGATAATGTTCGTAATTATCATTTATAGATGCATAGCACATGTGGCTAATGAATGCCGTTTTGTTTCCCGTTTGTATAGGTAAATAATCTGACTGTTAACTGACGGTAAAGTGACTAATGACTGATGAATACTGCCGTCTAAAGACTACCAGTAATCTAATGGCTACTAATGACTAATGCTACTAGCTACCTGCTGTCTAATTGACCACCTGGTGGCTGTTTGCCAATGACGTTGGAGTTTTCAAGTGTTTGGATGCTATATCCTAATAAATAACATTCAAGCAGATGTCGGAATTGTTTCCTTTGGTCCGTATTAAAACAGTTTATCGCCTGCACCCTTCCAAAGGGGAGGTCTAGTTGACACATTGACAGTGACCGACTAGGTATTTGGACACCTATGTTACTCTATTTCATTATCACTAAAAGTGAATTGTCCTTATTGTATCAGAAACTTCAGAATGTTATCTTTCAAAAGAGACCAGGCTCATGCATGTGCTATACTTAAAGTATAAAGATCAGCTTTGCAAAAAAAGTATGCAGTCCTCAAGTTCAAGTTTAAAAATTGCCACTTTTCTGGGCGCCAGTTAAGAGGTTAATGAATATAACTCGTCAGTTTCATCAACATAAATAATCCAATAAGGGCACGGTTCGTACGCAAAGGGATGGTGATGATGTCTTGATGGAGCGCCAAGTGGATGCAGATAGGCTACATCATTTATGATAAATGTTTTATTTTAATAATAAAAAATTCAAATGTTGATTTAGAATTCGAATGTCAACCAACGTTATGAATGAAGCTTCAAAGCTTCTAACTATTCGGTACAGCCCTAGCTTTTATACAGGTGATGGCGGCTACTAGGGATGGGTACCTTTCACATTTGAACCGATACCGGTACCGGTACCTGTGAATCGATACCGGTACCCAACAGTACCTTTTTTCTGTACTTTAGTCTCAAGAAATGTAATTTACCTACCTCAGTCGTAAAAAAAGAAAAATCCAAACTTCAAATAACTACAATTTCGACAGTTTTCGGCTTGTCATTGCTCCGACTGCTTTGTTGTTGAATCAAGTCAAATCCTAGGTAAGCATATATTGTGCGTGTGAACGTTGACATGAAAAATAAAAGTAAAAAATCATTATTTTTTTTCGGTATCTCACGTATCTCAAAAGTACCGAATTCGGTACCCATCCCTAGCGGCTACCAACTCCAGCCATGGCTGATGACTCCTGTGCGTAATCCTGCCAACATGGGAGAGGCGGTGTACGGTGTGATCGAGCGCACATTTGGCATCTTAAAAAGCTGGTTTAGATGCCTGGATCGTGGAGGTGGAGCAATGCTATATCGTCGCCCCAAAGCACACCACTCCTTTGGGTGCTGGGTTAGGTAATAATCACAATAAAGAGAATAGAACCCGCAGACTCATATGCTCCAGAATAAACGTTTTATTTATATTTATTTATAACGTTTAGTCAGGTCCACAGGGAGTAGACGCGGGAAACACGGTCAATGAAAAGTCTATTCTGGAGGATAATGCAGGTTCTATTCTCTTAACTCAGGGGTCGGCAACCTTTACTATCAAAATAGCCATTTTGCCCCCTCCTGCATGAAATAAAATTCACCTGGAGCCGCAAAACATATTTACCCTTAAAATGAAGATAAGACAGTGTATAACGTTTTATATATATATGTCAGTGTTTCCCTTATATGCATTCAGCAGCAGCGCAGCTGCTATGAACTAGACTATTACAAATTAAAATAAATAAATAAATAAATAAATATTAAAAAATAATAATGTATTATCATTTCATTTGGGCTGTGGGGGTGCTTAATGTAAAAGACTGACGGAGGAACAGGCTGCAGGGAGACCATCTGGCCGCTTGTATGCGTCTCAGCATCAATGGGCCCCTACCAGTGAATTCCCCACCAAAGAGCCCTGGAGCTTTTCTTTCAAAAGCCCAGGAAAATGAAATGCTCTAAGGCAGAATGTAGCCTATGCCACTGAGACTTCTTAGGTGTAAAGTGCTGTTGTAGTGTTATGATTTGTGTATGTTAGACAGTTAGTATTTATATGATCTATTAAATCATCTATATCTATGTTCAATACAAATAGTGTACAAGTGTTGAGGGCAGGCATGTCATTAATCTTGACATTTACTTTGATTACAACTACACTGCAAAAAATCTTATCAAGTGAACATATCTTATATATTTTTTTTTACAATAAGTCTATATTGAGTAGAATTATCTTGAATTATCTTATCCCACTGGCAGATAATTTAGCTTTTTTTTCCTGATTTGTCAATTTAATCTTGTTTTAAGAAAATGTTAAAATGACCAAAATCAAGAAATGAATAAGAAAAATTATCTGTGGAATAAGATAATTCTACTCAATATTGGACTTATTGTACCAAATACAAGATATTTTCACTTGATAAGATTTCTTTTTTGCAGTGTACAAATATGCAGCTACCTGGGCCTCCAGAGCACTTCTAGTGTCAGCGGACACACCAAAAACATCCTAGCAAATTCACACGCACATGACTCCATGAACATGAACATGAATAAACTATCTCGAACAATTCTAAGGTAGTTTTAAGTTATTTCTCCGGCAGCGTGCGCTAATATGGATTCCGACGGCGCGTGCAGCACAGCACCGTTTCAGGGGAAACACTATGTTTATTATATATAGAGACTAGAGGGATTGGAATTTATTCAAAAGCTTATTTCTAGTATGTACCTATTGTTATTTTTCGTTCGGTCTCAAGTGTCGGAGAGGAGACGGGCAGAAATGACAGCTGGCAACAAATCCATTCTGAATAAGAGACAGCGGACCCAGTACTTTGTTGGTGGTGTGAAAATATGCCTACAAACATTAAATATCTTTGGAACCGTTTGTATTCAATTATATCTGAATCGGGAGATTATCTTCTCTGTCAATTTTAAGTGTATCTCTCCGTGCATAAAGGCTGGCTGTACAGTGGGCATAGAATATGGCATATATTATTGAAATAATTGTTCTCTAATGAACACATCTATTTCTATATTTAATATAATTTCATATATACTCAAGTGCGCCGTCGGACAGATTCAGCCGTCAGACGTGCGTAATGGAGAGAGGAGCTCTTGTGGAGAGAACTAGGTCACAAGGTTGCCCTGACGACAGGCAGCTGGACTGCCCTGACGAGCGAAAGCTATGTTACCGTCACTTGCGGGGGGATTCCCCGGCTGGCAGAGCTGGCAAAGTCTGCGACATCGGTACCATCCGAGTGAGTGTGTTTGGACTGATTGTGACCAGGCTGCATGCGCTCATGTCTGACACCCCGGGACCATGTGAGTCAGCTGAGACAGGCTATTTATGTTCTATTAGGCTATCTTGTTGCAAAATAATAATAATAATAATAATAATAATAATAATAATAATAATAATAATAATAATAATAATAATAATAATAATAATAATAATAATAATAATAATAATAATAATAATAATAATAGCCTCATTGAAAATACTCTTGGTGCTTAGTACAGTTGGTTATTTTCAGCGTTTATATGCGCTTATCTGTTATTTATTATCTGTTATATATTCTATTATCTGTAAAAAATTTCGTTGACATAAGTCGATTTTTCATTTTTGTTTATTTATGAAGTTAATATAAACCGTGTTTAGAAATATTTTTAGTTTGTTAAATACATGCTTTCAATTATTCTTTGTGGGAATGATGTTTTTGTTTTGTTGCTAATTTCTCGCAACATATCAAGCAGGTACGCCCGCATCGTTAGTAGTGAAAGCTAATTAATCTGTCCTCGCTTAATTAAACCCTCTACTTAATGTTTTGGGGATTTATCCATGGTTAGCTTATTGGGGGCTTGGAAACTTAGCCACCTGCAGACGGCAGGGAGAGGCGCGGGGTGTTACATATATTTTAGTAGATGAAATATTAAACACTTTTTAATTTCAGTTCACAGTATCACATCAATGTCCAACATTTTTATAAATAAAAATAGCCATTATTTATTTCCATATTCTTTTTCAACCCTACAGGGAGCCACTGCAGAGTGGCTAAAGAACCGCATGCAGCTCCAGAGCCGCGGGTTGCCGACCCCTGTCTTAACTAAACATTAAATACAACTTCATTTCTCACTCAGAAAATATTCCTAATTGAGAAAATATTTTCACTGGCACAGTGCCTAACTTCAGTCTAAAGATTCAGCACCATGGACAGGTCTGCTCAAAAGATTTTTTTTGGGGATGACATGACAAACAAATGCAATGACGAAAGATAGTGACAAAAACAAAGGATGCAATGAGTCATGAAAATACAAATTACGAAATAAACAAAATACAACACGAAATAGAAATGGTGAAAAATACTGTTAAGAGCTTCCCTCTCCCTCATTTCGGGTTTATGTTTTAAACTGCTCCGCGAGCCAACTGCGCTGACACCTGACATATATCAGGAGCAAATTGCACACCTATGGGCGTGTTTGCGCTAGGATATCATCCGCGCAATATGTTCAGTGAATAGCTTGCAAAGACAAATAGAGCAAATAGCGGGCACTAATCGTGCGCAGTTAGGGGTGCTATTAGCGTGCGCAATCCATTCTTTGTGAATTCGCCCCTATGTGACTTCCTTCCCAAGCTGTCTTAAGAAATCTTATGTATAAATGTATTTGCCAGGTAAATTACTCTGTAAATGAGATCTTCTTGGTTTTGTCCTTCAATCCCAGCAGTGGAAACACTGAGACAGTTGTCTTTATGTAAGACATTAATCTGTATTTTATTTTATTTTCTTATCTTTTAAACTATGTTTTTTCATGGTGCTTTTATATGTAATCTATTCTATGTATTGTCCTGTCTTTTATATGGACCCGAGTCCGTAATAAAATGTAGATTGACTGACATCCATGAAGCGTTTAGGAATAATAAAAATTAAGAACAAAATTACTTTAAAGAATGTAAATAAAGTAGTAAACCGATCATCTCTGGCAAGCTTGTCTATGTCCAGCAGACCATCCTTGTTGCCACGGGTGATGGGAAGCATGTGGAGGTCTGGACAATCCATTCGGATTTTCTCTAGACGTTGACACAAAGATGCCCAAAACAAATTCATCATGGTGGACGCAGTGGATTATTTGCCAAAAAACTAAAGGCTAAATTACAGCAGGTTACGAGAAAAAGATACCTTCATGTCTTTCATAATGTACTGAAAATAGCCTAAATCTGCCAGACTTCTTTTTGTTGTACTGTACTTGTGCTGTATAATGACAGCTAATCTAATCTAAATGAGGGAAACCTCCACTTCCTAACAAGTTGAAATAAAGGTTTGAAACGGAAAAAAATGAAATGTTAGCTTTAGGCTAGAGCGTGTTTACTACTTATGTCTTACTTTCACACTAAACTCTTGAGTCTCTTCTAAGGTTGATTGATTGATTGAAAACTTTATTAACAGATTGCAGAATGGGTACAATACAGTACATCTCAATACACACAATTGTTAAGGGGATGCAGACCAGAGAAAGACTTTCGGCTCTCCAAAACCATGCAACGTAAAATATGATTGTTATAACAGAACAGAACAATCACAAACTGAGAAAGTTTAGTCAAGCAAACAACACATTGGATATGTGACATGTTAAAATATGACTTACCAAAGAGCAGATAACTTTGCGTCGCTCAAGATGTGAAAAGGGATGTGGATAATTATATGTAATGACCACAGATGTGTAGAATAGTTCTATGTACGGATCACAGACATGTAGGATAGTTATATATACTGATCACAGACATGTAGGATAGTTCTATGTACGGATCACAGACATGTAGGATAGTTCTATGTACTGATCACAGACATGTAGGATAGTTCTATGTACTGATCACAGACATGTAGGATAGTTCTATGTACTGATCACAGACATGTAGGATAGTTCTATGTACTGATCACAGACATATAGGATAGTTCTATGTACTGATCACTGACATGTAGAATAGTTCTATGTACTGATCACAGACATGTAGGATAGTTCTATGTACTGATCACAGACATGTAGGATAGTTCTATGTACTGATCACAGACATGTAGGATAGTTCTATGTACTGATCACAGACATGTAGGATAGTTATATGTACTGATCACAGACATGTAGGATAGTTCTATGTACTGATCACAGACATGTAACTGCTAAGGTAGTTATTATGTACCGATCACAGATATATAGGATATAGTTAACTTATATGTACTTATGTTAATTTACGTATCGTAAATGTCTATCGTCGCTTACTTTATCAATTTTGATGGAAGCTGGAATCAAAATGCTTGAATGTTCCGAGAGATTGTATCGCAAGCTTCGTAACAAAGACCTGCGTCAAGCTAGCGACAACAATCGTTGTTTCCGTTAATATTCCATTTGAATATCACCAAAGCCTAAACACCACCAACACGTAGTCCATAGTAAACTGTAGCTCAATACAGCAGAAAAAGCAGTATAGCATCACTTGTAAAAGGTGTAAGACATTTTAAAACATTGCCTACCTGGTGTTTGGGGCTCGCTATCAATGACGACACTCATTGTATTTCAGACTCGCATCCTGTCGAGCTCCGTGCAGAATCAATGCTACGCAGTCTGCTTCTACACTCTTGAGAGCGCCCTCTGCTGACCTGGAGGTATCGTAACATCTCTCTTCACATAAACTGAAAGCATAATGTTTCTTTTAGACTAACCACACCTGTGTCTCTTAGACTAACTCAAAGAGTGTATTCCTGGGTTATGATAACATCCCATAACCTTAACATCAACCTTAAGCTTACCCCACATTTTGCATAAAACTAAATATTATACTGTATTCTTATAGCACATGCATGAGATGGTCTATTTTGAAAGGTAACATTCTGAAGTTTCTTACACAATAAAGAAAAATCACTTTGAGTGCTAATGTATTAGAGAAACAGAGGTTTGAAGACACTGAAATAAAATATGTTCTCCTTACTTTTGTGTTGACTTGTTTTTGGGTTCCAGCTGAGAGGTAGGAGCTGGAAAACATAATGGTTCCATAGTGAAAAACACCGCCTTTCTTTCATGGGGCCCAGAATCTACAGCTACACCCCTGCTGCCAGATGCCTGTTTTTGGGTTCCAGCTGAGAGGTAGGAGCTGGAAAACATAATGGTTCCATAGCCTGAAGTCTTATGTAGTACAAGTTTATAAAAATCAGACAGAAAATGAGTGTTTAACAAAGGGTTTTGTAATGTGTGTACCGCAATAATTCAGCGTGATTATTCAAAATGGCTGTCCACTTCCATTCATTCAGACGTGCGAGTCAAAACAAAGAACAAAAGTCTTCCTCCGCCCCCCAAAGATTCAGTGATTTTATAAAGGAAAAAACACCTTATCGTTCCCCATCACACCCCTGGACCCATGCATGCTGAACACATTCACAGGAGTCATTTTTACTTACTGTACTTAGATTGTACTTAGGTTGTACTTTAGATTGTATATTGTATTGTATATTCCTCTTGTAGACACGTGAATGTGTCTAACTATAATCCATTGTGCTCTAACTGTATTCCTTGCGACCTAACTGTATTTATGATAACTGCTGTGTAATCTCTTGACCCGTTTTGCCCTGGGACTCAGTGGGACAGTGTGGAAGACTATCGCCAGGGGGAGCTGGTGGGCGTTGGGCTGGCAAAGGAGACAGGTGAAGGAGAGGCTGGTATGAAGGAGGAGCTGGATACACGGGACTCTCTCTTTCGTCGAATTCCACAGAAGCAAGCAGGTGTGTCGGCGAAGAGCTTACCATACAAAGGACACGTGGGATACGGCTCCTGCGTCCAGTCTGAACAAGTAACGTCGCTGGCCAATAGTTTATCATCCCAGTATAGTGATTAGGGCACGTTGACCCCAGAAGAAGACGTTCGACAGCCGGACGGCACCGCTGACCCGCCGCGAGCAGCGTTTAGAACGTATAGTCGGGAGAATCGTTTGGTCACACTGACCAGAGCTTAGCTCCAAGTATAGGCCTGTTAGCCTAGTTAGCTCACGCGTCGCTCCGCCGTCTTCCAGCCCTCGGAGCAGACACCGCCGCCAGCCTTATTTTGGTAATGCCGGCATTTATAAGGTATTTTGATTTTCAGTGTGGGCCCACTCTCTTTCGTTTACTGTAATAACGTGTGGTGCATATGGCACAATTGTGATTGTAATTATACTTGTTTTCCCACTGTGTGCTCCCGGAGCGTTCCGCCAATCTCCTTGGTACTTAGTGTATGAAAAGCTTATAACCCATATGGGGACTTGTGTATGAGAGTGCATGTAAAGCTTCAGTAAAAAGAGAGGCGTATAAATGGGACCACTGTGTGCGTGTCAATTACTGGGAATGAGTGTTTAACCCCTTCCTTCCGACGAATGTGTATTACTGTTTAACCCTTTCCTATCTACGGTCTATGCATAATTGGGGCAGGTGTTCTGGACAGGTCTCCACCAGTCAACAAGGAAAGGTACTGCTTTGGGGAGAAATTATATCATCTATCACTACTGCCACCGGGTGTGAGAGGGTGTGGGACGTATTAGGGGAAGTGTGGGTGTTAGGGGAATTACTGCAGTCGCCCTGGAGGGCAAGAAGGACCAGTGTAGAACCCCTAGGTTAGTAAATCCTAGGCCCCATTCGCTCCATTTGCTAAATCCCAATTCTAGTACCCCTACACTATACAGTCAGGGACTCAGCCGGACCCAGATCTGCTGTGCTCCCACTACCTGGTGACAGTTCATATCCACTCTCATAAAGTAGGGATAATCCACCCTTCTACACTCTTTTACTTACTTTTCTTTTACTGTATGAAGCACACTCTCAGGGGCTCATACAGAACCACGCCTTTCACCGTAAAGTACATGTATTTTATTGTCACAATTAATAAACAAACTTGAAACTTGAACTTGTAAGTCAACCCAACCTTGAAATTAACTGGCCGACATAGCTGATAAAGAGTGATGGGTGTCCAAGTGTCCAACCCCCCCCCACCCACCCAACCCCCTCCAATGTACAGTTTCTTCCCCTTCGGATGTATATATTTTTTTATTATCTCTTTTTCTTACACAGTACTGTATATCTGTATGTCATAAATGTATTGATGAATTGAAAATGGGGAACCCTGATGTAAACAAGACAAAAGTATTTTTCTGGTCTGCATCCTCTTAACAATTGTTTGTATTGAGCCGTACTGTATTGTACCCATTCTGCAATCTGTTAATAAAGTTAATAAAGAGCAGCGACACTGATTGGCTGAGCATCGAGTCCCTGAGCGGGTAGGAGGACACCTGACAAACCGAGGCTGAGTTTCACTAAAGCATCTCGGCGCAAAATATTCTATTGTCTTGTAATTGTATTAATTTGCCTTTCTTGCACCAATTTACAATCTAGGATTGTAGATGGTATTGGGAAAACGTTGATTGTCAAAGAGACAAAGCTATTTTGAATAACGTGGCTTGTCTCTTAGAATCGTCACGCTCCTTGTTTGTACCTGATGTAGTAACAGGTTTAATTTAACTTGAGCCAGTGCCGTTCAGTACAGCGTTAACTTGTCTAGTTCTCTAGTAACAATGTGTCTGTGAAACTATTATTTAATATGTACATTGAATTAATATAAAGCCGTATGACCAGGCATTGTATGGTCATAAGCCTAACCTTATATTTTGATAATAAATGGGTGTGTACCAAATCCAAGAAGCGTCTGATTAGCTACTTGCTAAGCTAAGCTATCCTGGTGCAGTTATTTTGATGCTGACAAGTTGACGTCCCACAGCCAGACACGTTACAGTGTGTGACTCTATTCCCTTCACATGTGATAATATATAATAATAATATATTGTCAATCATCATCCGTATGTCACCAGGTGCTACTCCTGGGTGGGCCGCACCGGGGGCAAGTAGGTGGTGTCTCTGAGCCGTCAGGGCTGGCTGTACCACAGCACCGTCCAGCACGAGCTGCTCCACGCGCTGGGCTTTAACCACGAGCAGACCCGCAGTGACAGAGACAGCCACATCAGAGTCCAGTGGGAGAACATCATCGATGGTGAGATCTACACCCTACACCTCCAGCACCCAATCTGTCAGCGTGCTACAGTCTCTCTCTCTGGTTTTTGTAGTGGACTTTCTATTCTGTGATTTCAATAGTAGTTCTTTATCAAACAAATCGAGGATGATCAACATATTTTATTTTATATACTTTATTTTATATACTAGGTCTGTATTCTTTGATGGTCCGATCATCTATTGATCCATAAACTGTTTATTGTACTGGACCCTCTCTCTCTCCCTCTCTTCTTCTACATTGCGTTTATTATTTCTAATTAATTGATATACACCTATTCTCTCTCTTCCACTCAGACATGAAGTACAACTTCAACAAGATCCAGACTCTGAACCAGGGAACCCCCTACGACTACAACTGTGTGATGCAGTACGAGAGGTCTGTACAAGACCAGCTCACGCCTACAGTACTCACTTTGTTTCACCACCAAATACTAGCAGCCATTCACACGTAGTGACTTAAGAGCAGGGAGGAATCTGGGCTGTTTGTTCTTCAAGATGAGAAGATCTACTACAGTGTAGGCCAGGGATCGGCAATAGGTGGCCCGCGGGCCGATATTGGCCCGCCAGCAATAATTTCTGGCCCGTCAGATTATTTTGAGAATATGATATTTATTTTACGCGCAGGAAATATTCACTCGGGACGCCAGGGTGTCTTTTATTGTGAAGCTGTATCTATCTACCGGTAGTCATCAATAGCACTATAGCCAATTGAAATGCTAGAAATGGTCACGTGGACTGGGAGAACCAATGGAATAGTCCCTAACGAACTTTCACTTCCGCGTTCGAGATGGAGCGAGTAACAAAATGTGTTAAAAAACAAAACAAACATCTTTGGATAGGGAAATGCAACAGGGAAATATAACGCGTCTTTTAATAAACAGGAGCCATACTTAAAATACGGGTTTATTGCAACAGGTCGGTGATTCTTGCGTGCCGAGCCGACCTCCTCTCTGCATAATATGTGGCGACAACAACAACGAGGCAATGGTTGTTATTACAACTGTGTTCAAGTTGGCAGATAAAGTAGCTGCATTCAACGCCAATCTGGAATTGGAGGGCGGCGAGTGGATATGTGACATGTTTCAAACATTAGCAGGGATTTTGGAGGACTGAACAACAAACAAGGTATGGTGAGTCGTGTTTTCATGCATTCTGTCTTCTGATCTGTTCATCACCCGCCGCGGTGATCTGCAACAGCTGATCTGCTGTTCATGAATGAATGAATGAAAACTTTATTTAACAGATTGCAGAATGGGTACAATACAGTACGGCGCAATACACACAATTGTTAAGCTGATCTGCAACAGCTGAGAGCTGTTCATGAATGAATGGATGAGTGAGAACTTTGTTTGGCGGATTGCAGAGTGGGTGCAGTGCAGTGCGGCGCAGTGCACACGGTTGTTGGGGGGATGCAGACCAGAGAAAAACGTTTGTCTTTTTTCAATATCAGTATATTAAATTAGCCATTGTTTTTGATCCTGGCCCGCGAAGGAACGGCTTGGGGAAAATCTGGCCCGCGGCAAAACCTAATTGGCGACCCCTGGTGTAGGCCATGTCATCGATGGTGCCAAGGTCTCTGTAATGTAATGGGTTTCTAATAAAACACTGAACAGACTCTAGTGCTGTGAGTAAACAGGCTGAACAGACTCTAGTGCTGTTAGTAAACAGGCTGAATAGACTCTAGTGCTGTTAGTAAACAGGCTGAACAGACTCTAGTGCTGTGAGTAAACAGGCTGAACAGACTCTAGTGCTGTTAGTAAACAGGCTGAACAGACTCTAGTGCTGTTAGTAAACAGGCTGAACAGACTCTAGTGCTGTTAGTAAACAGGCTGAACAGACTCTAGTGCTGTTAGTAAACAGGCTGAACAGACTCTACTGTTAGTAAACAGGCTGAACAGACTCTAGTGCTGTTAGTAAACAGGCTGAACAGACTCTAGTGCTGTTAGTAAACAGGCTGAACAGACTCTAGTGCTGTTAGTAAACAGGCTGAACAGACTCTAGTGCTGTTAGTAAACAGGCTGAACAGACTCTAGTGCTGTTAGTAAACAGGCTGAACAGACTCTAGTGCTGTTAGTAAACAGGCTGAACAGACTCTAGTGCTGTTAGTAAACAGGCTGAACAGACTCTAGTGCTGTTAGTAAACAGGCTGAACAGACTCTAGTGCTGTTAGTAAACAGGCTGAACAGACTCTAGTGCTGTTAGTAAACAGGCTGAACAGACTCCAGTGCTGTTAGTAAACAGGCTGAACAGACTCTAGTGCTGTTAGTAAACAGGCTGAACAGACTCTAGTGCTGTTAGTAAACAGGCTGAACAGACTCTAGTGCTGTTAGTAAACAGGCTGAACAGACTCTAGTGCTGTTAGTAAACAGGCTGAACAGACTCTAGTACTGTTAGTAAACAGGCTGAACAGACTCTAGTGCTGTTAGTAAACAGGCTGAACAGACTCTAGTGCTGTTAGTAAACAGGCTGAACAGACTCTAGTGCTGTTAGTAAACAGGCTGAACAGACTCTAGTGCTGTTAGTAAACAGGCTGAACAGACTCTAGTGCTGTTAGTATACGGACCAGGAATGAGGTCGTTGACTGCTGTAACTGAGTGGCGAGACAAAAAAAGACTAAATCGAGACAAAACAAAAACTAAAATGCTGACCTGTAGTTGACTAAAACTGACAAAACGAAAAATAAATGAAGGTGACTAAATGAGGAAAACAAAAAAGAGCATTTGACACATGACTAAGACTAAAAATAAAAAATAGCCAAGACTCGGATGTTTAAATGCCGCATGTACCCGTTTTCTCAACATGCATGCAAATTGATTGATTGTGCCATGCATTACACAACTACTTACTAAATAAATATACAGTTTTTTCAAAACAGAATTTATGCCCTCTGCCTTTTTTATTTAAACATATTGTTAATGCACATATATTACTATTCTTCTCCCACATTCCTGGAGGTGTTGTGAAAGATTATTTTACCAAATCCAGTGAGTTTACAGAAATTGAGATGAGCTATTCCAAAGAAAGTCGTTTATTTCTGTGATCACAAAATCAGAGGAGCAGGTCAATGGATAGGGAAAAAAGATAGTTTATTCTGTGCACAGTCTCAGTTCGATACAGAGTGGAAGACTCTTATTGTGATGTTTCTTCTTGACTTGTTTACTTGTTGATTGTATTTTTTCCAGGTAATATCTGTAGTATTATGTATATTTAATAGGGCTATATATTTAATACAATATTTATATTATTTATTTAAAGCAAACAAACTACAAACTACCCAAAATGAAAGCCTCGTCATGTATGAACCATACAAATGCATTACTGTTACAATTGTGTTGTAACTAAGAGATTACCTGGGGGGGAGGGGAATAAATTCTGTGCATGGATTATAAACAGACAATTTTCTCTTGGTCATTTCCTGGTTGTAGCACCTGGCTGGTGCTATAGAGTATAGATAACATTCAGCCACAAGGTGTCACACTAGAGCACCAGCATGTCATTTATCCAATCAGGTGCATTCCACGTGGGGAAATGGGAAGTAGGGAGGGGATACATGCCTGCTGCAGGGTTTCCCATTAATTACCTAGACTGTGGAGGCCTGCCACAGTCTAATTAGTCCCGCCACAGTTGTATAATGAACAAAAATAAAAATTTTAAAAGAAAAGAAAATATATATATATTTTTTTACTATTTTTTTTAAATATAAAGTTTGCCAATAGGGATGTATCAGTAGTATTGGCAGTTGTAGTAGTCGTAATAGTAATCCACTATATTTTTTTTATTTTCTAAAAAATTAACCTGTTCAACACAGGTAACCACTTTTGCTTAATTTCTTTGATGGCTCAAATGTATGCTCTAATCCAGTGCTTCCCAATTCTCTCCTCGAAGCACGCCAGCCGTTCCATGCATTTGTTAAATTCCACCACCAGCACACCTTGATTCAACTAATAAAGGGCTAGTTAAGTTGAATCAGGTGTGCTGGTGGTGGAATTTAACAAATACATTGAACGGCTGGGGTGCTTCGAGGAGAGAATTGGGAAGCACTAGTCTAGTCGATTTTGTGTTTTGAGCACAAAGTTCATCATAGATCTAGCCTCTTTATTTTGCTCTCAAAGTGCACCAGATTGATGCATTTTACTTTAAAATGTACAAAACAAAAAGTTACGGGGGGCATTCCCCCGGACCCCCCTAGAGGGTTGGAGGTTCTCCCCCCATAGTCTCTGAAAATCCTGTGGGAAACACTGCTGCTGCAACATTAATTGTATCTATAGCACCTTTAAACAAGGTAAATACTTCACCTACAAACATAATACTGTTCTGACAATAGTAATAACAGTAATTAAGCCTGGAGGCCTATTTTCTGAAAATCTGCCTAAAATACATACCTAAGTAAATGGAAGATTGCTCCACTTCTACAAGGCCATTTGCATGTTCTTGGTATCTAGGGACATCTATGGACCTCAGTGAATGTATTCCCAGTGTCAGAAATATTGTGTCTATTACTAGGCTTGCTTAAATTGTGATGAAACAAAGGAGATTATGAATTATGATTTTTCTTTGCATCTTTGACAGTGAATAACACCTGTTAAAAATGACCAGACATGAAAACTGCCACTGAGCTCTAAGGAAATGAATAAAGGGAAGATGATTAAACAGGTGGTTTTGTAGCTACAGTACTGAATTCTGCCATCCGGACCCATGCAATTTGAAATATTATTATAGAATATAGAATATGAGGCCTATATAAATTACCTTATTATAGCCAACTTGCACATCTATGCAGGGGCGGACCTTCCTACAGGCGATATAGGCGGTCGCCTAGAGCGCCACCCAGAGGGGGGCGCCAAAAAGGAAAAAAAAAGAAAAGAAATTGTAATTTCTTTTTTAAATTTTAAATTAAATTTTTTTTTCTCTGTGCAGTTTTGGCGCCCCCCTCTATATCGGCAACCATTCTTTTTACATAAAAAAAATTCTAACATAAGGGAAAATGAGCCAAAAATCTAAAACGGTCGGTCGGTCTGAGCCTCAGCTTTAGGTGTTCACAGTCAGAACATGCTAGAGCGCTGTGCTTTGATGGGTATCGGTCAAGTGTTTATAGAATTGAGCGTTGAGGAAAGAAAGACTAACGTTAGAGAACTATGAAGAGGCAAAAGCCATAAAAAAAATAAAATTACAAAAAAAAAAGAAAAAAAACGTTTTTGGATCGGGCCAAATCTACTCTTTCCAATGGCAGAGTTCAATTTGGATTTAGTATCACCAGGCGTGCATGAAGAACCGGGAATGAAATCTACTGTAAATACAGTCCGCTTTTAATTTTTGCGACAGGTCCGCCATTTTTTATCCGTTTGCAGTGCGGATTTTTGCTAAATGTTCTCAGAAGGTAGACACACTAACTGCACTCCAATATATGCCAATAACATTCAGTTTTGTGATATAGTATCCCTAGAAATAAGAGAAATAAAAACACTCATTGAGAGCTCTGGGTGCCCTGTGCTTATATGACTACAAAGCATCATCAGTCGGCGATTCAAAATGGCCGACCTCCACGGTAATATTACCACATTTCAAAAACTAAAATCTCATTAATAACACTTTAACCTATTGGTAAACAAACGTATTGCTGAAAATATACACTGACTGCTGTTGTGACATGGTTAGGGTGTTTACTCTTGGATACATTTAAAAAAAATAAACGCAACATTATGTCATACAGTCTAGACAGATTGATTTATGACGTGATGTCATCTGCGGACTGCACGGGTGGAAGAGGTTAACAGTAGCTGAAAAGAATACTTTCTTTCAACCTTGAGGTGAATGGAACAAGTCTGGAAGTGGAGGGGCCTTCTCTGGAGGGCTTAGACAAGCCTTCTCTTGAAGAGGCCAAACCTTCTCTTGAAGAGGCCAAACCTTCTCTTGAAGAGGACAAACCTTCTCTTGAAGAGGCCAAACCTTCTCTTGAAGAGGCCGAACCTTCTCTTGAAGACGACAAACCTTCTTTTGAAGACGACAAACCTTCTCTTGAAGACGACAAACCTTCTCTTGAAGAGGCCAAGCCTTCTCTTGAAGAGGCTGAACCTTCTCTTGAAGACGACAAACCTTCTCTTGAAGAGGCCAAACCTTCTCTTGAAGAGGCCAAACCTTCTCTTGAAGAGGCCAAACCTTCTCTTGAAGAGGCCAAACCTTCTCTTGAAGAGGCCAAACCTTCTCTGGAGGATGATGTGCCTTTTCTGAACTCTGAGAAACATTTTCTCTCCATCTGGTGCAGTGTAGGTCAGTTTCCTCTTCAGCCTATGTGTATTCTCACTGTACTGCTCAGGTTCTGAGTCAGATTCAGAAGTCGCCACTTGAAGTCGTTGGTGACCTGCGCTGAATGGCAGTTTTGGATTCAGCAGATTGTCCGTTTGTTATCATACAATCGGACTCATCAGAAGTGTCCTTGCTTTCGGTTGTGGTTGGAAGTCTCCTCTCTTCACACTTGCGTACATTCTTTGCAAAATTGCCATCATCACTCTCAGAGTCAGACTCGGGTAAAGGAGGACTCTGCGATAGGCTACGTCTGACGTGTCCTCGCCTTCTTCATCCTTACAATCTGACTTGGTGGGAGATCTTTGGAAGCTCAAGATGTTGAGTAATCAGAACTGTGTTCAGTTTCAGAGGTACTTAGGTCCCCATCACATTCAGGGTCAGACTCAACTTCACATGAAGGTGTCATTTGTGGCCTCGGGTTCTGATCCCCGGTCTGAATGTCGCTGTCCTCCTCCTCTGGGGCAGAGAAAATGGCACAGTGGGCATAATTGATGTTCTTCGCCTTTAGGAAACTGTTGAAAGAGTCAAACACCTCTATGTCAGAGGAGGCAGACGCCGCTGCTAGTTTTGAGGTGGAGTCTAGATCGATGGATTGTTCACGTTGCAGATCTTCATGTTCCAACCCTTCCTCTTTAAGTGAAGCTTCAGTCTTCACCGCACTTTCACACTGTGAAGAGTTAAAGAGTGCATGTTTAGACGATTCAGTATAGGTTCAAATCTCTGATTTGTCCCATGCATACTGATGTGGATACACAGATATTGATGCCGGCATTGAAGATGATACCAGGCTAAAATACTGCAGGTACTGAGGGTGATAACAGGCTGAAATACTGCAGGTACTGAGGGTGATACCAGGCTAAAATACTGCAGGTTCTGAGGGTGATACCAGGCTAAAATACTGCAGGTACTGAGGGTGATACCAGGCTAAAATACTGCAGGTACTGAGGGTGATACCAGGCTAAAATACTGCAGGTACTGAGGGTGATACCAGGCTAAAATACTGCACGTACTGAGGGTGATACCAGGCTAAAATACTGCAGGTACTGAGGGTGATACCAGGCTAAAATACTGCAGGTAGGGTATATTTGCAGTTGTGAAGATAATCTAACTCACTTGGAGTGTGAATGTGATATATCACAGGAAACTACTCAACCTCTATATATACTAGAAAAGTCATATTTAACCTCAGTTAGTAAATATTGAGAATAGTCAGATTTAACTTTAGTTAGTAAATATAGATAAGTCAGATTTAACTTCAGTTAGTAAATACAGAGAAGTCAGATTTTACTTCAGTTAGTAAATATAGAGAATAGGCAGATTTAACTTCAGTTAGTAAATATAGATAAGTCAGATTTAACTTCAGTTAGTAAATACAGAGAAGTCATATTTAACCTCAGTTAGTAAATATTGAGAATAGTCAGATTTAACTTTAGTTAGTAAATATAGATAAGTCAGATTTAACTTCAGTTAGTAAATACAGAGAAGTCAGATTTTACTTCAGTTAGTAAATATAGAGAAGTCAGATTTAATTTCAGTTAGTAAATATAGAGAATAGTCAGATTTTACCCCAGTTAGTAAATATAAAGAATAGTCATATTTTACCCGTTTGTAAATATAGATAATAGATGATTTAATTGCAGTTAGTAAATATAGAGAATAGCTACCGATGTGTATATGATATGGACCTACCGTATGACTCCTACAATGTGATTGTAAGGAGGAAAGATTATTCACACATCCTTACGTGAACATATTCTGTACACTATGTTCTCAGTCACTCTATAGCCATGAATGCACTCCTGTCTCTGCTCAGTATCTGCTTCTGACACTATAAGGTAAACGGCCTATGATATATAAACAGCAATGGGAGATGTACCTTATTATGGATATGGACATAGACGAGACACAGTATATGCATCATGAGAACTTACATGTCCGAATTTACATGTTAAATATGTATCAAGTAATATGACTCTCTGTCTGTGAGAGATATAAAACATTACTGTGTTACGGTCTCTTCTATCCTCTGCTCTTTATCCTCTCCTCCCTTCTTCCCCACTCTATTACGGATGAAAGAGCATTTTTACTTCACAAACTGTATGGATCCATATTAGGGATTTTGGGGAAATATCTAATAGCTATTTTTCGGACAGATATTGCGATTGCGATTCAATTTGCGCACAGACACACTTCAGCTAATGAAGTAAAATGTTTATCATCATCAACTATCCAGTTCGTTTTTATAGTGTAACGTTTTGATACTTAAATGTTAATTGAACGTACAGTAGAGAGGGAGGGAGGGAGAGAGAGAGACGGGCTCAGCCCCGCCCGCCCCCCTTTCGCTACTATTGAAACTCTGCTGTTTTCTGTCTGTGAGCAGGGTTAGCTAGCTTGGCTTAGTTAGCACTGTGGCTAACGTTAGTTTACCCCGACGTGGGCATCAGGAATGACGAGGATGCAAAGCTTGTTAGACGCATTGGAGTTTTCACTGCACATAGAAACAGCGCGGGGAAAAAAGCAGGGACTTATTTTGGGTTGCAAAATACAACCAAATAGGCACATTCTGGAGCCCTGCTGTAACGTCTTCACACACAGGCGTTTCATGAGCAGTTGTTGTTGGGCGTATACGTAGCTACCTTGGGCTACTTCTGATTGGTGAGCAATGAGAGCACAGCACTTCTGATTGGTAAGCATGACTGACGAGCAAGAAAAAACCTTGAATCAGACTCGCTGTATAACGTATCCCAAATCGCAGGCTTTGCGATTTGCTAATTGCGTCATTTCAAATCACGATTTCGATTTAAAATGTATTAATTGTTCAGCCCTAATCCATATTATAATAAACAAACTTATTGAACTTTAGGAATTGTCTCCTAATCATTCGGATATTCCTTTCAATATTAGTATTCCAATTTCTATTCTTTTTTTGTATCCACTTTTTCTCCTCCTGTTTTTCTGTGTTTTTCTCCCATCCCAATTTAGTCGTTATGCCAATTCCCCCCTCCCCTTCCTGGTCGTTGCTCGCATGTGCCCCCCACTGGTCGGTCTAGGGAGCCCTGAAGTCTATCAGATGCTTCCTCCAAGACATAGGAGACAGCCAGGAGCATCTTTTCACCTGCCAGCGCGGACTCTCATTGGTGAGGTGTAACGTGTGGGAGGTCACACTACCCTCAACTTCTCCCTCCCTCGCTGTGCAGGCGCCCTGACCGACCTGTAGGAGTCGCTGTTTACAACGAACAGAATACCACCCCACCGGCTTCCCTCCTGCTGATTCTGCCAATTGAGCCAGTATGACTGCCGGCCAAGCCGGAGGCAACACTGACAGCCGGATTTGATACCTGTGTCTCTCGCGTTGGTGACGAGCGCTTAGTCCGCTGCGCCACCCAGCCACCTTCAATTTCTATTCTTAATACCTCGGACCACGGATCTTGATTTACATCGAAACACATCATTACAGTTATATAACCACCTGCTTAAACAGTGGCTCAGGAGGTAGAGCGGTCGTCTGGTAATCAGAAGGTTCCCGGTTAGACTCCAGCTCGTCCTGGGAAGTGTGTCGAAGTGTCCTTGAGCTAGACACATAACCCCTAACTGCTCTCGATAAGTAGGTTGGCATCTTGCATGGTGGTGGCCTCCGACGTCTGTAGTGTTTTTTAAGGTCTCCCATCGTCTTGAAGCTCTTCCCACACTGGTCACAGCAGTAAGGTTTCTCTCCCGTGTGTACCATGTGGTGACTTTTAAGATCTCCCTTTCTCTTGAAGCTCTTCCCACAATGGCCACAGCAGTATGGTTTCTCTCCTGTGTGTACCATGTGGTGTTGTTTAAGCTCTCTCATCGTCTTGAAGCTCTTCTCACACTGGTCACAGCAGTACGGTTTCTCTCCTGTGTGTACCATGTGGTGTAGTTTAAGATTTGACTTTGTCTTGAAGCTCTTCCCACACTGATCACAGCAGTAAGGTTTCTCTCCTGTGTGTACCATGTGGTGTCTTTCAAGACTTCTCTTTGTTTGGAAGCTCTTCCCACAATGGCCACAGCAGTATGGTTTCTCTCCTGTGTGTATCATGTGGTGTAGTTTAAGATGTGACTTTCTCTTGAAGCTCTCCCCACACTGGTCACAGCAGTAAGGTTTCTCTCCCGTGTGTACCATGTGGTGACTTTTAAGATCTTCCTTTGTCTTGAAGCTCTCCCCACACTGGTCACAGCAGTAAGGTTTCTCTCCTGTGTGTACCATGTGGTGTCTTTCAAGATTTCTCTTTGTTTGGAAGCTCTTCCCACACTGGCCACAGCAGTATGGTTTCTCTCCTGTGTGTACCATGTGGTGTAGTTTAAGATCTGCCTTTCTCTTGAAGCTCTGCCCACACTGGTCACAGCAGTAAGGTTTTTCTCCTGTGTGTACCATGTGGTGTCTTTTAAGATGTGACTTTGTCTTGAAGCTCTCCCCACACTGGTCACAGCAGTAAGGTTTCTCTCCTGTGTGTACCATGTGGTGTAGTTTAAGATCTGCCTTTCTCTTGAAGCTCTTCTCACACTGGTCACAGCAGTACGGTTTCTCTCCTGTGTGTACCATGTGGTGTATTTTAAGGCCTCCCATCGTCTTGAAGCTCTTCCCACACTGGTCACAGCAGTAAGGTTTCTCTCCTGTGTGTACCATGTGGTGTAGTTTAAGATGTGACTTTGTCTTGAAGCTCTTCCCACACTGGTCACAGCAGTAAGGTTTCTCTCCTGTGTGTACCATGTGGTGTCTTTTAAGCTCAGACTTTGTCTTGAAGCTCTCCCCACACTGGTCACAGGAACGACGTCTCAATTCCTCCATGTCTCTATTGGTTGCCGGGCAGAAGGACAGGGGGTGGATCTGGGGAACAGAGAGACAGAAACATTCAAATGAAGAGATAGCCTTAGACTGCCACAGTTTACAAACCTATGTGTAGATGTATACTTTAAGACCTTCTGAGGAACCGTGCCTTACAGTGAAATTACAGAGGTGACTGTTCATTCTCCACTGGACACATAGCATGAGGAGGAGAGGTGGCTCTAACAGAGAGGAGGAGAGGTGGCTCTAACAGAGAGGAGGAGAGGTGGCTCTAACAGAGAGGAGAGGTGGCTCTAACAGAGAGGAGGAGAGGTGGCTCTAACAGAGAGGAGGAGAGGTGGCTCTAACAGAGAGGAGAGGTGGCTCTAATCTCCCCCTCTGAGATTTTTTTGCCTAAAGCCTATTTCCCGTATTGTCACGTACGTGGGTTGTTCATTATCATTATTGCCATATTTGTAACACCATGTAAACATCAGGTTAGTATATGTAATGTGTTATTTTGTTTATATGTGATGCGTGTCATCTTCTAAAAACCCTTTTTTCTTTCTCCCCTTCTTTCTGACTGGCACCTGGGGGCAGTCAGTCTGGGACGCGTTATTTTTTTCCGTAGCCGCATTTTGCGGAGACGCTCTCGGATTGGCCACTTCATGTGACATGTGCGCCCAATCGTGTGACGCCTGTTTCTACACCGGTTAAGCTTAGGCACTCTTTCGAAGTTGGTTAAGGTTAGAGTTTGTCTTAGAGCATGGCGATAGAACGCCAGCCCTGATTCCAAACTCTAACCAACTTCGAAAGAGTCGCCTAAGCTTAACCAGTGATAAACTAGGCGTTAGGTAGTTTGCAGGCTGTTCGACCCGGAAATGGGCAAAGACACAGCTCGTCACGCGATTGGGCGCACATGTCAGTGGCCAATCAGAGAGCGTCAGTCAGTGGCCAATCAGAGTGTCTCTGCAAAATGCGAGTATTTTCTATGTTTGGCGAGTGATTCATGAAGACCACTCGCCACACTGGCGAGTAAAGAAAACAAAACAAAAAAGGATTGGTTCATATTGCGATACTCTTATTTTGAAAATCCGGCGAGTCGTATCCGCTGGATACGAATAGTAGTGTGAAACGCTGTGTAGCTCTGTACAGCACAGCAGAGCTACAGAGCGCCTATTTTGCGACCCGATATAAGTCTGTGCTGTTTTTTCACGCAACGGGTCAAATGCATCTAACATGCTTTGCATCGTCGCCATTCCTTTATGCCCACGTTGCGTTAAATATTTAAATTAACGTTACGTTAGCTGCTTACGCTAACTAAGCTAAGCAGCTAACCCTGAAAGAGAACAGGAGACGGAGAGGGGAGGCAGTCTACCTTTCTGTGTGGGGACTGGGGGAGGGGCACTCTGTGTGTGTGTGTGTGTGTGTGTGTGTGTGTGTGTGTGTGTGTGTGTGTGTGTGTGTATGTGTGTGTTAGGGCTGGGCGATATGATGATATTATATAAATATCGGGTACAGTTCATTAACAATACACTTTTTCAACGTATCGTGGATATCGTGATGTTTTGCCCAATAGGATTGTGTCGCGTCAATCTGGTCCACACGTTACTCGTTCATATCTCAGCCTGTGTTGAGATATGCCCATTCCGCGGTCTGTTAATAAAGTTTTCAATCAGACAGATGTATGGAAAGGCTTTTATTATAACATTCGTTGAGGTAAAATCATTATGGCTCATTTAGTCATCCTGTGGTGCACTGGTCTCCTACTAGTCGGTTGCGGGGAGCTAATGTAAGTAGCTTTGTTGATGTCAGCACACCGGACATTCAGGAAGTCAAAAACGAATGGCGCTTGCCGATTGGTGCTAAGAACAGCAGGGCGGGTGCAAGCGGTGTGACGTAATTGGCAGACTCGACTGTCAATCAAAATTATTCTGTTGTCCGTCAGAATGAATGAATGAAAACTTTATTAACATATTGCAGAATGGGTACAATACAGTACAGGAGGATGAAGACCAGAAAAAGACTTTCGGCTTTTTTACATAAGGGTCCTCCATTTTCAATTAATCAAAACATTTAGAGACATACAAATATACAGTAGTTTCATAAAAATGCTAAAATGCTATTTGTTGTGAAGGGCCAGATTAAACCGAATATATATATTTATTTATATATATATATTTAATTGTATTTGTATATTCTCTAATATTCCCTGATATCCCTTGTATATTCCTTGTACAATATGCATTGAATATCCATTCTAGCCTACTGAACATCCCATAATAGTCTCCATTCTACTATTGGTCGAGACCTTGGTGCCAGGCTGCCATACCCCCCAGACCCAGTTCAAACGTACCGCTCAACATGTACGAACAAGTCCTAGTTCCGCGTAGGAATCTGGCTACCGCACCACTAATGGTACTATTTGTTCATAGTGCGTATATACTGCGCTACTAAAGTAGGACTTCCTTTTTAGTCCAGTTTCTTACCCTCCAATAGAGTGACAGACGTAAAGCCTCCCCGCGACGCCACGTGTGGGAGTAAGGCCAAGTTCGGCCTACCATCGGTATTGAGACATCGTGTATATTAATATTTGAATAGTCATATTTGGCACTATATCGTCGAGTTGGACGTAGTCTATTAAGCTAATAATAGTCTATTCATATGTAGTGCTTCGTGCGGTGAGAATACTATCGTAGTCAGTACCCCCATCGTTTCGGGTAGAACTGGCTGCTTATCCAGGGTGGCCGACCCCATGTGAGGCTGCACCCGAGGAGCCCCAGAGCCGACGAGCGAGTGGACCTGCATACCGGATTATTCTACCGACGACAGCCCGCCTTCCCAGGCACGGATTATGCTTTGTATACAGTGATTATTCTATGGATAAAGACCAACACTGCCGTGTGTTGGAAAACCACCCCCCGGAGAGGACGACAGGTGAGGAGACGCTCTACACGACGAGGTCGCTTCACGTCTCTCCATCGTGGACCGGAGGAAGCCGGCCCACAGAGAGTCCAACTGCTTTCATCTGTGGATCGAGGATCGCTGAGGCACCGAGCCGCACAACCGTGGGTTCTCCCAGGATACCCTCGGCCAGACGGATACAGCCAGACTCTACCCCCCCCCCCCTTCTCCAGTTGTCTTACAAGCGACCGGAATTCCCCCCTAGTGTATCCAGTTCTATAATCATTAAAGTATCATTGCTATTATTCCTTAAATATTCCAGGTTGTATATTTACCGCCTGCGCCACCAGAGATTGGACGTTGTCTATTGATATACCAACGAATACTCATTTGCCATAAAAGTGCATCCTATTTCAAATCATAAATGTAATTAAGTGATTGCTCTACATACCTTTTGCTATGTATTAATTATTATTAAACGCAGACTTTCGACTTGGTACATTTGTGTTGGATCGTTTCATCTACGTGGGAGTGTTTACCATAATTATTTATGCCTAGTACTGGGTGGCCAGAGTCTAAAGTACAAGAGGTAGTGGTAGTAAGTATCATATCTAACAATACAGTCAGGGAATTGTACCCCTCAGTTACACTATTGATTGATTGATTGATTTAAAACTTTATTAACATATTGCAGAATGGGTACAGTACAGCTCAATACATACAATTGTTAAGGGGATGCAGACCAGAGAAAGACTTTTGTCTTGTTTACATCAGGGTCCCCCATTTTCAATTCATCATATTTCATATCTAAATCATATAATATCTCATTGCTAAATATATGCAAGCCATACTATTGTCTCCATAGCTATAGTACAGAACACATGATGGGTCTGCAAACATCGCTAAAATGGTCAATAACGCTGGCGCCAGGCGGTACAGATGGGGAAAGTGGGTGGCGCCCAAAGAGTTAAGAGGTATTTATTTATGGCAAATTTTGTATTGATATTTTCAGCATAGACAGTTGTCATAAAAAAACACTGAATTATTTTGCTGTTACATTAACACTTTAACTGCCGGAAACATGTTTAGGCGTCCTTCCTAGCCATGCTCAAGTTGCCTACTCGTTGTAACTCGTCTTTGATATCAATATTTCAAAAATCTGTGATCGAAATCATATTTCCCCTCCGCAGCCTTGACATACAGTGCTGATCTCCTCTCAACCCTCTAGCGCATAGGTGTCAAACTCATGGCCCGCGGGCCAAATGTGGCCCGCCACGTCATTTGATGTGGCCCCCCAAGCGCTCCGGTAAAAAAAAAAAAAAAAAAAAACGTTTTTCTTTTTTTTTATATATATTTTTTATAAACATTAATCTTGGGTTAAAAAATAGCGGCGTTAAAATAATTGTGGGTTAATGCATTAATAAAACTTTAACTTTGACAGCCTTAGTTATTACACATTCTTACACATCTGAGGTATTGATGAAGTAACAAAGGAAAAAAGCCAAAAGCACTTACTCCTCAGACATTCTTTGACAATTTTACAGCCCACAATACAAAAAAGATCCAGGCGGAATAGGTAACAAAGGGTTGAAGAAATATTGTCTGAACTGTCGGATGCAAACTGGCTGTGTGACATAACCGAGCATCTCGCTCAATTGAATAAGAAGCTGTAGGGACGCAAACAAGTCCCACCCAAAACTTGACCAATATAGTTGTGAACTGAGACATCCCTTATTTTGTTATTTTTGAGTACAGTTACAGTTGTGTGTTCATGCAGACACATAATAGCAATTTCATTATGAATAGAAAATGGTCGACCCTGATGTAAACAAGTCGAAAGTCTTTCTCTGGTCTGCATCCCCTTAACAATTGTGTGTATTGAGCTGTACTGTACTGTACCCATTCTGCAATCTGTTAATTAAAGTTTATTAAACTATTTTCCATTAGTTGGATGTATGGCCTCTGCAAGGTTGTGTGCAGCCATTTGTTTTTGTAACATCTGCTACATCTGTCCCACGTGTTCTTTGCAGCTCAGTTGTTAGTTCTGCCCCTCTTGACTGACAAAAAGGTTTTGAACAAACTTAATGTCATAGCTTGTATTTGATGATCTTCTTCTTTGTTATTTACTTGCATGGTTTGATCATTGATTAATGGAGTAATATGGGGTTCTGATAAACTAAAATTATTTGTTAAAATAACATAAGCTAACATATATTTTTACATCTATGCAAATGAATATGCAATATGTATAACTTGAATAAGTAATAAATACAGAAACAACATGTTTAACAATATGTAAATGAGTAGCTACATTTATTTTACATTACATTAACATTTATACGGTCTTTGGCCCTTTGAGGGCAACCATAATGCTGATGTGGCCCTCTGTGAAAATGAGTTTGACACCCCTGCTCTAGCGGTTCAAGAGCGCCATCTGGTGGCCGATCGGCAGATCGAAACCGGATATTCAACCTTTGAACCGGCAGGACTCACTCCATATGGGGTCCGGGCACTCGCTAATGTTAGAGAGACTCTGTCTTCACACAGTGAACATCGATCGGTGAAAATAACTCGAAAAAACAACATGATTTGGACGTATATACTATTATACAACCTGGAAATAGAACCGGCATTTCAACATCCCATAATTGAAAACTGTCTACTCCACGCTGATAGCCCAACGGCCCGAGGAGACTGGGGTGAGTTTTAGCGTGTAGTATTACCGTGTTCGATACTAACTGCTATGATGAACATATGACCCACATTAGATGAATGGTATAACGTTGCCCACGGAATTATAAACGCCCCCTCGCCCATCCGGTCAACATCAGATGACGTGTAGTAAATTCTAGAAGTACGTCCATTTGAAATTTTTGATCTCGCACAGATTCCTACCAAACTGTATTTCATCATCAATATAATGCATTTGGGGCTATAAATCACGTTCTGGAGAAAGCTGCAGAAAGAGATGAAAACATACTTATACTTTAGACCATATTTTAGTATGAATATGTGAATGAAAAAGTTTAACGTTGCTACACCATGAACAATACATATAGGACCTTGAATAGGCTCTAATAATGGCAATCTAGCAATAGAATTTAAAAAGTTATAGCCCTGCAAAGAAGGGGAACTTCTCCATGTTAAATATAGCTGGCAAGGGATGGTATATCATGAATTTAAGCTTGGGCAATCAAAGTGTTAAAAACAATTCTAAGTAGACAAAAAATATTAAATGTTGCATTTATCTAAGACAAAATGTAAAATATTTAAATAATCTTTTCCCCCATTATCTAATCTAAAATCCAATTTTGCATATCTCAAATACTAGGTACAACAGTGAGGCAGAGAAGAAGTTCCTTCATACAGCCTCTTCCCTGGATCCCCGCTTTAAAGAACTGCCTTTTCTCAGAGGAAGGGAAACAGGAGGTCTACAAAGAAGTGACTGAGGAGGCTGCATCCTTGGAGGTAATTTCACCATGTTTCATGTTAAATGTATTCAATTAAAACTTAAAACGGTCATATCAATAAAGTAACTACAATGAGTAAAAGTTTTATAAGACTGAGAAAAACAGTTATCCTAATAGATGTGAGGTGCTGCATTGATTGAGAAGGAGCTAATGGCTTGTTTAACCTCTTAAGCCCGGAGCCCTATTTTCTGAAAATCCGCCTAAATTACATACCTAAGTAAATGGAATATTGCTCCACTTCTACAAGGTCAATTTGCATATTCTTGGTATCTAGGGACATCTATGGACCTCAGTGAATGTATTCCCAGTGTCAGAAATATTATGTCTATTACTAGGCTTGCTTAAATTGTGATGAAACAAGGAGAATATGAATTATGATTTTCCTTTGCATTTTGACAGTGAATAACACCATGCTAAAAATGACCAGACATGAAAAACTGCCACTGATCTCATTCAGTACCTTCTTGAGATCATGTGTACAAATCTAAGGAAATGAATAAAGGGAAGATGATTAAACAAAGGGTTTTGTAATTAAAGTACTGAATTCTACCATCCGGACCAATGCTATTTGAAATATTATTATAGAATATAGAATAGCAGGTTTATAAATGACCTTATTATAGCCAATTCGCACATTTATGGATTGTGCCAAATCTTATATTTCAAATGCCCGAGTTCAATTTGGATTTAGTATCACCAGGCGTGCATAAGAACAGATAATGAAATCTACTGTATGTACAGTAGCTTTAAAGTTTTTGCCAGGGTGGCACCATTTTGAAACTAATTTCAAATCTAATTGTTGCTACATGCTAAAAATAGGGAACAGAAACTAACTGCGCTTCAATATATACCAATAACGTTACGTTTTGTGGTTTATTATCCCGAGTAATAAGAGATATAAAAAAAAGTCATACAGAAGTAATTTGCTTGAAACCCCATAGAGGCCTTTGAGAAGTGTCGTTTCGGAAAAATTCCAACGCTCATCGAAGGCTGTCGGTGTCCTCTTCAAAATGGCCGCAAAAGAACCCCAGACAGGCCCGGTCCAGCAAAATGGGAGGCATTGACAGTCGAGGAATGCCAAAACGCATTCGATGAACTATGCCTGGCTGTGCAGGAAGGCGTAGAGTTCCCTGCAACCACCCTGGACAGGCTTGTGGTCCACAAGGATGAGTACTCCAAGCTCTTACTGTACCACGGCCGGGCCCAAACCATGGCCTATGAATGGCCCGGAATGCCCTTACTTCCCTACAGGGAGTGGGTCAGCGTTCTCCTGGCAGGAGAAGCCCACAGGGCCAACCACGAGGGCGTTGCTGGAACCCTCTCACATATGAGGAACGAGGCTTGGACCGAAGTATGACCTTTCCGCTGCCATCCTTTCCGATGGTGGCGTGCTTCAGGAACCCAGTTTCCGCAGGTGCCACTACACGCGTCTGCGATTGGGCAGGACCGACATACAAGTCCGCCGCCGTGTGGACTTGTGTGGCGGTTTATGTTCAGTTGGCAGTCGTGTGTAGTCGCATTCTAATGTGGGGGCCGACAACGCTGAGGACGTCGAGGATTGCCCGTTTCTGGCACAGTTTAGGACGTCGAGGATTGCCTGTTTCTGGCACAGTTTAGAACGTCGAAGATTGCCTGTTTCCGGCGTAACTTGCATATTTTTTCACGGACGCCATTGAACTACCACTGTAGAGTTGTATTTTTGTTTCCCTTAATATAAGTCCATTTGTATGGGTAGAACACTTTGTATGGTTTGGGTAGTTTTCTGAGCCCTTACGGCCAGAATACTAGGTGGGAGGTGGAGAATTATTCTACGTTATTCCTACAGAGAGATAATTATTATTATTGTTATTCCTATAGAGACATTTTGCAAGTATTATTTATTGTCTGGTGCCGCCTAGTGGGCATTTACCGGAACGTGTGTCTGAGACTGTGGACAGGTGAGCTGCTTCAGCGTCGGCACAACGCACTATTTAAGCGACACTCATAGCCATAGGCCTGTAATGAGAAAAGCCCCGTGGGCGATCTAACTGGCTAACGGTACGTTGCGTTGTATGCGCTGTAGGGATGGGTACCTTTCACATTTGAACCGATACCGGTACCGGTACCTGTGAATCGATACCGGTACCCAACGGTACCTTTTTTCGGTACTTTAGTCTCAAGAAATTTAATTTACCTACCTCAGTCGTAAAAAGAAAAAAATCCAAACTTCAAATAACTACAATTTCGACAGTTTTCAGCTTGTCATTGCTCCGACTGCTTTGTTGTTGAATCAAGTCAAATCCTAGGTAAGCATATTGTGCGTGTGAACGTTGACATGAAAAGAAAAAAGTAAAAAAAAAATAAAAAGTTAAAAAAAGTTAAAAAAAAATAAAACTTTTTATTTTTATTTTTTTTTTGGTTTCTCACTTGATTCAATACTCGGTAATACCGACGTGTTTTGGTTCGGTACCTCAAAAGTACCGAATTCGGTACCCATCCCTAATGCGCTGATTATGTTCGTAATTATCATTTATATATGCATAGCACATGTGGCTAATGAATGCCGTTTTGTTTCCCGTTTGTATAGGTAAATAGTCTGACTGTTAACTGACGGTAAAGTGACTAATGATTGATGAATACTGCTGTCTAAAGACTAGCAGTAATCTAATGGCTACTAATGACTAATGCTACTAGCTACCTGCTGTCTAATTGACCACCTGGTGGCTGTTTGCCAATGACGTTGGAGTTTTCGAGTGTTTGGATGCTATATCCTAATAAATAACATTCAAGCAGATGTCGGAATTGTTTCCTTTGGTCCGTATTAAAACAGTTGATCGCCTGCACCCTTCCAAAGGGGAGGTCTAGTTGACACATTGACAGTGACCGACTAGGTATTTGGACACCTATGTTACTCTATTTCATTATCACTAAAAGTGAATTGTCCTTATTGTATCAGAAACTTCAGAATGTTATCTTTCAAAAGATGGGGACATTAACGTGTGTTGTCGGGCCTTATAAATAAAATTGATTTGATTTGAGACCAGGCTCATGCATGTGCTATAAGTATATAAAGTATAAAGATCAGCTTTGCAAAAAAAGTATGCAGTCCTCAAGTTCAAGTTTAAAAATTGCCACTTTTCTGGGCGCCAGTTAAGAGGTTAATGAATATAACTCGTCAGTTTCATCAACATAAATAATCCAATAAGGGTACGGTTGGTACAAAAGGGATGGTGATGTCTTGATGGAGCGCCAAGTGGATGCAGATAGGCTACATCATTTATGATAAATGTTTTATTTTAATAATAAAAAATTCAAATGTTGATTTAGAATTCGAATGTCAATGTTATGAATGAAGCTTCTAACTATTCGGTACAGCCCTAGCTTTTATACAGGTGATGGCGGCTACCAGCTCCAGCCATGGCTGATGACTCCTGTGCGTAATCCTGCCAACATGGGAGAGGCGGTGTGCGGTGTGATCGAGCGCACATTTGGCATCTTAAAAAGCTGGTTTAGATGCCTGGATCGTGGCTGTGGGGCAATGCTATATCGTCGCCCCAAAGCACACCACTCCTTTGGGTGCTGGGTTAGGTAATAATCACAATAAAGAGAATAGAACCCGCAGACTCATATGCTCCAGAATAAACTTCATTTATAATGTTTAGTCAGGTCCACGGGGAGTAGACGCGGGAAACACGGTCAATGAAAAGTCTATTCTGGAGGATAATGCAGGTTCTATTCTCTTAACTCAGGGGTCGGCAACCTTTACTATCAAAAGAGCCATTTTGCCCCCTCCTGCATGAAATAAAATTCACCTGGAGCCGCAAAACCTATTTACCCTTAAAATGAAGATAAGACATTATACTCAAGTGCGCCGTCGGACAGATTCGGCCGTCAGACGTGCGTAATGGAGAGAGGAGCTCTTGTGGAGAGAACTAGGTCGCAAGGTTGCCCTGACGACAGGCAGCTGGACTGCCCTGACGACCGAAAGCTATGTTACCGTCACTTGCGGGGGGATTCCCCGGCTGGCAGAGCTGGCAAAGTCTGCGACATCGGTACCATCCGAGTGAGTGTGTTTGGACTGATTGTGACCAGGCTGCATGCGCTCATGTCTGACACCCCGGGACCATGTGAGTCAGCTGAGACAGGCTATTTATGTTCTATTAGGCTATCTTGTTGCAAAATAATAATAATAATAATAATAATAATAATAATAATAATAATAATAATAATAATAATAATAATAATAATAATAATAATAATAATAATAATAATAATAATAATAATAATAATAATAATAATAATAATAGCCTCATTGAAAATACTCTTGGTGCTTAGTACAGTTGGTTATTTTCAGCGTTTATCTGTTATTTATTATCTGTTATATATTCTATTATCTGTAAAATTTTCGTTGACATAAGTCGATTTTTCATTTTTGTTTATTTATGAAGTTAATATAAAACCGTGTTTAGAAATATTTTTAGTTCGTTAAATACATGCTTTCGGTAATTTTTTGTGGGAATGACGTTTTTTTGTTTTGTTGCTAATTTCTCGCCACATATCAAGCAGGTACGCCCGCATCGTTAGTAGTGAAAGCTAATTAATCTGTCCTCGCTTAATTAAACCCTCTACTTAATGTTTTGGGGATTTATCCATGGTTAGCTTATTGGGGGGGTTGGAAACTTAGCCACCTGCAGACGGCAGGGAGAGGCGTGGGGTGTTACATATATTTTAGTAGATGAAATATTAAACACTTTTAAATTTCAGTTCACAGTATCACATCAATGTCCAAAATTTAAATAAATTAAAATATATTTATTTCCATATTCTTTTTCAAACCTACAGGGAGCCACTGCAGAGTGGCTAAAGAGCCGCATGCGGCTCCAGAGCCGCGGGTTGCCGACCCCTGTCTGAACTAAACATTAAATACAACTTAATTTCTCACTCAGAAAATATTCCTAAATGAGAAAATATTTTCACTGGCACAGTGCCTAACTTCGGTCTAAAGATTCAGCACCATGGACAGGTCTGCTCAAAAGAATTTATTTGGGGATGACATGACAAACAAATGCAATGACGAAAGATAGTGACAAAAACAAAGGATGCAATGCGTCATGTAACTGAGGGGTACAATTCCCTGACTGTATTAATCAAGTATTGGTATCATTAAACCACTACCGTCTTATGTACATTACTGGCCATACCGTACACAAGTATATGATGAGAACTCCTCCACAATGATACGGTTTCCACACAAGTACTCGTTTAGAAGAATATTTATTAGCAGCAAAGGATATTATATTACATTACTAGATGCGCTTATAAGGCAAAGGAATTATGCATAGGCAAATCAATAATGAATGTCCAATTATATCTATGGTACTCAGGGGAGATACTGGAAGGGGGTTACTACCGGTTGTAAGCCAGCAGGGGGAGGCAATGCTCTATGCAAAGTCAATGGGTCCACGGAGGCGATATTACTCCCTGTGTCAGCGGACGGGAGGCAGCCGCTGTACTCTCAGTGTGCAGCAGCACAGGTGTAAGCCGTGGAGCCTCTGCTCCAACAGAGACGGGCTCGAGTGATGTCCTCTGCTCCAGCAGCCCGGCCAAAGCAATGAAGAATAATAATAATCCTGCCGGAAAGGGCTCTGCTGTCGCCGGTGTAAATCCTCCGGTGCGCGGTGGTTCACAGTTGAACTTGACGTTAATACTATCCTATTTGCACGCGGCTATAAGTGCTCTATGTAGACGCACAATTACTCACTTCACGTGGTCTTTGACTCGTAATGAAGGCTTACTAGTAAATAGCGAACGATACGTTGAACAAACGTATTAGGATAAAACAAGACTATTTTGGGGCAATACGGGCCCACTTCACCGCACGTTGCATAGTGGGTGAGGCGTCACTTGGGTAACTGAACTGAACAAGACTGAACTTCAAATCGAACTGAAAGGGAAGTTTTGTATTCGCCTGCGCCATATTTATATGTACGGGGAATAATCTAGTGCCAGCCTCCTCACTGTCTCGTAGCCCTGGGCAAAAGCGGGCATGTTGAGACACGTCGTGTCGGTAGCTTTCAACTTGACTCTGGGGGGTAAGTCACTGGCGCTGATGGCACGCCATCCAATAGGAGAATGAAATATTTGGTCTGTACTACTAGGTTAAAGGGATATTCCGTGTATATGTACAAAGAATACACAAGGGATATCAAACGATATACAAATATTATGCAATATATATCAATCAATAAATACATATATTCGGTTTAATCTGACCCTTTGTAACACGTCATGAAAATACAAATTACGAAATAAACAAAATACAACACGAAATACAAATGGTGAAAAATACTGTTAAGAGCTTCCCTCTCCCTCATTTCGGGTTTATGTTTTAAACTGCTGCGAGCCAACTGCGCTGACATATATCAGGAGCAAATTGCACACCTATGGGCGTGTTTGCGCTAGGATATCATCCACGCAATATGTTCAGTGAATAGCTCGCAAAGACAAATAGAGCAAATAGCGGGCACTAATCGTGTGCAGTTAGGGGTGCTATTAGCGCGGGCAACCCATTCTTTGTGAATTCGCCCCTATGTGACTTCCTTCCCAAGCTGTCTTAAAAAATCTTATGTATAAATGTATTTGCCAGGTAAATTACTCTGTAAATGAGATCTTCTTGGTTTTGTCCTTCAATCCCAGCAGTGGAAACACTGAGACAGTTGTCTTTATGCAAGACATTAATCTGTATTTTATTTTATTTTCTTATCTTTTAAACTATGTTTTTTCATGGTGCTTTTATATGTAATCTATTCTATGTATTGTCCTGTCTTTTATATGGACCCCAAGTCCGTAATAAAATGTAGATTGACTGACATCCATGAGGTGTTTAGGAATAATAAAAATTAAGAACAAAATTACTTTAAAGAATGTAAATAAAGTAGTAAACCGATCACCTCTGGCAAGCTTGTCTATGTCCAGCAGACCATCCTTGTTGCCACGGGTGATGGGAAGCATGTGGACGTCTGGACAATCCATTAGGGTTTTCTCTAGACGTTGACACAAAGATGCCCAAAACAAATTCATCATGGTGGACGCAGTGGATTATTTGCCAAAAAACTAAAGGCTAAATTACAGCAGGTTACGAGAAAAAGATACCGGTTCATAATGTACTGAAAATAGCCTAAATCTGCCAGACTTCTTTTTGTTGTACTGTACTTGTGCTGTATAATGACAGCTAATCTAATCTAAATGAGGGAAACCTCCACTTCCTAACAAGTTGAAATAAAGGTTTGAAACGGAAAAAAAGGAAATGTTAGCTTTAGGCTAGAGCGTGTTTACTTATGTCTTACTTTCACACTAAACTCTTGAGTCTCTTCTAAGGTTGATTGATTGATTGATTGAAAACTTTATTAACAGATTGCAGAATGGGTACAATACAGTACATGTACATCTCAATACACACAATTGTTAAGGGGCTGCAGACCAGAGAAAGACTTTCGGCTCTCCAAAACCATGCAACGTAAAATATGATTGTTATAACAGAACAGAACAATCACAAACTGAGAAAGTTTAGTCAAGCAAACAACACATTGGATATGTGACATGTTAAAATATTACTTACCAAAGAGCAGATAACTTTGCGTCGCTCCAGATGTGAAAAGGGATGTGGATAATTATATGTACTGACCACAGATATGTAGAATAGTTCTATGTACTGATCACAGACATGTAGGATAGTTCTATGTACTGATCACAGACATGTAGGATAGTTATATGTACTGATCACAGACATGTAGGATAGTTCTATGTACTGATCATCACAGACATGTAGGATAGTTATATGTACTGATCACTGACATGTAGGATAGTTATATGTACTGATCACAGACATGTAGGATAGTTATATGTACTGATCACAGACATGTAGGATAGTTATATGTACTGATCTGATCACAGACATGTAGGATAGTTATATGTACTGATCACAGACATGTAACTGTTAAGGTAGTTATTATGTACCGATCACAGACATATAGGATATAGTTAACTTATATGTACTTATGTTAATTTAGGTATCGTAAATGTCTATCGTCGCTTACTTTATCAATTTTGATTGGAAGCTGGAATCAAAATGCTTGAATGTTCCGAGAGATTGTATCGCAAGCTTCGTAACAAAGACCTGCGTCAAGCTAGCGACAACAATCGTTGTTTCCGTATATATGTTCATTTGAATATCACCAAAGCCTAAACACCAGCAACACGTAGTCCATAGTAAACTATAGCTCAATACAGCAGAAAAAGCAGTATAGCATCACTTGTAAAAGGTGTAAGACATTTTAAAACATTGCCTACCTGGTGTTTGGGGCTCGCTATCAATGACGACACTCATTGTATTCCAGACTCGCACAGTTTAGAACGTTGAAGATTGCCCATTTCCGGCTTGGATATTTTTTTATATTCCGGCTTGCATATTTTTTCACGGATGGCATTGAACTACCACTGTAGATGGAGCAAGAGTTGTATTTTTGTTTCCCTTAATATAAGTCCATTTGTATGGGTAGAACACTTTGTATGGTTTGGGTAGTTTTCTGAGCCCTTACGGCCAGAATACTAGGTGGAGAATTATTCTACGTTATTCCTACAGAGAGATAATTATTATTATTGTTATTCCTATAGAGACATTTTGCAAGTATTATTTATTGTCTGGTGCCGCCTAGTGGGCATTTACCGGAACGTGTGTCTGAGACTAGGGCTGGGCGATATGACGATATTATATAAATATCGGGTACAGTTCATTAACGATACACCTTTTTAACGTATCGTGGATATCGTGATGTTTTGCCCAAGAGGATTGTGTCGCGTCAATCTGGTCCACACGTTCAAACTTTTGAACAACGCCGCCCCCACACACAGACTACTGCATCAAAGTTACTACTTATGATTAACAAAGGCATTCGTTTTGTGGCATTAAAGTTATATAGTTACACGTTCAATAACATCAGCGTATTTACCCGAACATAACAACGTCCGAGGACGACCTAGATAGATAGCAAGCATTACTCGTTCATATCTCAGCCCATGCTGAGTTGTGCCCATTCTGCGGTCTGTTAATAAAGTTTTCAATCAGACAGATGTATGGAAAGGCTTTTATTATAACATTCGTTGCAGTAAAATCATTATGCCTCGTTTAGTCATCTGCGGAGTGCTGGTAATCTACTCGTCGGCCACGGGGAGCTAACGTTGTTGTTGTTGAGCTCTCGTCAAAATCAATGGAGGACATTCTGGAAGTAAAAAACGAATACACACTTGTTGATTGGTGCTAAGAACAGCAGGGCGGGTGCAAGCGGTGTGACGTAATTGGCAGACTCGACTGTCAATCAAAATTATTCTGTTGCCGGCTGAATGATTGAATGAATGAAAACTTTATTAACAGATTGCAGAATGGGTACAATACAGTACAGCTCAATACAACAACAGCGGACTGGAGGATGAAGACCAGAAAAAGACTTTCGGCTTTTTTACATAAGGGTCCTCCATTTTCAATTCATCAAAACATTTAGAGACATACAAATATACAGTAGTTTCATAAAAATGCTAAAATGCTATTGATTGATTGATTTAAAACTTTATTAACATAATGCAGAATGGGTACAGTACAGCTCAATACATACAATTGTTAAGGGGATGCAGACCAGAGAAAGACTTTCGTCTTGTTTACATCAGGGTCCCCCATTTTCAATTAATCATATTTCATATCTAAATCATATAATATCTCATTGCTAAATATATGCAATATATAATCTAATAATCCAATAATCTAAATCTAATATATAATATAAAAATGCTAAATGCATGGGTATTTTATTTTGTCTTTAATGTTAGCTTGCAAACTCAAATACTGTCTTGGTAAGCCTCATAATGAATTGTTTGGGGGGAAAAAGAAAAACATCGTGATGTGTATCGCCGAAAGGTCAGAAAATATCGTGATATCATATTTAGGCCATATCGCCCAGCCCTATCTGAGACTGTGGACAGGTGAGCTGCTTCAGCGTCGGCACGACGCACTATTTAAGCGACACTCATAGCCATAGGCCTGTAATGAGAAAAGCCCTGTGGGCGATCTAACTGGCTAACGGTACGTTGCGTTGTATGCGCTGATTATGTTCGTAATTATCATTTATATATGCATAGCACATGTGGCTAATGAACGCCGTTTTGTTTCCCATTTGTATAGGTAAATAATCTGACTGTTAACTGACGGTAAAGTGACTAATGACTGATGAATACTGCTGTCTAAAGACTACCAGTAATCTAATGGCTACTAATGACTAATGCTACTAGCTACCTGCTGTCTAATTGACCACCTGGTGGCTGTTTGCCAATGACGTTGGAGTTTGAGTGTTTGGATGCTATATCCTAATAAATAACATTCAAGCAGATGTCGGAATTGTTTCCTTTGGTCCGTATTAAAACAGTTTATCGCCTGCACCCTTCCAAAGGGGAGGTCTAGTTGACACATTGACAGTGACCGACTAGGTATTTGGACACCTATGTTACTCTATTTCATTATCACTAAAAGTGAATTGTCCTTATTGTATCAGAAACTTCAGAATGTTATCTTTCAAAAGAGACCAGGCTCATGCATGTGCTATAAGTATATAAAGTATAAAGATCAGCTTTGCAAAAAAAAGTATGCAGTCCTCAAGTTCAAGTTTAAAAATGGCCACTTTTCTGGGCGCCAGTTAAGAGGTTAATGAATATAACTCGTCTGTTTCATCAACATAAATAATCCTATAAGGGCACGGTTCGTACGAAAGGGATGGTGATGATGTCTTGATGGAGCGCCAAGTGGATGCAGATAGGCTACATAATTTATGATAAATGTTTTATTTTAATAATAAAAAATTTAAATGTTGATTTAGAATTTGAATGTCAACCAACGTTATGAATGAAGCTTCGAAGCTTCTAACTATTCGGTACAGCCCTAGCTTTTATACAGGTGATGGCGGCTACCAGCTCCAGCCATGGCTGATGACTCCTGTGCGTAATCCTGCCAACATGGGAGAGGCGGTGTGCGGTGTGATCGAGCGCACATTTGGCATCTTAAAAAGCTGGTTTAGACGCCTGGATCGTAGCGGTGGGGCAATGCTATATCGTCGCCCCAAAGCACACCACTCCTTTGGGTGCTGGGTTAGGTAATAATCACAATAAAGAGAATAAGGTAATAATCACAATAAAGAGAATAGAACCCGCAGACTCATATGCTCCAGAATAAACTTCATTTATAATGTTTAGTCAGGTCCACGGGGAGTAGACGCAGGAAACACGGTCAATGAAAAGTCTATTCTGGAGGATAATGCAGGTTCTATTCTCTTAACTCAGGGGTCGGCAACCTTTACTATCAAAAGAGCCATTTTGCCCCCTCCTGCATGAAATAAAATTCACCTGGAGCTGCAAAACCTATTTACCCTTAAAATGAAGATAAGACAGTGTATAACGTTTTATATATATATGTCAGTGTTTCCCTTATATGCATTCAGCAGCGGCGCAGCTGCTATGAACTAGACCAGGGGTGGCCAACCAGTCAGAGACTAAGAGCCACAAAAATTACTGTGGTACCACAAAGAGCCACACCATGGGGGGCAGGTGGCGCGCGGAGATTACGTTCGTCACCAACACCGGGAGACACTAGGATTCGCCTGTTCGAATCCAGCTCCCGGCGTTGCTATCAGCTTGGCTGTCCTCTCACACTGATACAATTGGCTGTATCAGGGGGTGGGAAGCTGAAGGGTGGGTCCTGGGCGTTGTGGACAGCGACCCCTACAGTTCGGTCGGGGCGCCTGCTCAGCGAGGGTTAGATCTGAGGAGAGATAGTGTGGCCTCCCACACGCTACACTCTCCCCGGTGAGAACCTGCGCGGCCAGGTTGGCCTGCCCCAGGCTGCACATGCGTCGGAGGAAAGCATGTGACAGTCTCCGGTCTCCCGGACCAACAGTAGGGGAAAGTACGCAACAACCAGGAAGGGTGGGATGGGAGAAAAATCGGGAAAAAGGGGAAGAAAGATATATAAAAAAAAAAAAAAAAAAGAGCCACACCATATACGAGCGTTTCTCAACTTTTTTTTCAGTCACGGCACCCTTCATGTGTTTATAGGTCTCACCCTCTGGCCTCTGAAGTTGCTAATGTCTTTTTTATTTGGGCCTCACAGGGTTAAAAGTACCCTGTGAGACCCACGGTTGCAAAATTACAAAATCACTTTTAGCCATTTAAAAAAATAATGTTTATTTAAAAAATGTTAAGCACATGTATAGTCAATTGGTCCTGTTGTTCAGCCTCACAATGCTATTTGATAGTAAATGTGTTTATATGTCCCACCCTCTGGCCTCTGAAGTTGCTAATGTCTTTTTAATTTGGGCCTCACAGGGTTAACCTCTTAAGCCCGAGATATACAGTAAAAGTGTATATTTTCAGCATTACGTTTGTTTACCAATTATTTTAACTGTTATAGTGAAATATAAGATTATAGAAATCTCAGGGTATTGAGTCGGAAACCGGCGCATATTGACAGGAGGAAGTGGCACAGCCAAAAGTGAGTGTAGTCTTTTGAAGGAAGAGACTCTGGGCTTTCGAATTTCGAAAATCTACCCCACCCAGCTCACACCAGCCCCTGTCAATCATCTGACTCCTGGATTTACTTTTTTATTTCTCTTATTTTTTGGGATTATCTCCCACAAACCTGAATGTTATTGCCATAAAACAGAACGCAGTTAGTTTCTCTACCTTTCTGTGAACGTCTTGCAAAAAACGGTGTTGCAATACGATGAAAAATTGTGGAGAAATTTACATTATAAAAAAGATGGCAGAATTCAGTACTGTATCTACAAAACCTTCTGTTTAATCATCTTCCCTTTATTCATTTGCTTAGATTTTTCAGGTCTGGTCAATTTTAGCATGGTGTTATTCACAGTCAAAGATAATTAAATTTTTTTAATTAGAATTGATATTCTCCTTTGGTTCATTACAATTTACTCAAGCCTAGTAACAGACACACTATTTCTGACACTGATCCATATATGTCCCTAGATTCAGATACCAAGAACATGCAAATAGCCATTTAAAAAAAATTGTAAATGTTTATTCTATGTCCTTGTGGAATGAGTGACGTAAAAAAAGAAAAAAAAGTAAACAAAAAAAGAAATTATAATATATTTATTCTTTATTTTAATTTTTGTATTGATGGAAGAGCCGCATTGACGGGCAAAGAGCCACATGCGGCTCGCGAGCCGCGGGTTGGCCACCCCTGAACTAGACTAACTAGACAAAAAAAAGTATCTTATCAAGTGAACATATCTTATATTTTTTTTACAATAAGTCTATATTGAGTAGAATTATCTTGAATTATCTTATCCCACTGGCAGATCATTTAGATTTTTTTCCTGATTTTGGTCAATTTAATTGTTTTAAGAAAATGTTAAAATGACCAAAATCAAGAAATGAATAAGCAAAGTTATCTGTGGAATAAGATAATTCTACTCAATATTGGACTTATTGTACCAAATACAAGATATTTTCAATTTATTTTTTGCAGTGTACAAATATGCAGCTACCTGGGCCTCCAGAGCACTTCTAGTGTCAGCGGACACACCAAAAACATCCTAGCAAATTCACACGCACATGACTCCATGAACATGAACATGAATAACCTATCTCGAACAATTCTAAGGTAGTTTTAAGTTATTTCTCCGGCAGCGTGCGCTAATATGGATTCCGACGGCATGTGCGCACGGCCGCACGCACAAATATGGATTCCGGCAGAGTGCGTGCAGCACAGCACCGCTGTTGAATTTTTTTTCGGGGGAAACACTGTGTATATTATATATAGAGACTAGAGGGATTGGAATTTATTCAAAAGCTTATTTCTAGTATGTACCTATTGTTATTTTTCGTTCGGTCTCAAGTGTCGGAGAGGAGACGGGCATAAATGACAGCTGGCAACAAATCCATTCCGAATAAGAGACAACGGACCCAGTACTTTGTTGGTGGTGTGAAAATATGCCTACAAACATTAAATATCTTTGGAACCGTTTGTATTCAATTATATCTGAATCGGGATATTATCGTCTGTCAAAATTTTAAGTGCATCTCTCCGTGCATAAAGGCTGGCTGTACAGTGGGCATAGAATATGGCATATATTATTGAAATAATTGTTCTCTAATGAACACATCTATTTCTATATTTAATATAATTTCATATATACTCAAGTGCGCCGTCGGACAGATTCGGCCGTCAGACGTGCGTAATGGAGAGAGGAGCTCTTGTGGAGAGAACTAGGTCACAAGGTTGCCCTGACGACAGGCAGCTGGACTGCCCTGACGAGCGAAAGCTATGTTACCGTCACTTGCGGGGGGATTCCCCAGGCTGGCAGAGCTGGCAAAGTCTGCGACATCGGTACCATCCGAGTGAGTGTGTTTGGACTGATTGTGACCAGGCTGCATGCGCTCATGTCTGACACCCCGGGACCATGTGAGTCAGCTGAGACAGGCTATTTATGTTCCATTAGGCTATCTTGTTGCAAAATAATAATAATAATAATAATAATAATAATAATAATAATAATAATAATAATAATAATAATAATAATAATAATAATAATAATAGCCTCATTGAAAATACTCTTGGTGCTTAGTACAGTTGGTTATTTTCAGCGTTTATATGCGCTTATCTGTTATTTATTATCTGTTATATATTCTATTATCTGTTACATTTTCGTTGACATAAGTCGATTTTTAATTTTTGTTTATTTATGAAGTTAATATAAAACCGTGTTTAGAAATATTTTTAGTTCGTTAAATACATGCTTTCGATTATTCTTTGTGGGAATGACGTTTTTTTGTTTTGTTGCTAATTTCTCGCCACATATCAAGCAGGTACGCCCGCATCGTTAGTAGTGAAAGCTAATTAATCTGTCCTCGCTTAATTAAACCCTCTACTTAATGTTTTGGGGATTTATCCATGGTTAGCTTATTGGGGGGTTGGAAACTTAGCCACCTGCAGACGGCAGGGAGAGGCGCGGGGTGTTACATATATTTTAGTAGATGAAATATTAAACACTTTTAAATTTCAGTTCACAGTATCACATCAATGTCCAAAATTTTAATAAATAAAAATATATTTATTTCCATATTCTTTTTCAACCCTACAGGGAGCCACTGCAGAGTGGCTAAAGAGCCACATGCGGCTCCAGAGCCGCGGGTTGCCGACCCCTGTCTTAACTAAACATTAAATACAACTTCATTTCTCACTCAGAAATATTCCTAAATGAGAAAATATTTTCACTGGCACAGTGCCTAACTTCGGTCTAAAGATTCAGCACCATGGACAGGTCTGCTCAAAATAATGTTTTGAGGATGACATGACAAACAAATGCAATGACGAAAGATAGTGACAAAAACAAAGGATGCAATGTGTCATGAAAATACAAATTACGAAATAAACAAAATACAACACGAAATAGAAATGGTGAAAAATACTGTTAAGAGCTTCCCTCTCCCTCATTTCGGGTTTATGTTTTAAACTGCTCCGCGAGCCAACTGCGCTGACATATCAGGAGCAAATTGCACACCTATGGGCGTGTTTGCGCTAGGATATCATCTGCGCAATATGTTCAGTGAATAGCTCGCAAAGACAAATAGAGCAAATAGCGGGCACTAATCGTGCGCAGTTAGGGGTGCTATTAGCGTGCGCATTGGGCTGACCTTCGAAGCTTTTTTTGGCAATCGAAGCTTCGGGGCCGAGCTTCGATTTTAATTCGAAGCTTCGAAAAAAAATATATATATAAAAAAATATATATATATATATATATATTTTTTTTTATTTTTTTTTTATCTTATGTTGTGGGACTTGTACAGCACTTTCGTAAACTTTGTTGTTTTTAAATGTGCTCTATAAATAAAGTGGGTTGGATTAATTAATTAAGTAGCCCCTTTCGTGACTGTGACGCATCCAACAAGGTTTCACTCGGCTGTGTGATTTAATTCAAGGTGGATCGCTGTTGTCGTTTGAACAACTTCAGATTTCATGGGAACTACCAATCCCCCAAATCAAGAATGTTTAAGATGAATGAAGTAAGATTTTGATTATTTGAAATATGGCCTGTGTAGACTAAACTATGCACAGAATTATGTCAGTCTACAAGGTCCGGATTCTACATGGTCCGGCAATGTAGACCTTGTAGACTCCACTACAGACCAATTATCAGTGAATGTTCATGCATTTTTAAGAAGGGCAACTTCCACAAAAAAACAAAGAACTCACCAAAACATCTCAGTAGCACCTTATCTAAATGTTATATTTCATATATGGAGATTCATATTTATTTATGTATTGCATGCATTTCTACATTTTATTTCCCATTTTGTTTATTCATCCCAGTATCTTTCTTTCTTATGTGTGGAATTCTACAAGGCGCGCCCACACACACACACACACACACACACACACACACACACACACACACACACACACACACACCTACACACACACACACACACACACACACACTTACATTTAGTCATTTAGCTGACGGTTAGATTTTTTTTTTTTTTTTTTTATCATTTCAGATAATGGTTGAAGAAGTGAGTCTTTAGTCGACGGCGAAAGATTGGACGGGATTCGGCTGTCCTAACTGGGATGGGTAGTTCACACAAAATTTTTGAATTTTTGATTTTTTTTTTTAAACTTCGATTTTTTTTTTAATGTTCGAAGCTTGTGCCATCGAACGAAGCTTCGAAGCTTCGAAGTATTTAAGACAGCCCTAGTGCGCAACCCATTCTTTGTGAATTCGCCCCTATGTGACTTCCTTCCCAAGCTGTCTTAAGAAAACTTATGTATACATGTATTTGCCAGGTAAATTACTCTGTAAATGAGATCTTCTTGGTTTTGTCCTTCAATCCCAGCAGTGGAAACACTGAGACAGTAGTCTTTATGCAAGACATTAATCTGTATTTTATTTTATTTTCTTATCTTTTAAACTATGTTTTTTCATGGTGCTTTTATATGTAATCTATTCTATGTATTGTCCTGTCTTTTATATGGACCCGAGTCCGTAATAAAATGTAGATTGATTGACATCCATGAGGTGTTTAGGAATAATACAAATTAAGAACAAAATTACTTTAAAGAATGTAAATAAAGTAGTAAACCGATCACCTCTGGCAAGCTTGTCTATGTCCAGCAGACCATCCTTGTTGCCACGGGTGATGGGAAGCGTGTGGAGGTCTGGACAATCCATTAGGATTTTATCTAGACGTTGACACAAAGATGCCCAAAACAAATTCATCATGGTGGACGCAGTGGATTATTTGCCAAAAAACTAAAGGCTAAATTACAGCAGGTTACGAGAAAAAGATACCTTCATGTCGTTCATAATGTACTGAAAATAGCCTAAATCTGCCAGACTTCTTTTTGTTGTGCTGTACTTGTGCTGTATAATGACAGCTAATCTAATCTAAATGAGGGAAGCCTCCACTTCCTAACAAGTTGAAATAGAGGTTTGAAACGGGGAAAAAGGGAAATGTTAGCTTTAGGCTAGAGCGTGTTTACTTATGTCTTACTTTCACACTAAACTCTTGAGTCTCTTCTAAGGTTGATTGATTGATTGATTGAAAACTTTATTAACAGATTGCAGAATGGGTACAATACAGTACATCTCAATACACACAATTGTTAAGGGGATGCAGACCAGAGAAAGACTATCGGCTCTCCAAAACCATGCAACGTAAAATATGATTGTTATTGTTACGAAGGATCAGATTAAACCGAATATATATATTTACTACTTGATATATATTGCATAGTATTTGTATATCGTCTGATATCCCTTGTGTATTCTTTGTACATATACACGGAATATCCCTTTTACAGACCATAATATTTCGTTCTCCTATTGGATAGCGATCCACTAGGCGCCACTGCCATACCCCCAATGTCTAGTTCAAAGTCACCGCCAAGGCTTGCCTGGACATGCCCGGTTCTGCGCAAGAATACGAGACAGGAATAAGGCTGGTACTAGATTATTCACTGTACGTATAAATACGTCGCAGGTGGATACAGCAGCACTTAGCCTAAAGTCAAGTTAACCTAGAAACGTGTTACCCTCAAACGTTAAAGCCTTCATCACGAGTCAACAACCAAGTGAAGTGAGCAACCGTGCGTCTAAATAGAGCACTTATAACCGTGTGTGAATAGGATAGTAAAGTGTCAGAGCTTAGTGGAATAACGTCAAGTTCGACCTAGTTAATGTGAAGTACCGCGCACCGGAGAATCTACACCGGTGAATGCAGAGCCCCTTTCGGCTGGATTATTATATTTGCTTTGGTCCTGTAGCTGATGGAGCGGAGAATCGTCTACACCCACTACTGTGTGGGACCACCCGTGAGGAGCATCACTCGAGCCCGTCTCTAGGAGAGGCTCCTGACCATCCGTCAGGATCTGCCAAGGGAAGTACGGATCAAACGCAGAGAATTCGACGAGGTGATCAAGGTACTCATCCAAAAGAATATCTTCAGAGGATTTGCATATCCAAATCGACTGCGTGTCCTTCACGAGGACAGCATCGTCCTCTTCAACAACCCAACAGCGGTGAAGGAGTTTCTCGAGACAATCGAACTGTCGCAGTAAGTTTCACATTAACTCTGCATTCTGCCACCAAGAGTGGAGGTAAGACGTTGTTAGGTCCCCTCCTCATGAAAATCGTGTAGTAGAAATATCCATCTATGAAAAGCGTGTGTGTTGATGGTTTAGTCAAGATCCACGTGAATCTGTTTTGTATACACCGTCCTGCAGTCACGTTTGCGCTCATACTTCCTGCAACAAAGAGTGACGTCACGCGGACTGTACCATTTGAAAGGGGTTTACCCCACGATAAGACGTCAACACTTGTAAGCTATAATACTATTGCAATGACTGCTTCTTTCAATTCTACACAATTAAGCATGGATGAAATTGAAGAACTATTTTTATGATGGAAGTGTGGGGGGGGGGGGGGGGGGAGGTTAAAATAAATGAGGGTAGGAGCTCCGGGCACCACACCATTTATGAAAACGTTAGTATTCTTTAGTTTTTATTTCTCTACTGTTTTCTTTCTCTGGCCTACTAAAAGTGAAGCCAACACAATGTTGTGGGTCTGGGAACCACAACAAGGGTGTATAATTGTATGTTATTGTCTTTTTCTTTATTGTTTGTTATTTTCTTTTCTAAATATCTCAATGCATACAGTGACAATATATGCTTTAGAACAACTTGACATACTCATAAGTAATACTAATAAGATTTTGCAACCATTATGTCGGATTTGATAATAAACTCATGGAATGTCAAAGGCTTGGGTAATCCCATTATAAGGGCAAAAAAATTATCTGTTCTAAAAGATAAGATGGTACATATAGCCTTCCTGCAAGAAACATTCTTATCAGAAATTGAACATTTAAAGCTACAAAAGGATTGGGTGGGACAAGTGTATTTTTCTTCATACAAAAGTCACAGTAGGGGAACTGCTATTCTAATCAATAGAAACACGCCATTTAAATTAGAGAAAAAAATCACTGACCCAAATGGGCGATATGTTTTGATTTCAGGTTCTATTCATGGAATATCTACAACTTTCCTTAATATCTATGCTCCTAACACAGATGACCCTGCATTTATGTCAGATATGGTATTGCTTTTCAACGAAAACTGCAAAGGATTTGGGGTCATAGGCGGAGACTTTAACTGTGCACTGAATCAGAAGATGGACAAGACCACACAGTCTAAAAGTAACAAACCAAAGTCCATAAAAGTACTCAAAGGTTTATGCAAAGAAAGTGGCCTAGTTGATGTGTGGCGGGAACTAAATCCAAAGGTTAAAGACTACACTTACTATTCAAACGCCAATGTCTCATATTCTAGGATTGATTACTTTTTGATCTACTCAAGACATCTTCACATGGTAAAAAACTGTTGTATCAATCCAATCACACTATCAGACCATGCGAGAATTGACTTGACCGTTCGTCTGGATGGAGAAAAGTTCACTCGTAGGCAATGGAGATTCAATACCTCATTGCTGAGGGATGAAACATTTAGATCAAAAATGAAGGTATGGATTAAAAATTACATAGATGAAAACAATGATCCTAGCATGGACCCAAACATAATCTGGGAAGCTGCAAAAGCCACTTTAAGAGGACATATTATCTCATACACATCATTTAGTAAAAGGGAAGAAATCGCACACACAAAAGAACTAGAAAAAGAAATTGAAAGATGCGAAGCCCTCCATAAAGTTGCAGCAACAGAAGACAACTGGAAACATTTAGTAACTGCCAGAGCCAAATTAAATATCAAGACTACAAATATAATCATGCAACAAATGAATCAGGTTAGACAAAAACACTATGAATTTGGCAACAAACCCAGTAAACTATTAGCCCATCAACTAAAAAAAGAACAAGCCGAAAGGACTATAAAAGCAATTCGGTTCAAGGGCAACATCACACATCATCCAAAAGAAATCAATCAGGCATTCCAGGAGTATTACAATATACTATACAAATCTCAAAGTAATTACACACAGGAGGAACTGGATAGATTCTTAGAAGGTATCAAAATGCCAAAGCTCTCAGAATCAGATCAAGAGAGTCTTAATGCACCCTTTACCGAACAAGAAATACTAGCAACAATTAATTCAATGCCTATAGACAAAAGTCCAGGACCAGATGGCTTCCCGGCACAGCTATATAAGGAGTACTGGAATGACTTGAAACCCATTTTTATGGGAATGATTAACAACTTTGGACGCAACAAGGCACTTCCTCAAACAATGAGCTTGGCAAACATCACAGTACTGCATAAAAGTGGTAAGGATCCACTAGACTGTTCATCATACAGACCTATAAGTCTTTTAGATCATGATTATAAGACTATCACCAAAGCATTAGCGAAAAGACTTGAAACCATCACGCCGAAATTGGTAAACCCAGATCAGGCTGGATTTGTTAAGGGAAGACATGCTACCGATAACATCAGACGGTTATTAAATATAACCAATCATTTGAATCTAAAACAGAGGCCCTCTCTACTCCTATCTCTGGATGCAGAGAAGGCTTTTGACAGAGTCGAGTGGAACTTTCTTTTTAACGTGTTGCAAAAACTTAATATAGGGTCAAATTGTATCCAGTGGATTAAATCAATTTATCAAACTCCAAAAGCAGCAGTTATTACTAATGGCAATACATCTGATCCGTTTCTCTTAATAAGAGGAACAAGACAGGGGTGCCCAATGTCAAGCTCATTATTCGCAATAATAATAGAGATTTTGGCTGCATCTGTACGAGACAACATTAACATAAAAGGAGTGTATATCGATAAGGTTGAACACAAAATATCTTTATATGCTGACGACATTGTTCTATACATTGAGCAACCAGAAAACTCCTTATTACATCTGTATAACACAATCGAACAATTTGGAAAGTACTCAGGATACAAGATAAATTATAATAAATCTAATGCATGTCTCCTACATATGAAACCAACAAAAGAAATGCAGAAATCCTACCCATTTCGATGGTCACCAGGAGGCTTCAAATACTTGGGAGTACACTTTACACCGCAATTAAATGATTTATTTGAAAAAAATTACACTCCTCTTACAATTGAAATTAACACAGATCTAGGTAGATGGGACAAACTACCCCTATCCCTTCTAGGAAGGATAAATGTCATCAGGATGAATATCCTTCCGAGATTGAACTTTCTCTTTCAAAATGTACCCTGCTACCTATCTATAACATATTTTAACATATTGAATAAACGTATCTCAAAATTTATTTGGTCCAATAAAAAACCAAGGATTAAATTACTGACTCTTATGAAACCTGAGTCCATGGGTGGTCTAGGTCTTCCCAATCTCCAACACTACTACTGGTCAGCCCAACTTCGAACTATAGTATCATGGTCATTGGGAGGACCAGACTCACACTGGATACAGATAGAAGCGGGACAGGTTGATCCTTTACCTCTAAACTCTCTTTTTTTTATAAAGAATTTTGACAAAATAGAAAATATAAAGCAATATTTCACGGTTGTGAATACCCTATCTGCATGGAAAGATTGCTCGAAAAAGTTTGGCATAACTAAATGCATCTCTGTTTATTCACCTATTCATCAAAACCCTGACATAAAAAAATATTTTCATTCAACTGATATAAACAAGTGGAGACACTTGGGGGTAACTCAACTTAAAGACCTTTTTCATAAAAACTGGAAATTAAAAGCATTTCAGGAGCTAAGAAAAGAATACAACATTCCTAACTCAGACTTCTTAAAATATATGCAAATTCAAAGCACTTTAAGTTCACTTACTAAAGAAAACAAGTTAAGCTTTGAAATGACAGAATTGGAAGAAAAACGAACTACCTCATCCACAATTAAAGGTAAAATCAGTGAACTATATGAAATTCTAACTAATGAATGCCAAACAGTCTTCCCAGCTCTATTAAGATGCTGGGAGACGGACCTGGCAACGAAATTTGAAGAAAACAATTGGCAAGATATCTGTGATCGAACTTTCTTTCCCTTTACAAGCAATAAGATCAAAGAAAGTAATTTCAAATTTATTCATAAATTCTACCTTACTCCTGTAAAAATGCACAAAATCTCGAAAGAAAACTCACCAAATTGCCCAAGATGTAAAATTAAAGAAGGAACATTTCTGCATATGTTCTGGCAATGTAGCAAATTGAAGCATTTCTGGAACAAGATCCACTTATTTACTAAATCTGTCATGGAGTTGGAATTTGAGTTATCACCATGTGTCTATCTATTAAATAATATAACAAACTGCCACTTAGACCAAAAGAAATGCAGACTGTTGGTATACATAACATATTTTGCAAAGAAATGTATACTTCTTCTATGGAAAAATGAAATCGCACCAACATTCAATATGTTCATAGAACAAATATCTCAGTTTCTTCCCTTAGAAAAGATAACGCTTGAAAAGCACAACCAGGGTCACTTATTTCAAGAACTCTGGAATCCACTCTATACTCAACTGGAAACTCATAATGTAGTCCTATAAATGTGTCATATCTAAATAACAGACGTGGAGTTTTAGCAGATTAGATTAGCTGATCTGTTGAGGCTCTTTGTCTGCGTGTAAGTGCCTGGTTGCCTGCGCATGGCTGTCAAACCCTGCCCCCACGGGGTCGGGTCTGGGAAAGGGAGCTGAACACGCAGCGGCCCGGACCCTTCTCTGTCGGAGTAGCTATCGATAAGCGGGTGTGAGCAACTGGGTGCTATAAAATGTCACTGTTTACAATACCGACATTTGCACTTTTATTCCTTATTCCTTATTTACTTATGATTTACCTACTGTCCCTTTATTTTATTTTATTTTACTTTATTTTTATTATTATTATTTTCTTTTTTTTGTTGTCTAATTGTTTATTTGTGTGTATGTGGGCAAGTGTATGTGTGTATGCCTGTATGCGCGTGTGTGCGCGTGTACGTGTGTGTATGTCCCAGTGTGTGAGTGTGAGTGAGAGATGGGAGAATGGATTGAGTGGGGAGCACAAGGAAAATTGTTAAAAATTGTTCATGAGAGTGACACTGAACATTCTGTAGATCTGTCGATTGAATGTGAAACCTCATGAAAAATAAAAAGATTTAAAACTAGGAGAGGCTGGCTGGCTTTCACCTATGCTGCACGCATACTTGGATTACAGCTGCTGCTTTCGTCTGCCGATCAAGGGAGTAATGTACCGTCTCCCGTAGCAGGAGCTTATTGATTCCCCGGTGATCCAGACTTTGCATTCGAACATTTCCTCCCCTGCTGGCCTACAACCGGAGGGACCCTACTAGTATCTCCCGCTGCCCTACTAGTGTACCATAGATATAATTCCTAAGATACAGGTGGTATTCATTATCTCCTGCGTACTATTCTAATGGACTTACGCTCTTGACTTATTCACGCACATTCTTCGCCTTACAAGCGCGACTCTAAGTAAAGTAATGTAATATACTATTATTGCTGCTAATAAATATTATTCTGACCAAGATTTGTGTGGAACCGTGTCATTGTGGAGGTGTTCATATCATATACCTGTGTACTGTATGGCCAGTAGTAATGTACATAAGACAGTAGTGGTTTAATGATACCATACTTATTAATACAGTCAGGGAATTGTACCCCTCAGTTACAATTGGTCCTTCAAGCCGGAGGGTAATTAGCGTAATATTAATATTAACATGGCCGATGATGAACACTCCACAAACGGTTCTCCTAAGCTAGATCGCCCGGAGCGCAGACGTCAGCCACCTCCCTATCTAGAGGCATACGCTGTCAGTCTAATACCTAGCTTTATAAAGAAGTTAAATACGGATAAAATAAATAAAGCGGATAGTCAAAGTATGTCAAACCCCGCCAGTAGAGACCCTAGTGGGTTCTAACGTAACTGACCAAGCTCACGGGGGGGACCAGGAGGGACCTGACATGACTTTACCCCCCGCCGACGCCAACGAGGTAGTCCCCGGAGAGCTCCAGGATAAAGAAAGCCCTCCAGGGACGGAACTCGACCCACTACCAGAAGAGACGCACACCCAGGAGATGGACCTCCTCGGAGCGCGACAGGAGAACGGATCTCCAACGAGCACTGCCAGAAGCCGATCACCTCCGCCTGTGTCTTCCCCCAGCGAAGCGGACAAGATGCTGGCGCAGGCACTCATCGCCACCCTGGCAGCCTCCACCGAGCGCGAACGAGCTGCAGACCAACGAGAGCACCTTCACGCGCAACTCCAAGCGCAAGCCCTCAGTGAACGCGAACATTCTGCAACCGAGCGAGAGCGCTTCCAGGCGCAACAAAGGAGTGAAGACGACCACATAAGACTGGAGACCAGACGCCTTCAGACAGAAGAGAACATTGAAAGAAGCCGCGCCGAGGCGCAGCACGCCGCCGCCAATGCGCAGCGCGACGCCGCCAATGCCCAGCGCGAAGCAGCGCGCGATGCCGCCCATGCCCAGCGCGAGGCAGAGCGCGACCGGCTGCAGGCGCAGATGATGGACAAATTGATTGCCATGGCGACACCCCCTCACTCCGCACGGAGCTCCCGGAGATCGTAGACAAAAAATATTAAATGTTGCATTTATCTAAGACAAAATGTAAAAAAAATTAATAATCTTTTCCCCCATTATCTAATCTAAAATCCAATTTTGCATATCTCAAATACTAGGTACAACAGTGAGGCAGAGAAGAAGTTCCTTCATACAGCCTCTTCCCTGGATCCCAGCTTTAAATAAAGGGAAACAGGAGGTCTATAAAGAAGTGACTGAGGAGGCTGCATCCTTGGAGGTAATTTCACCATGTTTCATGTAAAATGTATTCAATTAAAACTTAAAACTGTCATATCAATAAAGTAACTACAATGAGTAAAAGTTTTATAAGACTGAAAAAAAATGTATCCTAATAGATGTGAGCTGCTGCATTGATTGAGAAGGAGCTAATGGCTTGTTTAACCTCTTAAGCCCAGAGCCATATTTTCTGAAAATCCGCCTAAAATACATACCTAAGTAAATGGAATATTGCTCCACTTCTACAAGGTCAATTTGCATATTCTTGGTATCTAGGGACATCTATGGACCTCAGTGAATGTATTCCCAGTGTCAGAAATATTATGTCTATTACTAGGCTTGCTTAAATTGCGATGAAACAAGGAGAATACGAATTATGATTTTCTTCTTTGCATCTTTGACAGTGAATAACACCATGCTAAAAATGACCAGACATGAAAAACTGCCACTGATCTCGTTCAGTACCTTCTTGAGATCATGTGTACAAAAAATCTAAGGAAGTGAATAAAGGGAAGATGATTAAACAAACGGTTTTGTAGATAAAGTACTGAATTCTCCCATCCGGACCAATGCTATTTGAAATATTATTATAGAATAGCAGGCTTATAAATTACCTTATTATAGCCAATTCGCACATTTATGGATTGTGCCAAATCTTATATTTCAAATGCCCGAGTTCAATTTGGATTTAGTATCACCAGGCGTGCATAAGAACAGATAATGAAAACTACTGTATGTACAGTAGCTTTTTAATTTGCCAGGGTGGCACCATTTTGAAACTAATTTCAAATCTAATTGTTGCTACATGCTAAAAATAGGGAACAGAAACTAACTGCGCTTCAATATATACCAATAACGTTACGTTTTGTGGTTTATTATCCCGAGTAATAAGAGATATAAAAAAAATTCATACAGGAGTAATTTGCTTGAAACCCCATAGAGGCCTTTGAGAAGTGTCGTTCGGAAAAATTCCAACGCTCATCGAAAGCTGTCGATGTCCTCTTCAAAATGGCGCCAAAAGAACCCCAGGCAGGCCCGGTCCAGCAAAATGGGAGGCATTGACAGTCGAGGAATGCCAAAACGCATTCGATGAACTATGCCTGCCTGCGCAGGAAGGCGTAGAGTTCCCTGCAACCACCCTGGACAGGCTTGTGGTCCACAAGGATGAGTACTCCAAGCTCTTACTGTACCACGGCCAGGCCCAAACCATGGCCTAGGAATGGCCCGGATTCGGAATGCCCTTACTTCCCTACAGGGAGTGGGTCAGCGTTCTCCTGGCAGGAGAAGCCCACAGGGCCAACCACGAGGGCGCTGCTGGAACCAACTCACATATGAGGAACGAGGCTTGGACCGAAGCATGACCTTTCCGCTGCCATCCTTTCCGATGGTGGCGTGCTTCAGGAACCCAGTTTCCGCAGGTGCCACTACACGCGTCTGAGATTGGGCAGGGCCGACATACAAGTCCGCCACCGTGTGGACTTGTGTGGCGGTTTATGTTCAGTTGGCAGTCGTGTGTAGTCGCATTCTAATGTGGGGGCCGACAACGCTGAGGACGTCGAGGATTGCCTGTTTCTGGCACAGTTTAGGACGTCGAGGATTGCCTGTTTCTGGCACAGTTTAGGATGTCGAGGATTGCTTGTTTCTGGCACAGTTTAGAACGTTGAAGATTGCCCATTTCCGGCTTAACTTGCATATTTTTTCACGGATGCCATTGAACTACCACTGTAGATGGAGCAAGAGTTGTATTTTTTTCCCCCTTAATATAAGTCAATTTTCTTGCCTCCCACAAGCCGGCTGCAATGTGGACTAAGTCATACATAGCACAAGTCCCCTCCGGTACTTGAGGTAACAGCAGTCGCATCTTTTCACCTGCGCAGCTCGATCGCTTAGTGGCGAGGAGTAACGCGTGGGAGGCTCACGCTGCCCCCGACACTTCCTGATTCTACTGCGCAGGCGCACCAACCGACCTGTAGGAGTCGCTGTCCACAACGCCCGATCCCCACCCATCAGTTTCCCACCCCCTAATACGGCCAATGTGTATTAGTATGAACGACCAGCTAAACTGAAAGCAATGTGGAGCGCTGGGAGCCCAGCGTCTCCGCATTCGTGGCGAGCGCCTTGCCCACTACGCCACGTAGCCGCCCCAATATAAGTCCATTTGTATGGGTAGAACACTTTGTATGGTTTGGGTAGTTTTCTGAGCCCTTACGGCCAGAATACTAGGTGGAGAATTATTCTACGTTATTCCTACAGAGAGATAATTATTATTATTGTTATTCCTATAGAGACATTTTGCAAGTATTATTTATTGTCTGGTGCCGCCTAGTGGGCATTTACCGGAACGTGTGTCTGAGACTAGGGCTGGGCGATATGACGATATTATATAAATATCGGGTACAGTTCATTAACACTTTGATCGCCATGGGTTAAATTCATAATTTACCATCCCTCGCCATCTCTATTTGTCTATGGAGAAGTTCCCCTTCTTTGTAGGGCTATAACTTTTTAAATTCTATTGCTAAATTGCCATTATTATGGCCCATTCAATGTCCTATATGTATTGTTCATGGTGTAGCAACGTTAAACTTTTTCATTCACATATTCATACTAAAATATGGTCTAAAGTATAAGTATGTTTTTATCGTTTTCTGCAGCTTTCTTCAGAACGTGATTTATAGCCCTAAATGCATTATATTGATGATCAAATACAGTTTGGTAGGAATCTGTGCGAGATAAAAAATTTCAACTGGATGTGCTTCTAGGAGTTACTACATATCATCTTATGATGACCGGATGGACGGGGGATCGTTTATAATTCCGTGGGCAGCGTTAGATGATTCATCCAGAGTGGGTCATATGTTCATCATAGCAGTTTATATGGAACACGTTAGAATATAACGCTGAATCTTACCGTGGCTTCTTCGCGCCGCTGGCAGATGAGCGTGGAACAGAATTTTTTCTATTATGGGATGGAGAAATGCCCGATCCATTTCCAGGTTATATAATAGTATATATGTCCAAATCATGTTGTTTTTTCGAGTTATTTACACCGATCGATGTTCACTGTGTCAAGACGGAGTCTCTCTAACGATAGCGAGTGCCCGGACCACATATGGATGAGCACTACCGGTTCAAAGGGTCATTTCCGGTTGGCGATCTGCCACCAGATGGCGCTCTTGAACCGCTAGAGAGTTGAGTGGAGCTTTGCAGTGTGTCTCAGGGCTCCGGAAGGGAAATATGATTTCGATTACAGATTTTTGAAATATTGACATCAAAGACGAGTTACGGCGTCTTCGGCAGAATGAGCATGGCTAGGAATGACGTCTAAACATGTCATCGGCGATCATAGTGTTAACGATACACCTTTTTAACGTATCGTGGATATCGTGATGTTTTGCCCAAGAGGATTGTGTCGCGTCAATCTGGTCCACACGTTCAAACTTTTGAACAACGCCGCCCCCACACACACACACACTACTGCATCAAAGTTACTACTTATGATTAACAAAGGCATTCGTTTTGTGGCATTAAAGTTATATAGTTACACGTTCAATAACATCAGCGTATTTACCAGAACATAACAACGTCCGAGGACGACCTAGATAGATAGCAAGCATTACTCGTTCATATCTCAGCCCGTGCTGAGTTGTGCCCATTCTGCGGTCTGTTAATAAAGTTTTCAATCAGACAGATGTATGGAAAGGCTTTTATTATAACATTCGTTGCAGTAAAATCATTATGCCTCGTTTAGTCATCTGCGGAGCGCTGGTAATCTACTCGTCGGCCGCGGGGAGCTAACGTTGTTGTTGTTGAGCTCTCGTCAAAATCAATGGAGGACATTCTGGATGTAAAAAACGAATACACGCTTGCCGATTGGTGCTAAGAACAGCAGGGCGGGTGCAAGTGGTGTGACGTAATTGGCAGACTCGACTGTCAATCAAAATTATTCTGTTGCCGGCTGAATGATTGAATGAATGAAAACTTTATTAACAGATTGCAGAATGGGTACAATACAGTACAGCTCAATACAACAACAGTGGACTGGAGGATGAAGACCAGAAAAAGACTTTCGGCTTTTTTACATAAGGGTCCTCCATTTTCAATTCATCAAAACATTTAGAGACATACAAATATACAGTAGTTTCATAAAAATGGTAAAATGCTATTTATTGATTGATTGATTTAAAACTTTATTAACATATTGCAGAATGGGTACAGTACAGCTCAATACATACAATTGTTAAGGGGATGCAGACCAGAGAAAGACTTTCGTCTTGTTTACATCAGGGTCCCCCATTTTCAATTCATCATATTTCATATCTAAATCATATAATATCTCATTGCTAAATATATGCAATATATAATCTAATAATCCAATAATCTAAATCTAATATATAATATAAAAATGCTAAATGCATGGGTATTTTATTTTGTCTTTAATGTTAGCTTGCAAACTCAAATACTGTCTTGGTAAGCCTCATAATGAATTGTTTGGGGAAAAAAAGAAAAACATTGTGATGTGTATCGCCGAAAGGTCAGAAAATATCGTGATATCATATTTAGGCCATATCGCCCAGCCCTATCTGAGACTGTGGACAGGTGAGCTGCTTCAGCGTCGGCACGACGCACTATTTAAGCGACACTCATAGCCATAGGCCTGTAATGAGAAAAGCCCTGTGGGCGATCTAACTGGCTAACGGTACGTTGCGTTGTATGCGGTGATAATGTTCGTAATTATCATTTATAGATGCATAGCACATGTGGCTAATGAATGCCGTTTTGTTTCCCGTTTGTATAGGTAAATAATCTGACTGTTAACTGACGGTAAAGTGACTAATGACTGATGAATACTGCTGTCTAAAGACTACCAGTAATCTAATGGCTACTAATGACTAATGCTACTAGCTACCTGCTGTCTAATTGACCACCTGGTGGCTGTTTACCAATGACGTTGGAGTTTTCAAGTGTTTGGATGCTATATCCTAATAAATAACATTCAAGCAGATGTCGGAATTGTTTCCTTTGGTCCGTATTAAAACAGTTTATCGCCTGCACCCTTCCAAAGGGGAGGTCTAGTTGACACATTGACAGTGACCGACTAGGTATTTGGACACCTATGTTACTCTATTTCATTATCACTAAAAGTGAATTGTCCTTATTGTATCAGAAACTTCAGAATGTTATCTTTCAAAAGAGACCAGGCTCATGCATATGCTATAAGTATATAAAGTATAAAGATCAGCTTTGCAAAAAAAGTATGCAGTCCTCAAGTTCAAGTTTAAAAATTGGCACTTTTCTGGGCGCCAGTTAAGAGGTTAATGAATATAACTCGGCAGTTTCATCAACATAAATAATCCTATAAGGGCACGGTTCGTACGAAAGGGATGGTGATGATGTCTTGATGGAGCGCCAAGTGGATGCAGATAGGCTACATCATTTATGATAAATGTTTTATTTTAATAATAAAAAATTAAAATGTTGATTTAGAATTCGAATGTCAATGTTATGAATGAAGCTTCTAACTATTCGGTACAGCCCTAGCTTTTATACAGGTGATGGCGGCTACCAGCTCCAGCCATGGCTGATGACTCCTGTGCGTAATCCTGCCAACATGGGAGAGGCGGTGTGCGGTGTGATCGAGCGCACATTTGGCATCTTAAAAAGCTGGTTTAGATGCCTGGATCGTGGAGGTGGGGCAATGCTATATCGTCGCCCCAAAGCACACCACTCCTTTGGGTGCTGGGTTAGGTAATAATCACAATAAAGAGAATAAGGTAATAATCACAATAAAGAGAATAGAACCCGCAGACTCATATGCTCCAGAATAAACTTTTTATTTATATTTATTTATAACGTTTAGTCAGGTCCACAGGGAGTAGACGCGGGAAACACGGTCAATGAAAAGTCTATTCTGGAGGATAATGCAGGTTCTATTCTCTTAACTCAGGGGTCGGCAACCTTTACTATCAAAAGAGCCATTTTGCCCCCTCCTGCATGAAATAAAATTCACCTGGAGCCGCAAAACCTATTTACCCTTAAAATGAAGATAAGACAGTGTATAACGTTTTATATATATGTCAGTGTTTCCCTTATATGCATTCAGCAGCAACGCAGCTGCTATGAACTAGACTATTACAAATTAAAATAAATAAATATTAAAAAATAATTATGTATTATCATTTCATTTGGGCTGTGGGGGTGCTTAATGTAAAAGACTGACCTGAGGAAAAGGCTGCAGGGAGACCATCTGGCCGCTTGTATGCGTCTCAGCATCAATGGGCCCTACCAGTGAATTCCCCACCAAAGAGCCCTGGAGCTTTTCTTTCAAAAGCCCAGGAAAATGAAATGCTCTAAGGCAGAATGTAGCCTATGCCACTGAGACTTCTTAGGTGTAAAGTGCTGTTGTAGTGTTATGATTTGTGTATGTTAGACAGTTAGTATTTATATTATCTATTAAATCATCTATATCTATGTTCAATACAAATAGTGTACAAGTGTTGAGGCATGTCATTAATCTTGACATTTACTTTGATTACAACTACACTGCAAAAAAAAGGATCTTATCAAGTGAACATATCTTGTATTTGGTACAATAAGTCTATATTGAGTAGAATTATCTTGAATTATCTTATCCCACTGGCAGATAATTTAGCTTTTTTTTCCTGATTTGTCAATTTAATCTTGTTTTAAGAAAATGTTAAAATGACCAAAATCAAGAAATGAATAAGAAAAATTATCTGTGGAATAAGATAATTCTACTCAATATTGGACTTATTGTACCAAATACAAGATATTTTCACTTGATAAGATTTCTTTTTTGCAGTGTACAAATATGCAGCTACCTGGGCCTCCAGAGCACTTCTAGTGTCAGCGGACACACCAAAAACATCCTAGCAAATGCACACGCACATGACTCCATGAACATGAACATGAATAAACTATCTCGAACAATTCTAAGGTAGTTTTAAGTTATTTCTCCGGCAGCGTGCGCTAATATGGATTCCGACGGCATGTGCGCACGGCCGCACGCACAAATATGGATTCCGGCAGAGTGCGTGCAGCACAGCACCGCTGTTGAATTTTCTAGAGGGATTGGAATTTATTCAAAAGCTTATTTCTAGTATGTACCTATTGTTATTTTTCGTTCGGTCTCAAGTGTCGGAGAGGAGACCGGCAGAAATGACAGCTGGCAACAAATCCATTCTGAATAAGAGACAACGGACCCAGTACTTTGTTGGTGGTGTGAAAATATGCCTACAAACATTAAATATCTTTGGAACCGTTTGTATTCAATTATATCTGAATCGGGAGATTATCTTCTGTCAAAATTTTAAATGCATCTCTCCGTGCATAAAGGCTGGCTGTACAGTGGGCATAGAATATGGCATATATTATTGAAATAATTGTTCTCTAATGAACACATCTATTTCTATATTTAATATAATTTCATATATACTCAAGTGCGCCGTCGGACAGATTCGGCCGTCAGACGTGCGTAATGGAGAGAGGAGCTCTTGTGGAGAGAACTAGGTCACAAGGTTGCCCTGACGACAGGCAGCTGGACTGCCCTGACGACCGAAAGCTATGTTACCGTCACTTGCGGGGGGATTCCCCGGCTGGCAGAGCTGGCAAAGTCTGCGACATCGGTACCATCCGAGTGAGTGTGTTTGGACTGATTGTGACCAGGCTGCATGCGCTCATGTCTGACACCCCGGGACCATGTGAGTCAGCTGAGACAGGCTATTTATGTTCTATTAGGCTATCTTGTTGCAAAATAATAATAATAATAATAATATAATAATAATAATAATAATAATAATAATAATAATAATAATAATAATAATAATAATAATAATAATAATAATAATAATAATAATAATAATAATAATAGCCTCATTGAAAATACTCTTGGTGCTTAGTACAGTTGGTTATTTTCAGCGTTTATATGCGCTTATCTGTTATTTATTATCTGTTATATATTCTATTATCTGTAAAATTTTCGTTGACATACGTCGATTTTTCATTTGTTTATTTATGAAGTTAATATAAAACCGTGTTTAGAAATATTTTTAGTTCGTTAAATACATGCTTTCGATTATTCTTTGTGGGAATGACGTTTTTTTGTTTTGTTGCTAATTTCTCGCCACATATCAAGCAGGTACGCCCGCATCGTTAGTAGTGAAAGCTAATTAATCTGTCCTCGCTTAATTAAACCCTCTACTTAATGTTTTGGGGATTTATCCATGGTTAGCTTATTGGGGGGTTGGAAACTTAGCCACCTGCAGACGGCAGGGAGAGGCGCGGGGTGTTACATATATTTTAGTAGATGAAATATTAAACACTTTTTAATTTCAGTTCACAGTATCACATCAATGTCCAAAATTTTTATAAATAAAAATAGCCATTATTTATTTCCATATTCTTTTTCAAACCTACACGGAGCCACTGCAGAGTGGCTAAAGAGCCGCATGGCCGCGGGTTGCCGACCCCTGTCTGAACTAAACATTAAATACAACTTCATTTCTCACTCAGAAAATATTCCTAATTGAGAAAATATTTTCACTGGCACAGTGCCTAACTTCAGTCTAAAGATTCAGCACCATGGACAGGTCTGCTCAAAATAATTTATTTGGGGATGACATGACAAACAAATGCAATGATGAAAGATAGTGACAAAAACAAAGGATGCAATGCGTCATGAAAATACAAATTACGAAATAAACAAAATACAACACGAAATAGAAATGGTGAAAAATACTGTTAAGAGCTTCCCTCTCCCTCATTTCGGGTTTATGTTTTAAACTGCTCCGCGAGCCAACTGCGCTGACATATATCAGGAGCAAATTGCACACCTATGGGCGTGTTTGCGCTAGGATATCATCCGCGCAATATGTTCAGTGAATAGCTCGCAAAGACAAATAGAGCAAATAGCGGGCACTAATCGTGCGCAGTTAGGGGTGCTATTAGCGTGCGCAATCCATTCTTTGTGAATTCGCCCCTATGTGACTTCCTTCCCAAGCTGTCTTAAGAAATCTTATGTATAAATGTATTTGCCAGGTAAATTACTCTGTAAATGAGATCTTCTTGGTTTTGTCCTTCAATCCCAGCAGTGGAAACACTGAGACAGTTGTCTTTATGCAAGACATTAATCTGTATTTTATTTTATTTTCTTATCTTTTAAACTATGTTTTTTCATGGTGCTTTTATATGTAATCTATTATATGTATTGTCCTGTCTTTTATATGGACCCTGAGTCCGTAATAAAATCTAGATTGACTGACATCCATGAGGTGTTTAGGAATAATAAAAATTAAGAACAAAATTACTTTAAAGAATGTAAATAAAGTAGTAAACCGATCACCTCTGGCGAGCTTGTCTATGTCCAGCAGACCATCCTTGTTGCCACGGGTGATGGGAAGCGTGTGGACGTCTGGACAATCCATTAGGATTTTCTCTAGACGTTGACACAAAGATGCCCAAAACAAATTCATCATGGTGGACGCAGTGGATTATTTGCCAAAAAACTAAAGGCTACATTACAGCAGGTTACGAGAAAAAGATACCTTCATGTTGTTCATAATGCACTGAAAATAGCCTAAATCTGCCAGACTTCTTTTTGTTGTACTGTACTTGTGCTGTATAGTGACAGCTAATCTAATCTAAATGAGGGAAACCTCCACTTCCTAACTAGTTGAAATAACGGTTTGAAACGGAAAAAAATGAAATGTTAGCTTTAGGCTAGAGCGTGTTTACTTATGTCTTACTTTCACACTAAACTCTTGAGTCTCTTCTAAGGTTGATTGATTGATTGATTGATTGAAAACTTTATTTAACAGATTGCAGAATGGGTACAATACAGTACATCTCAATACACACAATTGTTAAGGGGATGCAGACCAGAGAAAGACTTTCGGCTCTCCAAAACCATGCAACGTAAAATATGATTGTTATAACAGAACAGAACAATCACAAACTGAGAAAGTTTAGTCAAGCAAACAACACATTGGATATGTGACATGTTAAAATATGACTTACCAAAGAGCAGATAACTTTGCGTCGCTCCAGATGTGAAAAGGGATGTGGATAATTATATGTACTGACCACAGATATGTAGAATAGTTCTATGTACTGATCACAGACATGTAGGATAGTTATATGTACTGATCACAGACATGTAGGATAGCTATATGTACTGATTGATCACAGACATGTAGGATAGTTCTATGTACTGATCACAGACATGTAGGATAGTTATATGTACTGATCACAGACATGTAGGATAGTTATGTGTACTGATCACAGACATGTAGGATAGTTATGTGTACTGATCACAGACATGTAGGATAGTTATATGTACTGATCACAGACATGTAGGATAGTTCTATGTACTGATCACAGACATGTAGGATAGTTATATGTACTGATCACAGACATGTAGGATAGTTATATGTACTGATCACAGACATGTAGGATAGCTATATGTACTGATTGATCACAGACATGTAGGATAGTTCTATGTACTGATCACAGACATGTAGGATAGTTCTATGTACTGACCACAGACATGTAGGATAGTTATATGTACTGATCACAGACATGTAGGATAGTTATATGTACTGAGTGATCACAGACATGTAGGATAGTTATATGTACTGATCACAGACATGTAACTGTTAAGGTAGTTACTAGTTATTATGTACCGATCACAGATATATAGGATATAGTTAACTTATATGTACTTATGTTAATTTACGTATCGTAAATGTCTATCGTCGCTTACTTTATCAATTTTGATTGGAAGCTGGAATCAAAATGCTTGAATGTTCCGAGAGATTGTATCGCAAGCTTCGTAACAAAGACCTGCGTCAAGCTAGCGACAACAATCGTTGTTTCCGTTAATATGTCCATTTGAATATCACCAAAGCCTAAACACCACCAACACGTAGTCCATAGTAAACTGTAGCTCAATACAGCAGAAAAAGCAGTATAGCATCACTTGTAAAAGGTGTAAGACATTTTAAAACATTGCCTACCTGGTGTTTGGGGCTCGCTATCAATGACGACACTCATTGTATTTCAGACTCGCATCCTGTCGAGCTCCGTGCAGAATCAATGCTACGCAGTCTGCTTCTACACTCTTGAGAGCGCCCTCTGCTGACCTGGAGGTATCGTAACATCTCTCTTCACATAAACTGAAAGCATAATGTTTCTTTTAGACTAACCACACCTGTGTGCTGTGTCTCTTAGACTAACTCAAAGAGTGTATTCTTGGGTTATGATAACATCTCATAACCTTAACATCAACCTTAAGCTTACCCCACATTTTGCATACAACTAAATAAAAATATTATACTGTAGGGCCTATACTTATAGCACATGCATGAGATGGTCTATTTTGAAAGGTAACATTCTTTTTTTTTGTATTTTATTTTTTTATTATTTTTTAAACAAACATTATAAACAAACATGACAACACACGATAAGATATACAAGCATTAATTGTCAGGGCACATCCAATGAGATCACATTTTAGTTAGTTGTCTTATATAAGATATACCCCGAATACCTGTTATCTAAAAAAAACTACACACATATGCTCAGCTCGAACCCCCCCCTCCCGGACCCCACCTTGAGAAGTATACCTCCACTATCCCTCGCACCTAACCAGACACTACCATTATAAGCTAGCTTTTATTCTCTCCACCACTTCTAACCACATTGACATTTTGGATTCATTGAGACCCAGAATTCTTGCTGTAGATATTTCATGGTAAATTACATCGAGATATGTAAGAAACCAAACTTTACGGCACATTTTTTCCGGTTGAAACCAGCGTGATGCGATCAGCTTTTTGGCTACTGTGATACCCGATAAAACCAATCTCTTTAGCTGTGGATTCACTGCAAACTCAAAAACATCATTCAATAGTAATACCGAGGGGTGTACAGGTATATTCCAAGATACGAGTTTTGATATTTGTTGGGTCACATCTTTCCAGAATGCCTTAACTGGTGAGCAGTCCCAATACATGTGCATAAATGTCCCTTCGTCCCCATTTGTACATTGGGTGCATTTGGAATCTTGTTTAAGCCCCATTCGGCACAGTCTTATAGGAGTCAAGTATGTCCTGTGAATATAGTTAAGATTGATTTGTTGATGATCCGGGTTCCTTGATGTAAGTCGGACATTTGCCCAGGCTCCTTGCCAATCAAAGTCATTTTCCAGGTCTGGTATATCCCTCCTCCAGACAGAGTCAAGTTGGAGGGTTTCATACGAGGACGTTAGTAATTGATGATAAAATTCTGAAACAAAACCTCTCGATGTCTCTCTTGCGTAGAAGAATTTGTGGTATCTGTGGTGTTCAATTGGTCTGTCTAATGGAACACCGTGAGACTTCAAACATAGCTCTAACTGTTTGTGAAAAAGCCATGTGGACTTGGTGAGATTACATTTTTTGCGTATTTCTTTATCACTACAAAAACCCTGTTTGTTAAAAACATCCCCTAATGAGTGTATGCCTTGCTCTTCCCATATAGGGAATCTTATAGGTCGTTTTCCAATTAAGATTGCATTGTTATTGAATAAGGGAGTATGATTGTGCCATTTTTGTGGGTTAGGATTTTTTTTTTGTGATTCACGCCATATCCGGATCGCATGAGTAATTATGGGGCCAAATTTTCGTTCACAGTGCTTGATTGGTAGTTTAGTGTATGCTATGTCCTTCAGTCTATGTGGGGCTACTATGTTTTCTTCTATTTTTCTCCAGGATGCTAATGCTTGGGAGTCAAACCATGTTGTCAATGGACTTAATGTGTACGCCTTAAAATATAGGAAAAAATCTGGAAATGCCATGCCACCATCTGCTTTATTTCTCTGTGCGGTGGATCTTTTTATACGTGGTGGTTTGTTATTCCAAATAAATTTGTATGTGGAGGAGTGTAATCTTTTCCAGTAACCCTCTGGAGGGGGTATCGGTAGCATTGAACTGAATAAGTTGATTTTAGGTAGTACATCCATCTTAACTATTGATATCCGTGCTTGTACTGTGTTTTTAAGTTTTGCCCATCTATCAAGGTCGTCTTTGATTTTGTTTTGGATTTTTGTGTAGTTGTGCTTCACCGTTTGTCTTATGGTAGGGAATATTTCCACTCCCAAGCATCTGAAATGTTTTACCATCGGTATCTGTCCTGGGAGGGTTGTATCTTTTTTTGCAGGGGTGTTAAGTGGAAGGAAAGCCGACTTCGGCCAATTTATCTTAAATCCCGATAAATCACCAAAGTCCTCAATCAACTTGAGCAGATGAGGCAATGTGGTGTTGGGGTTTTGCATGAACAATATTACATCGTCCGCATATAAACTAATTTTTTGTTGTGTGCCCTTGATTACGATTGGTTCTATGGATTGGGATTGTCTTATATATTGTGCTAAAGGCTCTAATGATAGATTGAACAGTCCGGGACTAAGAGGACCACCCTGTCTGGCAGAGCGTGATACCGGAAATATTTGGGAGATGATTGTGCCTGTTGTAATCATGGCCGATGGGTCTTTGTATAATACTTTAATCATATCGATGAATCCTTTTCCTAACCCCATCCTTTCTAGCACTGCCCACAGATACGACCATTCCAGCCTGTCAAAGGCCTTCATAGCATCCAGGGACAGCATCGCCTTAGGTATGGTGTCCTCCTTGTCGGCATCAAGTACGTGCAGTATTCGTCTTATGTTCTCAGTGATCAGGCGGCCTCCTATGAAGCCAGTTTGGTCCGGGTAAACTAAAGACGTCATATGCTTTTGTAATCTGATGGCTAATACCTTAGAGTACAGTTTGATATCTGTTCCGAGGAGGCTTAAAGGTCTATAACTACCGCACTCGTTGGGGTCTTTGTCTTTTTTAAGGAGGACTGTTATGAGTGCAATATTGTCATTCTTATGGAAGTTCCCCTCCTTGACTGAGTATAAGATCATATTTAGTAATAAGGGGCCAATTATGTCCCAACAAGAAAGGTACATTTCTGATGGGAAACCGTCTCTTCCAGGAGCCTTACCACTTTTCATTGCGGTTATGGCCTTTTTGAGTTCCTCTAGTGTGATCGGTGTTTCTAACTGTTTAGCGTCATCCTCTGAAAGTTTAGGGAGAATAATTTGATTAAGAAATGTGTCCATTTTGTTTTGATCGAAGGTCGTTTCTGATTTATATAAGTCGGAGTAGAATACTTTGAATGTATCGTTTATTTTTACAGGATCTGTTACAAGTACTTGTTGTGCTCTAATGGTAGTTATATCTGCAAATGTTGCATTCATTCTTAATCGCATGGCTAATAGGTGGCTGGGTTTGGAACCATGGGAGTACTGCTGTTGTCTTGTGCTGCGTATTTGTATTTCCGATTGTTGTCTGTATATGGCATTGATCTCTATTTTTAGTACGTTAACTTGATTTTCTAGTCGAGTTGAGTTGTTGTATTTCAGAGAATTAAATAACGTTGAGTAAAGCGTTTTGCAGCTCAGCCAGTTTTGTGCATTGATTCTTGCGCATTTTGGAGGAAAAGCTATCCGTGAAGTCTTTGATCATTCCCTTTACCGACATCCATATTATTCTGGGGTCTTGCACCGAGTTTGCATTCTCCCGTTGGAATACTATAAGAGCTTCTTTGAGTTGTGTAATGAATTCCTTGTTATTAAGCAGCAACGAGTTAAATCGCCATCTTGGGGCTCGGGAGGATAGTATACCAAATGTACCTTTAAGGAGTAAATAACAGTGATCTGATAGTGCGTTGGGTATCATTTCCACTTCATAATTATCAAATAGTCTCTGTGATGCAAAGACATAATCTATTCTGGATAGTGTATTATGTCTCGCAGATCGACAAGAGTACTTTCGGGTCGTGGGATTAAGTAACCGCCATAAGTCATTTACACCTGTAATCTTCGACCAATCCTTTAATGCCTTCGATGAATTCTTTTGTTCGCTGGAAAAGGCGAGGTAAGATTTGTCCATCCTTGGGTTCCAGATGGCATTAAAATCCGCTCCTATTATAAATGAGTAATCGGGAATGTCTAACATTGCATTGGTTAGTGTAGTGAAGAAATCTTCTTCGTACAAATTTGGGGCGTATACCGCTATCAACGCTATTTTCCTGTTCTTATGTTCAATCTTAGCTATAGTTATCCGACCTTCTACATCAGACCATACTCCCTTAATACAATATTCAACTTACGTTTAACGACTATTGCTACACCCCGAGTTCTCGTACCAATAGAGGAGTGACTGATATTATGGTATATGTTGTCTGCTAATTTATCTATGTCTTTCCCTAGAATGTGCGTTTCGCTTAGCAGAGCAATGTCCACATGTTCTTTTTTCATCAGTGTGAGCACGCTTTTGCGTTTGAGTTGGTTATTTATTCCCCCGGTGTTCCATATCATTATATTCAAACTAGCCATAGTCTATACATGTTGCATTGTAATTTTTGGTAATGCTTCTAGAGTGCGAGGCAATAATAGATATACATCCCACTAGTGAGGTCCCGTTGAGAGCCGAGCTTAAAAACATACATATATACAAATAAAAATCCCCTACCCTTCCCTCCCACCGAGAGTCGTACAGGATTGTGTTCCATGAACACAACCTTTGCGTATGACTCCCTCCCTTGCACCACCGGATATCCCAGAATGATCCAATTATCCTTAACATTCCTATGTATACCATAGGATCTAACACTCTAAATTCTACCATAAGTAGAATGTCGACTGTGGCTTGGCCACTTTCCCGTAAAAAATAAATAAATAAAAATTTAAATGAGATAAAACTAAAAATAAAGACCAAAAATAAGCTTCAATTGTCATGCCCTAATCACTTACATTTTATATGAACTTGTGTAATTTATAGTAACCCATGAATAATATGAAGGTATTGAACTGAAGAGAGAGCCTCAATAAATCAGAGAGAGCGGATGAAAAAAAAAACAAGTAAAAGGAAGAGAACATTAACTTAGATCTTAAAAGAGCATTGCTATGCTTAAACATCTAAAGTATAAATTGGAGAAGTAGTGGAATTATTTCCCATTAATAAAAAACAGTTTTTAAATACGTATATGCAGCATTTCCCCTGACCGGGGTGGGCGATGATCGTTGTGTAGAGTGATCTTTCTGCCGGCCGGCTATGATGGTTCTGTGGTTCTGCATCTAGATGTTGATTATTCCCCCGAGGGGCTTCTGGTAGAGTGAATGACCACGTATTGCTGATATTCCAGAATGTTCCATATATCAAAGAATGCTTAGATGTTCTAGATTATTCCAATATGTCATTTTTACATTGTTTGAATGTTCCAGTATGTTCTGGAGTGTTCCAATCTTGAATCCAATATGTCCGCAATAATATAAACCCGTCGGGGAAAGCATTCAAAAACTCTGAGCACGTAGGTCTCTCTGTCCCAAATCCTCGGTTATTAAAGATTGTACTATATGGTGACCTTGCATAACTGAGATTAAAAGGCCATTTATACACTATTCTGCGTGTTGTGCAGACAAGAATTTGGCTGCATCTTCAGGCGAGTTGAGGAGAACCCTTGCTCCTTGTTTATCGACAATGCGAAGTATTGCAGGGTATATTAGTAGGGGTCTGTATTTCTCCAGGTATAGTTGAGACATCACCGTCTTGAACTTGGCACGCATAGGTAACATTCTGAAGTTTCTTACACAATAAAGAAAAATCACTTGTATTAGAGAAACAGAGATTTGAAGACACTGAAATAAAATATGTTCTCCTTACTTTTGTGTTGACTTGCTGCCAGATGCCTGTTTTTGGGTTCCAGCTGAGAGGTAGGAGCTGGAAAACATAATGGTTCCATAGCCTGAAGTCTTATGTAGTACAAGTTTATAAAAATCCGACAGAAAATGAGTGTTTAACAAAGGGTTTTGTAATGTACCGCAATAATTCAGCGTGATTATTCAAAATGGCTGTCCACTTCCATTCATTCAGACGTGCGAGTCAAAACAAAGAACAAAAGTCTTCTTCTGCCCCCCAAAGATTCAGTGATTTTATAAAGGAAAAAACACCTTATCCTTCCCCATCACACCCCTGGACCCATGCATGCTGAACACATTCACAGGAGTCATTTTTACTTACTGTACTTAGATTGTACTTAGGTTGTACTTTAGATTGTATATTGTATTGTATATTCCTCTTGTAGACACGTGAATGTGTCTAACTATAATCCATTGTGCTCTAACTGTATTCCTTGCGACCTAACTGTATTTATGATAACTGCTGTGTAATCACTTGACCCGTTTTGCCCTGGGACTCAGTGGGACAGTGTGGAAGACTATCGCCAGGGGGAGCTGGTGGGCGTTGGGCTGGCAAAGGAGACAGGTGAAGGAGAGGCTGGTATGAAGGAGGAGCTGGATACACGGGACTCTCTCTTTCGTCGAATTCCACAGAAGCAAGCAGGTGTGTCGGCGAAGAGCTTACCATACAAAGGACACGTGGGATACGGCTCCTGCGTCCAGTCCGAACAAGTAACGTCGCTGGCCAATAGTTTATCATCCCAGTATAGTGATTAGGGCACGTTGACCCCAGAAGAAGACGTTCGACAGCTGGACGGCACCGCTGACCCGCCGCAAGCAGCGTTTAGAACGTATAGTCGGGAGAATCGTTTGGTCACACTGACCAGAGCTTAGCTCCAAGTATAGGCCTGTTAGCCTAGTTAGCTCACGCGTCGCTCCGCCGTCTTCCAGCCCTCGGAGCAGACACCGCCGCCAGACTTCTCCGGACTTCACCCGCCTCCAACATTCTCCTAGCCGACCGCCAGTCCAGCGATTCGCCTGCCTAACATCAGCCCAGCCAGCCCCCTTGCTATCACAGGTGACAACCACGGGACCGTACGACGGCCAACTCGCGTCACAGACATTCGTTGCGGGAGCGGGCTAGCACTCGGTTGGTACACTCACAACAGGTACTGTTAGCGCTCCAAGCGCCCTGGAACATTATCGGCGAACATTCTCTTTTTCAATAGCATGCTCTCTAAGGGCGAAGAGGATCAGGTACTTTGAGCTTGCACGTGCACCAGCAATTAAGGGCGTCCCAACTTTATTATTTTGGTAATGCCGGCATTTATAAGGTATTTTGATTTTCAGTGTGGGCCCACTCTCTTTCGTTTACTGTAATAACGTGTGGTGCATATGGCACAATTGTGATTGTAATTATACTTGTTTTCCCACTGTGTGCTCCCGGAGCATTCCGCCAATCTCCTTGGTACTTAGTGTATGAAAAGCTTATAACCCATATGGGGACTTGTGCATGAGAGTGCATGTAAAGCTTCAGTAAAAGGAGAGGCGTAGAAATGGGACCACTGTGTGCGTGTCAATTACTGGGAATGAGTGTTTAACCCCTTCCTTCCGACGAATGTGTATTACTGTTTAACCCTTTCCTATCTACGGTCTATGCATAATTGGGGCAGGTGTTCTGGACAGGTCTCCACCAGTCAACAAGGAAAGGTACTGCTTTGGGGAGAAATTATATCATCTATCACTACTGCCACCGGGTGTGAGAGGGTGTGGGACGTATTAGGGGAAGTGTGGGTGTTTGGGGAATTACTGCAGTCGCCCTGGAGGGCAAGAAGGACCAGTGTAGAACCCCTAGGTTAGTAAATCCTAGGCCCCATTCGCTCCATTTGCTAAATCCCAATTCTAGTACCCCTACACTATACAGTCAGGGACTCAGCCGGACCCAGATCTGCTGTGATCCCACTACCTGGTGACAGTTCATATCCACTCTCATAAAGTAGGGATAATCCACCCTTCTACACTATTTTACTTACTTTTTTTTACTGTATGAAGCACACTCTCAGGGGCTCATACAGAACCACGCCTTTCACCGTAAAGTACATGTATTCTATTGTCACAATTAATAAACAAACTTGAAACTTGAACTTGTAAGTCAACCCAACCTTGAAATTAACTGGCCGACATAGCTGATAAAGAGTGATGGGTGTCCAAGTGTCCAAATCCCCCCCCCCCCCCACCCAACCCCCTCCAATGTACAGTTTCTTCCCCTTCGGATGTATATATTTTTTTATTATCTCTTTTTCTTACACAGTAGGCCTACTGTATATCTGTATGTCATAAATGTATTGATGAATTGAAAATGGGGAACCCTGATGTAAACAAGACAAAAGTATTTTTCTGGTCTGCATCCTCTTAACAATTGTTTGTATTGAGCCGTACTGTATTGTACCCATTCTGCAATCTGTTAATAAAGTTAATAAAGAGCAGCGACACTGATTGGCTGAGCATCGAGTCCCTGAGCGGGTAGGAGGACACCTGACAAACCGAGGCTGAGTTTCACTAAAGCATCTCGGCGCAAAATATTCGAATGTCTACAGTCAATATACAGTGTACAGAGAGAGAGAGAGAGAGACACATTGGAAAGAAATTGAAATGCTATTTGGCCCTAAACAGAGAGTACACAGTGGCAGAATACCTGAGCACTGTGACTGAAGATCCTTGAGCACAGCCTAGCCATCGAGAAAGGCCGCCATAGGCAGACTGTGTGTGTTAGAAAGAGAGAGAGAGAGAGAGAGAACATGTGTGTTTGTCATGTGTGTGTGTGTTAGAGAGAGACTAGAGCATGTATGAGAGATTCAAAAGGACAAAGATCAACACTTAAATCCAAGAGAGAGAGAGAGAGAGAGAGAGAGAGAGAGAGAGAGAGAGAGAGACACATTGGAAAGAAATTGAAATGCTATTTGGCCCTAAACAGAGAGTACACAGTGGCAGAATACCTGAGCACTGTGACTGAAGATCCTTGAGCACAGCCTAGCCATCGAGAAAGGCCGCCATAGGCAGACTGTGTGTGTTAGAAAGAGAGAGAGAGAGAGAGAGAGAACATGTGTGTTTGTCATGTGTGTGTGTTAGAGAGAGACTAGAGCATGTATGAGAGATCCAAAAAGACAAAGATCAACACTTAAATCCAACAAGAAGAGGGTCTATACCAGAGAAACCAAAGCAGCAAGGAGCCAATGGCCGACATCAGCTAAATAGGCTAGCCAGGTACTGTGACACCAGGCCACACACAGCTTTGGCCAACGGCCCAACGCTACCCAAGCTACACAAACGACCAAGACATTAACACACAGCACATCGTGTTCATCTCCAAATGTTGTGAAGTAGCATATGTTTTGCCTGGAAAAAAACATCGTTATTAACAAAACATTCGGGAGGGGAAGGAAGGAAGAGTGGGGTAATGTCATGACATTTTCATTAATCTTACCTGCACAAAAGGAACGCAGGGCGAAAGGCCGCAACACAGGTCTCCACGTTGACGAAAGGCCTCTCGCTGGCGGGACAAAATAAGCCAGAACCCCCTGCTATTCTCACGGCTAATGTCAATGGTCGACTCGTAGCACAAGCTAACAGCTAACTCTAGCCTAGGCTAACTGATGGCATCAAAGTAACGTGCGCAGCCGGCAGCTAGCCGGCAGCTAGCTACGACGTTAGCTGCTGGCTGCGCACGTTACTTTGATGCTATCAGTTAGCCAGTTAGCTCAACCCGGCTATCGCTAGCGGCTAACCATTAGCTAACGCACTACCACTGAAACTACAACATGAGAAAAGCAATACAGGCGCTGACACCAGGCACACACCGTTAGCTACTAGTAGTACTATATTAGCTAGTCGACCAGTTTGGCTCCAGAGAGAGAGAAAGATAGATAGGTCCACGGTGGGTATATAATCATAGGTTGACTCACCATAACGCAGTATCAATGAATGCGGCGCCAATGGTAAAGTTGGAAGGAGACTTTCTTGGCCCACGGTGTAATTTCTTCTTATCCTTGCTGCTTTTGAAAAGACATCCACTCGCCTCGCTCCTCTGAATAGCGCTGAATTAGATCATCCCTGTACCTCGTGTGTCCGAGAAGAGCCCGGAAACACTATCCTAAAATCTGTAGAGCAGCAAAGCCGCAGAAACCGGAACACTGCAGTCTGCAGAGCCGCAGAGGCAGGAACAAGTCAGACACATTCTACAAACGTGTCTAATGTGAAATATATAAGCATATAAGCAAAACTAGATTTTAGGTCTGTGATGAAAAAGGGCCTCGCGGGAAGGGGGGCCTCGCCTTGCTAGGCCCCCCTTCCCGCGAGGCCCTGTGCGACCGCACTGCTCGCACACCCCCTGAGGCGGCCCTGCGTATGTCACCAGGTGCTACTCCTGGGTGGGCCGCACCGGGGGCAAGTAGGTGGTGTCTCTGACCCGTCAGGGCTGCCTGTACCACAGCACCGTCCAGCACGAGCTGCTCCACGCGCTGGGCTTCAACCACGAGCAGACCCGCAGTGACAGAGACAGCCACATCAGAGTCCAGTATGAGAACATCATCGACGGTGAGATCTACACCCTACACCTCCAGCACCCAATCTGTCAGCGTGCTACAGTCTCTCTCTCTGGTTTTTGTAGTGGACTTTCTATTCTGTGATTTCAATAGTAGTTCTTTATCAAACAAATCGAGGATGATCAACATATTTTATTTTATATACTTTATTTTATATACTAGGTCTGTATTCTTTGATGGTCCGATCATCTATTGATCCATAAACTGTTTATTGTACTGGACCATTTGCGTTTATTATTTCTAATTAATTGATATACACCTACACCTGTTTGTTCTTCAAGATGAGAAGATCTACTACAGTGTAGGCCATGTCATCGATGGTGCCAAGGTCCCTGTAATGTAATGGGTTTCTAATCAAACACTGAACAGACTCTAGTGCTGTTAGTAAACAGGCTGAACAGACTCTAGTGCTGTGAGTAAACAGGCTGAACAGACTCTAGTGCTGTTAGTAAACAGGCTGAACAGACTCTAGTGCTGTTAGTAAACAGGCTGAACAGACTCTAGTGCTGTTAGTAAACAGGCTGAACAGACTCTAGTGCTGTTAGTAAACAGGCTGAACAGACTCTAGTACTGTTAGTAAACAGGCTGAACAGACTCTAGTGCTGTTAGTAAACAGGCTGAACAGACTCTAGTGCTGTTAGTAAACAGGCTGAACAGACTCTAGTGCTGTTAGTAAACAGGCTGAACAGACTCTAGTGCTGTTAGTAAACAGGCTGAACAGAGTCTAGTGCTGTTAGTAAACAGGCTGAACAGACTCTAGTGCTGTTAGTAAACAGGCTGAACAGACTCTAGTGCTGTTAGTAAACAGGCTGAACAGACTCTAGTGCTGTTAGTAAACAGGCTGAACAGACTCTAGTGCTGTTAGTAAACAGGCTGAACAGACTCTAGTGCTGTTAGTAAACAGGCTGAACAGACTCTAGTACTGTTAGTATACGGACCAGGAATGAGGTCGTTGACTGCTGTAACTGAGTGGCGAGACAAAAAAAAAACTAAATCGAGACAAAACTAAAACTAAAATGCTCAGACCTGTAGTTGACTAAACGAAAAATAAATGAAGGTGACTAAATGATGAAAACGAAAAAGAGCATTTGACACATGATTAAGACTAAAAAAATAGCTAAAAAAAACTACCAATCAAGCACTGTGAGCGGAAATTTGGCCCCATAATTACCCATGCAATCCGGATATGGCGTGAAACACAAAAAAAAAATATCCTAACCCACAAAAATGGCATAATCACACTCCCTTATTCAATAACAATGCACTCTTAATTGAAAAACGTCCTATAAGATTCCCTATATGGGAAGAGCAAGGCATACACTCATTAGGGGATATTTTTAACAACCAGGGTTTTTGTAGTTATGGAGAAATATGCACAAAGTTTAACCTCACCGGGTCCACATGGCTTTTTTACATACAGTTACAGCTATGTTTGAAGTCTCACGGTGTTCCATTAGACATAACAGTTGAACACCACAGATACCACAAATTCTTCTATGAAAGAGAGACATCGAGAGGTTTTGTATCAGGTTTTTATTATCAATTACTAACGTCCTCGTATGAAACCCTCCAACTGGACTCTGTCTGGAGGAGGGATATACCAGACCTGGAAAGTGACTTTGATTGGCAAGGAGCATGGGCAAATGTCCGTCTTACATCAAGGAACCCGGACCATCAACAAATCAATCTTAACTATATTCACAGGACATACTTGACTCCTATAAGACTGAACAGAATGGGTCTTAAACAAGACTCAAAATGCTCCCAATGTACAAATGGAGACGAAGGGACATTTATGCACATGTATTGGGACTGCCCACCAGTTAAGGCATTCTGGAAAGATGTGACCCATCAATTATCAAAACTCGTATCTTGGAATATACCAGTACACCCCGCTTCTAAATTACATGCTATACTATGTTATTTGATACTATCTTGTCTAGCACAGTCTCTGGAGCGTAACAGTAAGAAGCATTTTGTATGAAAGTATTCTGTACTTCTGTATGACAACTATTAAAGAAACTAGAAACTTGTATTACTATTGAATGATGTTTTTGAGTTTGCAGTAAATCCACAGCTAAAGAGATTGGTTTTATCGGGTATCACAGTAGCTAAAAAACTGATCGCATCACGCTGGTTTCAACCGGAAAAAATGTGCCGGAAGGTTTGGTTTCTTACATATCTCGATGTGATTTATCAAGAAATATCTACAGCAAGAATTCTGGGTCTCAACGAATCCAAAATGTCAATGTGGTTAGAAGTGGTGGAGAGAATAAAAGCTAGCTTATAAAGGTAGTGTCTGGTTAGGAGTGAGGGATAATGGAGGTACTATCCAAGGAGGGGTCCGGGAGGGGGGGAGGTTCGAGCTGGAGCATATGTGTGTAGGGTTTTAGATAATAGGTATTAGGGGTATATCCTGTATAAGGCATTGGTATAATTGGTAATTTGGTTGGATATACACTGTAAAATATTATTATAGACTTTTTTTTTCTGTTTCTGTACTTGCATATCATTTTAGCCACCTTAATTGTTAGTTTCATTATGCATTGTGTGTTGAGTACTGACTTTTAATAATTTTTGTTTTGCAATAAAAAAAAAAAAATACTAAAAAAATAGCCAAGACTCAGATGTTTAAATGCCGCATGTACCCGTTTTCTCAACATGCATGCAAATTGATTGATTGTGCCATGCATTACACAACTACTTACTAAATAAATACAGTATTTTCAAAACAGAATTTATGCCCTCTGCCTTTTTTATTTAAACATATTGTTAATGCACATATATTACTATTCTTCTCCCACATTCCTGGAGGTGTTGTGGACGATTATTTTACCAAATCCAGGGAGTTTACAGAAATTGAGATTGAGATGAGCTATTCCAAAAAAAGTTGTTTATTTCTGTGATCACAAAATCAGAGGAGCAGGTCAATGGATAGGGAAAAAAAGATAGTTTATTCTGTGCGTCTCAGTTCGATACAGAGCGGAAGACTCTTATTGTGATGTTTCTTCTTGACTTGTTTACTTGTTGATTGTATTTTCTCCAGGTATTATCTGTAGTATTATGTATATTTAATAGGGCTATATATTTAATACAATATTTATATTATTTATTTAAAGCAAACAAACTCCAAACTACAAACTACCCAAAATGAAAGCCTTGTCACGTATGAACCATACAAATGTGTTGTAACTAAGAGATTACCTGGGGGGGAGGGGAATAAATTCTGTGCATGGATTACAATTTTCTCTTGGGCATTTCCTGGTTGTAGCAGCTGGCTGGTGCTATAGAGCAGTGGTTCCCAAAGTCGGGGTCGCGACCCAAAGGTGGGCCGCGAGCAGCCACGGGTGGGCCGCGAGATGATTTAAAAAAAATAAAAATAAAATTTTTTTTTATTTTTTATTTTTTTATTTTTTTATTTGTATTTTTTTTTGTCAGGCCACTGAACTTAGAAGCAGGCCAGGACAGTGTTTCTAGTTGTATTCTAAAATGTGACTATATGGTTTTATATTAACTTAATAAATAAACAAAAACGAAAAATCTACTTATTTCAACGAACATTTCAAACTAAATAACAGATTATGCACATAAAACGCTGAAAACAACCGAAGCAACAATAGTATTTTAATGAGGCTATTATTATTATCATTATTATTTTGCAACAAGTTAGCCCTCTCATAAATAGCACATATAAATGAATAACTAACTTGAACTAACTTAATAGGATTGAACTGATATTTGGCTTAAAAAATCGTCGCCTGGCAAAAAAAAAAAAAAAAAAAGCCCGACGATGTGCATTGGGCCGCGGCTCTCTGACGCCCTATTTTCTGGGCCCTGGCCTGAAAAGTTTGGGAACCCCTGCTATAGAGTATAGATAACATTCAGCCACAAGGTGTCACACTAGAGCACCAGCATGTCATTTATCCAATCAGGTGCATTCCACGTGGGGAAATGGGAAGTAGGGTAGGCTGGTAAAGCTATGCCTCCTAAAGTGTTAATCGGAAATACAGAAATACCGGCTACAGGCTTTCCGGTTTCCGGGCACCCCCTGATCTGTTTATAGTCCCCAGGGAAACAAACAACGAGCAGACGCTCGTACATCTCGAAAACAAGACAATGGAGTTATCAGCGGACATTTTCAACAAAACAATTATAGAAACGTGTGAAGTGTCTGTTCCATTTTCGAGGTAATTTAGTTAGCCAAGTTAGGGCTGGGCAATTCACACAAGAACTGTCGAGGGAGGCGATAACGAGGTTGTTTCTGGGGAGATTTCAGGGGCGGGACTCCCTACCCGATTCCCACTTTCGGCCGTAGTGCTTTACCAGGTTTTATCTCTCGAGATAAAGCTGGGAACGTGGTTAGAAGTAGGGAGGGGATACATGCCTGCTGCAGGGTTTCCCATTAATTACCTAGACTGTGGAGGCCCGCCACAGTTTAATTAGTCCCGCTACAGTTGTTTAATGAACCAAAAAAAAGTAAAAAAAAAATATATATATATATATATGTTTTTTTTACAATTTTTTTTAAAATATAAAGTTTGCCAATAGGGATGTATCAGTAGTATTGGCAGTTGTAGTAGTCGTAATAGTAATCCACTATATTTTTTTTATTTTCTAAAAAATAAACCAGTTCAACACAGGTAACTACTTTTGCTTAATTTCTTTGATGGCTCAAATGTATGCTCTAATCCAGTGCTTCCTAATTCTCTCCTCGAAGCACCCCAGCCGTTCCATGTATTTGTTAAATTCCACCACCAGCACACCTTGATTCAACTAATAAAGGGCTAGTTAAGTTGAATCAGGTGTGCTGGTGGTGGAATTTAACAAATACATTGAACGGCTGGGGTGCTTCGAGGAGAGAATTGGGAAGCACTAGTCTAGTCGATTTTGTGTTTTGAGCACAAAGTTCATCATAGATCTAGCCTCTTTATTTTGCTCTCAAAGTGCACCAGATTGATGCATTTTACTTTAAAATGTACAAAACAAAAAGTTACGGGGGGCATTCCCCCGGACCCCCCTAGCGGGTCGGAGGTTCTCCCCCCATAGTCTCTGAAAATCCTGTGGGAAACACTGCTGCTGCAACATTAATTGTATCTATAGCACCTTTAAACAAGGTAGATACTTCACCTACAAACATAATACTGTTCTGACAATAGTAATAACAGTAATTAAGCCTGGAGGCCTATTTTCTGAAAATTTGCCTAAAATACATACCTAAGTAAATGGAAGATTGCTCCACTTCTACAAGTCCATTTGCATGTTCTTGGTATCTAGGGACATTTATGGACCTCAGTGAATGTATTCCCATGTCAGAAATATTGTGTCTATTACTAGGCTTGCTTAAATTGTGATGAAACAAAGGAGAATATGAATTATGATTTTTCTTTGCATCTTTGACAGTGAATAACACCTGTTAAAAATGACCAGACATGAAAACTGCCACTGAGCTCTAAGGAAATGAATAAAGGGAATATGATTAAACAGATGGTTTTGTAGATACAGTACTGAATTCTGCCATCCGGACCCATGCAATTTGAAATATTATTATAGAATATAGAATATGAGGCCTATATAAATTACCTTATTATAGCCAACTTGCACATCTATGGATCTGGCCAAATCTACTCTTTCCAATGTCAGAGTTCAATTTGGATTTAGTATCACCAGGCGTGCATGAAGAACCGGGAATGAAATCTACTGTAAATACAGTCAGCTTTTTATTTTTGCGACAGGTCCGCCATTTTTAATCCGTTTGCAGTGCGGATTGTTGCTACATGTTCACAGAAGGTACACACTAACTGCACTCTAATATATGCCAATAACATTCAGTTTTGTGATATAGTATCCCTAGAAATAAGAGAAATAAAAACACTCATTGAGAGCTCTGGGTGCCCTGTGCTTATATGACTACAAAGCATCATCAGTCGGCGATTCAAAATGGCCGACCTCCACGGTAATATTACCACATTTCAAAAACTAAAATCTCATTAACACTTTGAATGCCACCAGATGGCGCCAGAGTTAGCGCTTCAATGCCACCATCCACTTTAATGTTATCGTTAATATCGCCTAATCTATGTTTTAAATTATGGCTATGTGTCTAATCTGCCTGTCGCTTATCAAAGAATCATTTTCCAGTCAGTGCTGTCAAGGCAGATTGTTTTTTTATCGCTTCATTTCCGTTTGAGAGCATTTTGAAAAGCACCCGTTTTGATGTTAAAACAGTCGATTCTGGGGCATTCTATGAAAATCGTCTTTTACTGGAATATTCCAGAACGTTGATATTTGTCGGCCTATTTATGAATCGTTTTCAAATAAACGCTAGATGATCAATATTATACATACACGCACACCCATTCGAGGCATCAGATGGTATCCAACTGGTATATTCCAATTCCTGATCACCATTTGAAAAAATCGATAAGTGTATAGATCCACCGTGTGTACAGTGCAGTACATGATTCCGCGGGGCTCAGAGCCCCCTGAATGAACCCTGGTACTCCGGCTGCATGGGTGGACTGGAAAATGTGGAGTACAGGATTTTTTCCCCCATCCATTTTCATTGAGTCCATTCCAAAATCCCTTATGTCATCTGGGAGACGATAGGGGACGCTTTTTTCCACATCTGATTGCCGGCGGCACTCGGGTATACTAGGGTAGGCTTGCGTGATGCAATATGATTTCAGATCGCTAAAAAAAAAGAAAAGAAATCAGAGAAATCTCGTGAGTGGCAGTGAAAGTGTTAATAACACTTTAACCTATTGGTAAACAAACGTATTGCTGAAAATATACACTGACTGCTGTTGTGACATGGTTAGGGTGTTTACTCTTGGATACATTTGAAAAAGAAACGCAACATTATGTCTAGACAGATTGATTTATGACGTGATGTCATCTGCGGACTGCACGGGTGGAAGAGGTTAACAGTAGCTGAAAAGAATACTTTCTTTCAACCTTGAGGTGAATGGAGCAAGTCTGGAAGTGGAGGGGCCTTCTCTGGAGGGCTTAGACAAGCCTTCTCTTGAAGAGGCCAAACCTTCTCTTGAAGAGGCCAAACCTTCTCTTGAAGAGGCCAAACCTTCTCTTGAAGACGACAAACCTTCTCTTGAAGAGGCCAAACCTTCTCTTGAAGAGGACAAACCTTCTCTTGAAGAGGCCAAACCTTCTCTTGAAGAAGCCGAACCTTCTCTTGAAGAGGACAAACCTTCTCTTGAAGAAGCCGAACCTTCTCTTGAAGAGGCCAAACCTTCTCTTGAAGACGACAAACTTTCTCTTGAAGAGGCCAAACCTTCTCTTGAAGAGGCCAAACCTTCTCTGGAGGATGATGTGCCTTTTCTGAACTCTGAGAAACGTTTTCTCTCCATCTGGTGCAGTGTAGGTCAGTTTCCTCTTCAGCCTATGTGTATTCTCACTGTACTGCTCAGGTTCTGAGTCAGATTCAGAGGTCGCCACTTGAAGTCGTTGGTGACCTGCACTGAATGGCAGTTTTGGATTCAGCAGATCGTCTGACGTGTCCTCGCCTTCTTCATCCTTACTATCTGACTTGGAGGGAGATCTTTGGAAGCTCAAGATGTTGAGTAATCAGAACTGTGTTCAGTTTCAGAGGTACTTAGGTCCCCATCACATTCAGGGTCAGACTCAACTTCACATGAAGGTGTCATCTGTGGCCTCTGGTTCTGATTCCTGGTCTGAATGTCGCTGTCCTCCTCCTCTGGGGCAGAGAAAATGGCACAGTGGGCATAATTGATGTTCTTCGTCTTTAGGAAACTGTTGAAAGAGTCAAACACCTCTATGTCAGAGGAGGCAGACGCCGCTGCTAGTTTTGAGGTGGAGTCTAGATCTATGGATTGTTCACGTTGCAGATCTTCATGTTCCAACCCTTCCTCTTTAAGTGAAGCTTCAGTCTTCACCGCACTTTCACACTGTGAAGAGTTAAAGAGTGCATGTTTAGAGGATTCAGTACGTTATAGGGTTATATCTCTGATTCATACATCCCATGCATACTGATGTGGATACAGATACTGATGCCGGTATTAAAGATGATACCAGGCTGAAATACTGCAGGTACTGAGGGTGATACCAGGCTGAAATACTGCAGGTACTGAGGGTGATACCAGGCTAAAATACTGCAGGTACTGAGGGTGATACCAGGCTAAAATACTGCAGGTACTGAGGGTCATAACAGGCTAAAATACTGCAGGTACTGAGGGTGATACCAGGCTAAAATACTGCAGGTACTGAGGGTGATAACAGGCTAAAATACTGCAGGTTTACATTTTAGAATATTTCAGCTAATGAAGTAAAATGTTTATTATCATCAACTATCCAGTTCGTTTTTATAGTGAACGTATCCCAAATCGCAGGCTTTGCGATTTGCAAATTGCGTCTTTTCAAATTGCGATTTCGACTTAAAATCAATAAATCGTTCAGCCCTAATCCATAGTATAATAAACAAATCTTATTGAACTTCAGGAATTGTCTCCTAATCATTCGGATATTCCTTTCAATATTAGTATTCCAATTTCTATTCTTAACCCATTCAGTGCCAACCACGAGATTAGTCAGGTTAACTCGCCATGCGTTGAGTGCCAAGACCGGAGAAAACCAGAGAAAACTCTGGTTTTAATCCTTATTTCTTTTATTAGCAATATCCATTCATGTTTCATCCATCCAGCCTGACGTTATCATTGGGAATGGGTCTGAGCTCGAAAAGGGCAAATACCACCGCCTATCGTCTCCCGGATGGTATTGCACATCATTGGATTGGATTGGGTGGGACTGTGCATCAGAAAAAAATTCCGGTCCCGGGGTTTCTCTTCTCGGGCAAGCAGTATCGTGTTATCACATTCACTGGCGAGGCTCGGAGCACCATCGATTATGTGTTTTGGTGCTATAGCGTTGGATCAATAAACGCGATCAATATTTGGAATGGCGATCAGGAATTGGATGAATCTTTTTGCAGAACATCTGATGTGAGGTAAGGACTCTATTTGACCAGTCTTGGGTTAATGAGATTTGTTTTCCTCCGCCATCGCAGTGTGTGTGCGTAACGTTAGCGCTGACCATGGCATGGATAATCGATTTTTCAGCCCGCTTCTCTAGCGTGCACAAGTACAAATTAACTATCGATAATCTAGCATTTATTTGAAAACGATTCATAAATCAGCCGAAAAATGACATAGTGTTTTGTGTATTCCAGTAAAGGCGCGATTATCGCGGAATTTCTCTGGAATTACTAGACATCTCCAAAACTATACTCGTATTCAAAATGGTATAAAACGGAAATGTAACAATGAAAAAACAATCAGTTTCTTACATGTTGACTGCAAGCAAGTCATTGATAAGCGAGGGGTGTTTTAGATCCATAGCCATAATTTAAGATATAGTTTAAGCTTTCGCAAATTTCCCCGTCCTCCCATTGACTTCCTTATTGGCACGCTAGCCCTAATATGGTCAAAGGGCTCTGAATGAGTTAATACCTCGGACCACGGATCTTGATTTACATCGAAACACATCATTACAGTGATATAACCACCTGCATAAACAGTGGCTCAGGAGGTAGAGCGGTCATCTGGTAATCAGAAGGTTCCCGGTTAGACTCCAGCTCGTCCTGGGAAGTGTGTCGAAGTGTCCTTGAGCTAGACACATAACCCCTAACTGCTCTCGATAAGTAGGTTGGCACCTTGCATGGTGTCCTCTGCCGTCTGTAGTGTTGTTTAAGTTCTCCCATCGTCTTGAAGCTCTCCCCACACTGGTCACAGCAGTATGGTTTCTCTCCTGTGTGTACCATGTGGTGTCTTTTAAGGTGTGACTTTGTCTTGAAGCTCTCCCCACACTGGTCACAGCAGTAAGGTTTCTCTCCTGTGTGTACCATGTGGTGTCTTTTAAGATGTGACTTTGTCTTGAAGCTCTCCCCACACTGGTCACAGCAGTATGGTTTCTCTCCTGTGTGTACCATGTGGTGTCTTTTAAGATGTGACTTTGTCTTGAAGCTCTCCCCACACTGGTCACAGCAGTATGGTTTCTCTCCTGTGTGTACCATGTGGTGTAGTTTAAGATCTGCCTTTCTCTTGAAGCTCTCCCCACACTGGTCACAGCAGTAAGGTTTCTCTCCTGTATGTACCATGTGGTGTATTTTAAGCTCAGACTTTGTCTTGAAGCTCTTCCCACACTGGTCACAGCAGTAAGGTTTCTCTCCTGTGTGTACCATGTGGTGTATTTTAAGCTCAGACTTTGTCTTGAAGCTCTCCCCACACTGGTCACAGGAACGACGTCTCAATTCCTCCATGTCTCTATTGGTTGCCGGGCAGAAGGACAGGGGGTGGATCTGGGGAACAGAGAGACAGAAACATTCAAATGAAGAGACTGCCACAGTTTACAAACCTATGTGTAGATGTATACTTTAAGACCTTCTGAGGAACCGTGCCTTACAGTGAAATTACAGAGGTGACTGTTCATTCTCCACTGGACACATAGCATGAGGAGGAGAGGTGGCTCTAACAGAGAGGAGGAGAGGTGGCTCTAACAGAGAGGAGGAGAGGTGGCTCTAACAGAGAGGAGGAGAGGTGGCTCTAACAGAGAGGAGGAGAGGTGGCTCTAACAGAGAGGAGGAGAGGTGGCTCTAACAGAGAGGAGGAGAGGTGGCTCTAACAGAGAGGAGGAGAGGTGGCTCTAGCAGAGAGGAGGAGAGGCAGGGCTGTACAGTGCGATGATCTCGTCGCAAATTGCCCCTTAATTTGGCCGTTGCGAGTTGGAAATATTATTTGGGAGCAACGTTGCGAGTTGTGATTTCAACCCTTCATTCGCATTTCACTCCTAAATTAATCCATACAAATTGGATACATTTTTTTAAAAACATTAGCCTACAACCAGGGCTGTACAGTGCGACACAATGTCGTGGTGCTATGAAAGAATCTGTCGGCAATGAATGAACTTACTGCGATCACCGATAGCCTGAGTGAAAAAAAAGATTTGCGTGTGGAGTGAATCTGGGTCACGCTATATACAGTACCTGGTACTTGTAGTCTATCGTGCGATTAAAGACCATGTCCCTATCTGCGTAGTCTATACATCCAACACCAAATCCCATAATTCCTAGCAAAACGAAACTGAATGTGGGCTCTCTTCCTTTCAATATGGGCTATTGCATCGCCAAAGAAGCACCTCATTTCAATACATTTAAGACGCAAAAAAGAACAACGGAGTGGATATCAGTCCATCTTATGACAACCACGTCCGATGTGGAGAGATGATAAGATGATGATGATTGACGTGATGATGTGATGATTGATTGACGGGGACACAGACACTTCTAACGTTCAGGTTCAGCTATGCATTAGGTGAGTAGTCCTACCGTAAGAGCCTCATACGGGTCAATTAAACCTTTTTGATTAGTCTTTCCTTCCAGCTAAGTTGGACTGAACATTTCACTGTCAAAAGCGCAAATGTAAATAAGGTTGCGTCGCAACACGGTTTTCAAAATAAAGGTCACATAGTTCAAGTTTCAAGTTTCAAGTTTCTTTAATAGTTGTCATACAGAAGTACAGAATACTTTCATACAAAATGCTTCTTACTGTTACGCTCCAGAGACTGTGCTAGACAAGATAGTATCAAATAACATAGTATAGCATGTAATTTAGAAGAAGAAAATGAGGTCACAGTGTTCGGTATAGACATATGTACAATGTTCTGAGTTACCATATAATATACAATACTATGCAGTGTACTAATGTACAGTACTATATAGTGCAAAGCAGAACTGGGATGAGGTACAATTTAGGTACAATTTACAGTAAGGTGTACGAGTTGTAGTGCAATCCTTCATCAATAAATATAAAGTGTGGGGAGTGGGTGCTACAGTGTGTTTGTTTAAAGTGGGTGTGTGCTATAAAGTGTGTGGAGTGGGTGCTACAGTGTGTTTGTTTAAAGTGAGTGTGTGCGTGTGGATGTGTGTGCTATGTGCGTTTGGTGGTTGTTGTTGTGTAGTGTTCATTGTTCGTTTAGCAGCCTGATGGCCTGGGGATAGAAGCTTCTTCTGAGTCTTTCTGTGCTCGCCTTGAGACTCCGGTATCGCTTGCCTGACCGCAGCAGTTCAAAGAGGCAGTTGTTCGGGTGACTGGAGTCTTTAATGATTCTCTTAGCCTTGCCCTTGCAACGCTTGTTGTAAATGTTCTGGAGGGTGGGAAGCCCCCCTCCAATTGTGCGTTCGGCTGAACGTGTCACTCTTTGTAGTCTGCTTCGGTCTTGTGCAGTGCTATTCCCAAACCAGGAGGTGATGTTGCCGGTCAAGATGCTCTCTATTGTACATGAGTAGAAGTTCTTAAGGATCTTCTGACTGACTTGGAACTTCCTTAGGCGCCTGAGGAAGTAGAGGCGTTGTCGTGCCTTCTTCACAACACTGTCAATGTGTGTGGTCCATGTCAAGTCCTCGGATATGTAGGCTCCGAGGTACTTAAAGCTGTTGACTCTCTCAACCGGTGCCCCGTCGATGCTGAGGGGGCTGTAGTCCTTGACCCCCGACCTCCTGAAGTCCACAATCATCTCCTTTGTTTTGCTGACGTTCAGGGAGAGGCTGTTTTCCTGGCACCATCCCGCCAGGACCTTGACCTCTTCCAGGTAGGCCCTCTCGTCGTTGGCAGAGATCAGGCCCACCACCACTGTGTCGTCAGCAAATTTGATGATTGTATTGCTACTCCGCTGAGCCACACAGTCGTGTGTGTACAGGGAGTAGAGGAGGGGACTCAGAACACAGCCCTGGGGGGCCCCTATGTTGAGGGTGATGGATGAGGAGGTGCAGTTGCCTGCTCTCACCACCTGGGGTCTGCCAGTCAGGAAGTCCAAGACCCACTGGCAGAGGTCATAGTTCAAGCCCAGGTCCCTGAGCTTGGCTATGAGTATGGAGGGGACTATGGTATTGAATGCCGAGCTGTAGTCGATGAATAGCATTCTCACATAGTTCCCCTGCCTCTTGTCCAGGTGTGATGCTGCTGTGTGCAGCACATGGGCTATGGCGTCCTCCGTGGACCTGTTGGGGCGGTATGCAAATTGCAGGGGGTCCATGTTGATGGGGAGGGAGGAGCAGATGTAGCCCTTTACTAGCTTCTCAAAGCACTTCATGGCTATGGAGGTGAGAGCTACAGGGTGGTAGTCGTTGAGGCAAGCAGGCTTGGATTTTTTGGGTACAGGGATAATAGTGGACTTCTTCAGGCAGGTGGGGATGACAGCCTGTTCTAAGGACAGGTTAAATATGTCAGTGAATACTGGGGCCAGTTGGTCGGCACAGACTTTTAGGACGCGGCCGGGGATGCCGTCCGGAGCTGCTGCCTTCCTGATATTCACCTTTTTAAAGGTTCGCCTCACCTCATGCTCTGTTACCCTGAACACTGCGCCTCCATCAGCAGCCGACCCCCCCCCCCCCCCCCCCATTGCCGTGGCTTGTGAGCTGGTGTTGTTATTACCAGCATCAAACCTTGCATAGAAGGTATTGAGGTCATTTGCTAAGGAGATGTCACTGTTCAGTTTGAGGGAGGCGCCTTTGTAGTCTGTCATCGTTTTGAGCCCCTGCCACATAGCTCTAGAGTCAGCTTGTTCAAACTGGAGTTCAATTTTATCCCTGTAGCGCCGTTTGGCCTCTGACACTGTCCTCCTTACGTTGTATCGCGCCACTTTGTGGTCATTCATGTTGCCTGCCACTAGGCCGTCGTTGTATGCTTTGGTGCGCTCTCTCAGAGCTTCACGGACGGATTTGTCTACTCAGGGTTTTTGATTTGGGTAAACTCTCATTTTGGTAGTGGGGATTGTTTCTTCCACCAAAGTACAAACATAGTCCAGCACTGTCTCCGTGTAGACATTAATGTTATCTGTGTCGCGGAACACATTCCAGTCTGTGCAGTGAAACGCAGACTGGAGCGTCTCCTCTGACGTCAAATCCCATTTCTGCACCTCTCGCGAGACTACAGGAGTACTTTTGATTCTCTGTTTGTACATTGGTGAAAGAAAGATGGACGCGTGATCTGATTTACCAAAGCCACTATCAGAATGAGCCTTGTAGCCACCTTTAAATTGCGTGTAACAGTGATCTAAGATGTTACCGCCTCTGGTGTTGCAAGTCACATGCTGATAGAAGTCAGGTAATACCTTTCTCAGATTGGCGCTATTGAAATCACCCAGCACCAAAATGGCGGCGTTAACGTTCGCCGCTTGTATTCTATTTACCTCGTCGTGGAGTCTGGAGAGCGCGACGTTGTTGCTGGCTTGCGGTGGAATATACACTCCTACAAGGATGATCGCCGTTAACTCCCTCGGGAGGAAGAAAGGACGACACTTGATGGTTATATATTCCAGGTCTGGGCAGCAGTGGTTGGATAATTCCTTCACGTTAGTTGGATCGCTCCAATTGTTGTTAAACATGAAGGCAATACCTCCTCCACGTTGTTTACCGGACTCTGCTGTACGATCCTTGCGGTGGATAAAGAAGTGTTCAGCTGGTTGGATTGCGTGGTCTGGAACGTCCGACGTGAGCCACGTTTCGGTGAAGCAGAGAACGTTGCAGTCCCTAACGTCTCTTTGGTATTGAATCCTTGCTCGGATGTCATCCAGTTTATTGTCAATTGCTTGTACATTGGCTAGCAATATACTGGGCAATGGCGTTCGGTGGCGTCTGGATCTCAGCCTGTTACGGATCCCAGCTCTCTTCCCATTAAAAAAAGTCCCGGATATACATAAACATTAATTGGCATAGATCTCTATAAACGGCCCAACACATTGATCACTTTAGGCACACACTGAAACCAGTAACATCACAAATATGAAGCAGGTAATTACCCATACAAATAAACCTTTCATGGGGTTATTTACAATAATAATTCATTTGATTTCTAAAGCCCTTTTCATTGTGAAACAAATGTATGCAGAGTTTCTTGTCCTCCTGATTAATGCAATGGTGTGTGTGTGTTGTGGTGATCTCATTCAAGGAGCACTACACAAGCGCGTGCACACACACACACACACACACACAGTTTGTTGTTTTTGTTCCATTAGTGATTTACACACTTTCTCAGTTGGTTCATTATAAAAGATACAAACCTGAAAACAAACGCACTTAAATGTTAAATAAAAGGACCACAGTAATGAGGCAGGAGGAACATATTTTTTTAATAATGGTAAAATTGTTATTTAAAAATTTGCCCCTAAAAAATATTTTTTATCCCTAAATTTCTCATTTAGGGGCAAGTGTGCCCCTAGTGAAAAAGCTTAGCGTACAGCCCTGATAGGTGGCTCTAGCAGAGAGGAGGAGAGGTGGCTCTAACAGAGAGGAGGAGAGGTGGCTCTAACAGAGAGGAGGAGAGGTGGCGGGAGGAGAGGTGGCTCTAACAGAGAGGAGAGGTGGCTCTAACAGAGAGGAGGAGAGGTGAACGATCGTTCATGAACGCGTTCGTATTTTGGGTGAACGTGAACTGAACGTACTGATTATCCGCTAAATGAACGTAATTGAGAACGCGTTCATTCTCAGCGCTGTGTAACGGAGTTCAAAAGTGCGTTCATTCTCAGCACTCTGTTATAACGGCGTTCAAATATGTGCCAGATTTCATATGTATTTCAGCCGAAAACCCAGTGAAAACACACCGTAAACAGGCTTTAAAATTATGTGGAAAACCAACCGATCTGGCAACGTGCCTGTACACCCCCTGCTACGTCATCAGACTCATCACAAGTTCAACAACAGCTGAATCTGCGAGCAGAAGCCCAGAGCTACGCAGCAGCAGGTCGAGAGCAGCACTCGCTCAGAGAACTCTACCTCTAGATGTCGGCGCTTGGGGATTTTAAATAGTTTAACGTTAAAGTCAGTACTGACTCAGACGGAAACAATCTAACGTTTGTCTGTAAACTTTGTCCACCCGGTTTGAAGAAGCAAGTCCCCACATCGACGCGACGACGTCGACAGCAACATTGAGAATATGCAAACGTCCTGTTTTAGTTTTCATAATAAAGACAATTCAAGCAAAGTTGTTCCTCATGTTTTTGAAAATATACTGTAGAGATGAAAGCTGCAGTGTGGACTGAATGCGCGGTGGCAAAGCGTTATGGAAATGCCAGTATTCTGATTGCTGTCTGTGTGGTTCAATATTTTTTACAAATAATAGTTTGCAGCAACGTATTGAAAAAAGAACTAACAAAATGGGCCGTTCAATATCTCCTTTATGTTCGAAATGTCAAACAGACCTGGGTACCTACAGGCTACAGTCTATCACTACTTTTGGGAATCTAAGTGTTTATCCAGGTTCTGGGGCCAAGTGATTGATTGATTGAACACTTTATTAACATATTGCAGAATGGGTACAGTATAGTACAGCTCAGTCATGAATTGAAAATGGGGGACCCTGATGTAAACAAGACGAAAGTCTTTCTCTGGTCTGCATCCCCTTAACAATTGTATGTATTGAGCTGTACTGTATCAGGGTCCCCCATTTTCAATTAATCAGGACATACATGACATACAGATAGACAGTACTGCTACATCTATACATTTATGACATACCAGATTTGCAAATACAGTACTGTTTGTGATACAAAAAGAGTCCAGAAAAGAGAGTAGGCCTATATACATTTGACATAGAAACTGTACATTGGAGGAGGTTGGGTAGGTGGGGGGGGGGGACTGTACATTGGAGGTGGTTCGGGGGGGGGGGGGGGGGGGTAGGAGGGGTGACACCCTTTACAATTCAAACTATTTGATAAACTTCTACTTTCGGCCCGGAAATGCATTCTGATAAACTGGATTAAGGATAAGCCTCCATTTTTACAAATGTGGTATAGAGAGATCTTCGGTGTGCTACCCCATGAAAGACACTGTGCAAATGCATAGAGGCAACAACGCTTCCTTTCAGGAGGTGTGGGCCCCACTATTAGACTATTTTCCTGCTGAAATTTCTCGGATCCTTCTAAAGGCCCAGTGCCCCATTGTATGGACAGACCTAGGATAGGAAAAAATAAATATATGTCTACATGTGAATGGGCTCGAGGCAAGTGCAATACTGTACAGTGCCTGTCTTGGTTTGCTTTTCCTTTTTTGCTTGTTTTTCTTTTTGTTTTGTTTTTGCTTGCTTATGGTGTGGATGATGGCATAGAGATGAACTGGAGGACCCCCCCCTCCATTGTCCCAATGTGTGTTTTTGTAATGTAAGTAACTGTACGTGAAAAATCTATATAAAAAAAATATATATATCAAAAAAGAACTAAAAAGAACTAAACTAGTTCATTTTTGAAACCATGAATTTTGAATTATGAACTATGAATTGAACTAGTTCATTTAAAAAATTGTGAACTGTGAACTGAACTAGTTCATGTAGAAAGTGAACTTTCCCAACACTGTCTAACAGAGAGGAGGAGAGGTGGCTCTAACAGAGAGGAGGAGAGGTGGCTCTAACAGAGAGGAGGAGAGGTGGCTCTAACAGAGAGGAGGAGATGTGGCTCTAACAGAGAGGAGGAGAGGTGGCTCTAACAGAGAGGAGGAGAGGTGGCTCTAACAGAGAGGAGGAGAGGTGGCTCTAGCAGAGAGGAGGAGAGGTGGCTCTAACAGAGAGGAGGAGAGGTGGCTCTAACAGAGAGGAGGAGAGGTGGCTCTAGCAGAGAGGAGGAGAGGTGGCTCTAACAGAGAGGAGGAGAGGTGGCTCTAACAGAGAGGAGAGGTGGCTCTAACAGAGAGGAGGAGAGGTGGCTCTAACAGAGAGGAGGAGAGGTGGCTCTAACAGAGAGGAGGAGAGGTGGCTCTAACAGAGAGGAGGAGAGGTGGCTCTAACAGAGAGGAGGAGAGGTGGCTCTAACAGAGAGGAGGAGAGGTGGCTCTAACAGAGAGGAGGAGAGGTGGCTCTAATCTCCTCCTCTGAGATTTTTTTGCCTAAAGCCTATTTCCCGTATTGTCACGTACGTGGGTTGTTCATTATCATTATTGCCATATTTGTAACACCATGTAAACATCAGGTTAGTATATGTAATGTGTTATTTTGTTTATATGTGATGTGTCATCTTCTAAAAACCCTTTTTTCTTTCTCCCCTTCCCAGATGCCACTCGTCTCACTGATTGGGCTGATTGCACCTGCTGATTTGCACCTGGGGGCAGTCAGTCTGGGACGCGTTATTTTTTTCCGTAGCCGCATTTTGCGGAGACGCTCTCTGATTGGCCACTTCATGTGACATGTGCGCCCAATCGTGTGACGCCTGTTTCTACACCGGTTAAGCTTAGGCACTCTTTCGAAGTTGGTTAAGGTTAGAGTTTGTCTTAGAACATGGCGATAGAACGCCAGCCCAGATTCCAAACTCTAACCAACTTCGAATGAGTCGCCTAAGCTTAACCAGTGATAAACTAGGCGTTAGGTAGTTTGCAGGCTGTTAGACCCGGAAATGGGCAAAGACACAGCTCGTCACGCGATTGGGCGCACATGTCAGTGGCCAATCAGAGAGCGTCAGTCAGTGGCCAATCAGAGAGTGTCTCCGCAAAATGCGTATACGGAAAAAAATAACGCGCCTGGGACAAGTGGTTATTAACCTGGAAGATGACACACATCGGGGCGCCTCATTGTGTCACTGGCTAGTGATCACGGTGTTGGAGGTTGCCTTTATCTGCCACTGTTGTGGAACTGTGTTTTTTTCCACTATTGTATTATATTGGCCTTGTCTCCATAATTGTATGGGACTGTGTGCTCATCCGGTTCACACTGCTACCTGGTAGGTGTCTGTGCTAGCGTTGCTACAAGGGGAGGAAATTAGGCCATTTTACTCGCCAAATGCGAGTATTTTCTATGTTTGGCGAGTGATTCATGAAGACCACTCGCCACACTGGCGAGTAAAGAAAACAAAACAAAAAAGGATCGGTTCATATTGCGATACTCTTATTTTGATCCGGCGAGTCGTATCCGCTGGATACGAATAGTAGTGTGAAACGCTGTGTAGCTCTGTACAGCACAGCAGAGCTACAGAGCGCCTATTTTGCGACCCGATATAAGTCTGTGCTGTTTTTTCCCGCAACGGGTCAAATGCATCTAACATGCTTTGCATCGTCGCCATTCCTTTATGCCCTTTATGCTTTATGTTAAATATTTAAATTAACGTTACGTTAGCTGCTTACGCTAACTAAGCTAAGCAGCTAACCCTGAGAGAGAACAGGAGACGGAGAGGGGAGGCAGTCTACCTTTCTGTGTGGGGACTGGGGGAGGGGCACTCTGTGTGTGTGTGTGTGTGTGTGTTTGAAAACACCAGATGATGATTGAAAATCAATTTAGACGAAGACATACAAAGAAGTAATTATCACAATTAGCGATTTCTCCCATTACCTTTTCCCCTACTTGTGTTGCTGTGGGTTTCAATCGCCATTATAATAAATATCATTTACTATTTTGGAAAAACGTGTTTGTTTGTTTCTTGCCTGCCGGGAGCTGTGCTTAAAGCACCTACTGGACGGGCTGGTTTCATGTACAGCCCGCTCTAGCTATATTCCATATGGTCATCAGTAGGGCTGACCTTCAAAGCTTCTTTTGGCAATCGAAGCTTCGGGGCCGAGCTTTGATTTCAATTCGAAGCTTCGAGAAATAAAATAAAATAAAAAAAACGTATTATAAGATATATATATATATATTTTTTAATCTTATGTTGTGGGACTTGTACAGCACTTTGGTAAACTTTGTTGTTTTTAAATGTGCTCTATAAATAAAGTGGATTGGATTAATTAATTAAGTAGCCCCTTTCGTGACAAGGTTTCACTCGGCTGCGCTGCCTGGGTGCAGTGGGGCTGCTCTCACAGCCATTACATAATTATGTTGCAACCTTCGTCTATCAAGCAAACAATTATATTATATTTAATTAAAATTATATCAGACAATGCACCTACAAAAGCAGATGATTACAATTAAATTAGCCAACTTGGTAGTCATAGCAGCATAGGCATAGCCTTATTAATGTTTTGTGTGGCGTCGCCGTCGTTTACAACGATACTTAAGTTGTTTAGGTGATTTGACAAAGTTGTTGTAGAGTTGTGATATGCCATTTTCTCTGGCATATCTGGCACTCTGCTTTTTGGGCATTGTCTTTGCATATTTTAAAGTGTAACCACACATCTGATGACTTCTTCGTCGACATGTCTGCTGCACATGTCCTTGTTGTTTTCAACACAGATAATCTCCACATGCTTGTTGTAGAGAGGTGGAGTCGAGGCGCCGCTTACTTTCGTTTCATTGGAATGGAGGCGGGAAGGCGCCGCTTACTTTCGTTTCATTGGAATGGAGGCGCGAGATTTGAGGCAAAAAAAAATAAAAAAAGTTATTTCGATTTTTTTTTATGTTCGAAGCTCGTGCCATCCAACCAAGCTTCGAAGCTTCGAAGTATTTAAGACAGCCCTAGTCATCAGACTTTTGTACATGACACGTATACACAAGTATAGACATGGGTAATCGCGATGGCGATGCGATCACTGGGAATTATTCTTTTTGGAATACCTTCTGGCTAAGGTATTTTACCGAACCTGAAACATGTTTTTGTAACGATCACAGTGTCCTGTTTTACAGGATATAAAACATGCTCGACAAACACAATCGCAGTTTCTAGTCTGGCGCCAGGCGGTACAGATGGGCTGTACGTTAACTTTTTTTGCACATAGCACTGGTGCTACAGAGGTTGATAGTTTTGTAGCACTGGCCAAAATCTTGTAGCACAAGTATAAAACGTGATATATTTGTAACAGTCACAAATGTGCCTATTGTATTTGTGTTATTAAGTTGCAGTCAGGGAACAAACTTAACTTTTTGACTTACCAGCCATTTGGCTGGTAGATTTAAAAAAGGCAGATTTTTTACCAGCCAAAAATTATACATAAATTGCTTTTTAGTATATTGCCATGTGTTATTATTACTATAATACTCTCATATGCTATTTTCAATTAATAGCATAAACAACATAAGGAATATTAGCATAATTTTGAGTGGACTGAAGGAATGAGTCAGCGTTAATAGTTTTAAATGCAAATAATTTATTGAAACATAGAAGTGGGGTCGGTTGGGACACACACACACACACACACACACACACACACACACACACACACACACACACACACACAATGGGGGACCCTGATGTAAACAAGACGAAAGTCTTTCTCTGGTCTGCATCCCCTTAACAATTGTGTGTATTGAGCCGTACTGTATTGTACCCATTCTGCAATCTGTTAAATAAAGTTTTCATTCATTCACTGTTTCAACTCACCACCCCCGCATCATATTGTAGTCCAGTCTGTCTTCAAACTTCCACTCCTCTCGACACACACACACACACACACACACACACAATAATCACTATGCAACAACCATCAAATGCACACAGCACACACACCCACACGCACACACACACTCACTCAAACAAACAACACACTGCAGCACCCACTCTCCACACTTAGATCACACAAACACACTTACACTTTATATTTATTGATAAAGGATTTGCACTACAACTCGTACACCTACTGTGAATTGTACCTAAACTGCACCTCGTCCATTTATGCCTTGCACTATATAGTATTGTATATTAGTACACTGCACAGTATTGTATATTGTATGGTAACTACGTCTACGAACATTGTACATATGTCTAAACTGAACACTGTGACCTCTTTTTTTTTCTTCTAATTTTTACTATGTTTTTATTTCATACTTATCTTGTCATGCACAGTCTCTGGAGCGCAACAGTAAGAAGCATTTTGTACAAAAGTATTCTGTACTTCTGTATGACAACTATTAAAGAAACTTGAAACACCCCCTTTCCCCAGTCCACACTGTTTCTATGGCTCTGCCTCTGATCAGGATTAGCTTGTTAGCTTATGCTAATGTACGTTCATTTCGGGCGGTGTGGGCATAAAGGAATGGCGACGATGCAAAGCGTGTTAGATGCATTTGACCCGTTGTGAGAAGAAAAAAAACACCACAGACTTATTTCGGATCGCAAAATAGCCGCACTGCTGTGCTGTGCAGCCCCGCTCGGCTGAGAGCAGAAGGCAGAAGCACGGTCTGGGGCGGATATGACATTGCGGAGTTGCTATGGGTTTTTTCAAAATAAGAGTATCATATGAACCTGACCGTTGCTAGCTGCCGGAGCCCAGATATATTATGACTGGAGCTGCGCTTAGGCGGAAATGAGACCTGTGACAGGATTTTCAAAATAAGAGTATCAATATGAACCGAATGCCTATCGCACCGGTGCTACTGAAGTAAATCCATTCATCGCACAGACTGCTGTTGCTGTAGCATGTGCGATATATATGTCGCACTGTACAGCCCTGGGAAAGTGGGTGGCGCCCAAAGAGTTAAGAGGTATTTATTTATGGCAATTTTTTAATTGATATTTTCAGCATAGACAGTTGTCATAAAAAAACACTGAATTATTTTGCTGTTACATTAAAAACAATTCTAAGTAGACAAAATATTAAATGTTGCATTTATCTAAGACAAAATGTAAAAAATTTAAATAATCTTTTCCCCCATTATCTAATCTAAAATCCAATTTTGCATATCTCAAATACTAGGTACAACAGTGAGGCAGAGAAGAAGTTCCTTCATACAGCCTCTTCCCTGGATCCCAGCTTTAAATAAAGGGAAACAGGAGGTCTATAAAGAAGTGACTGAGGAGGCTGCATCCTTGGAGGTAATTTCACCATGTTTCATGTAAAATGTATTCAATTAAAACTTAAAACTGTCATATCAATAAAGTAACTACAATGAGTAAAAGTTTTATAAGACTGAAAAAAAATGTATCCTAATAGATGTGAGCTGCTGCATTGATTGAGAAGGAGCTAATGGCTTGTTTAACCTCTTAAGCCCAGAGCCATATTTTCTGAAAATCCGCCTAAAATACATACCTAAGTAAATGGAATATTGCTCCACTTCTACAAGGTCAATTTGCATATTCTTGGTATCTAGGGACATCTATGGACCTCAGTGAATGTATTCCCAGTGTCAGAAATATTATGTCTATTACTAGGCTTGCTTAAATTGTGATGAAACAAGGAGAATACGAATTATGATTTTCTTCTTTGCATCTTTGACAGTGAATAACACCATGCTAAAAATGACCAGACATGAAAAACTGCCACTGATCTCGTTCAGTACCTTCTTGAGATCATGTGTACAAAAAATCTAAGGAAGTGAATAAAGGGAAGATGATTAAACAAACGGTTTTGTAGATAAAGTACTGAATTCTCCCATCCGGACCAATGCTATTTGAAATATTATTATAGAATAACAGGCTTATAAATTACCTTATTATAGCCAATTCGCACATTTATGGATTGTGCCAAATCTTATATTTCAAATGCCCGAGTTCAATTTGGATTTAGTATCACCAGGCGTGCATAAGAACAGATAATGAAAACTACTGTATGTACAGTAGCTTTTAAATTTTTGCCAGGGTGGCACCATTTTGAAACTAATTTCAAATCTAATTGTTGCTACATGCTAAAAATAGGGAACAGAAACTAACTGCGCTTCAATATATACCAATAACGTTAAGTTTTGTGGTTTATTATCCCGAGTAATAAGAGATATAAAAAAAATTCATACAGGAGTAATTTGCTTGAAACCCCATAGAGGCCTTTGAGAAGTGTCATTCGGAAAAATTCCAACGCTCATCGAAAGCTGTCGGTGTCCTCTTCAAAATGGCCCCAAAAGAACCCCAGGCAGGCCCGGTCCAGCAAAGTGGGAGGCATTGACAGTCGAGGAATGCCAAAACGCATTCGATGAACTATGCCTGGCTGCGCAGGAAGGCGTAGAGTTCCCTGCAACCACCCTGGACAGGCTTGTGGTCCACAAGGATGAGTACTCCAAGCTCTTACTGTACCACGGCCAAGCCCAAACCATGGCCTAGGATGTCGAGGATTGCTTGTTTCTATCACAGTTTAGAACGTTGAAGATTGCCCATTTCCGGCTTAACTTGCATATTTTTTCACGGATGCCATTGAACTACCACTGTAGATGGAGCAAGAGTTGTATTTTTGTTTCCCTTAATATAAGTAAAAAAAAATGTATCCACTTTTTTCTCCCATTTTCTATATTTTTCTCCCATCCCAATTTCGTATCATCCAATTCAACCCTCCCCTGTCACGAACGCTGTTTCTTGCCTCCCACAAGCCGGCTGCAATGTGGACTAAGTCATACATAGCACAAGTCCCCTCCGGTACTTGAGGTAACAGCAGTCGCATCTTTTCACCTGCGCAGCTCGATCGCTTAGTGGCGAGGAGTAACGCGTGGGAGGCTCACGCTGCCCCCGACGCTTCCTGATTCTACTGCGCAGGCGCACCAACCGACCTGTAGGAGTCGCTGTCCACAACGCCCGATCCCCACCCATCAGTTTCCCACCCCCTAATACGGCCAATGTGTATTAGTATGAACGACCAGCTAAACTGAAAGCAATGTGGAGCGCTGGGCTCGAACAGGCGAGCCCAGCGTCTCCGCATTCGTGGCGAGCGCCTTGCCCACTACGCCACGTAGCCGCCCCAATATAAGTCCATTTGTATGGGTAGAACACTTTGTATGGTTTGGGTAGTTTTCTGAGCCCTTACGGCCAGAATACTAGGTGGAGAATTATTCTACGTTATTCCTACAGAGAGATAATTATTATTATTGTTATTCCTATAGACACATTTTGCAAGTATTATTTATTGTCTGGTGCCGCCTAGTGGGCATTTACCGGAACGTGTGTCTGAGACTAGGGCTGGGCGATATGACGATATTATATAAATATCGGGTACAGTTCATTAACACTTTGATCGCCATGGGTTAAATTCATAATTTACCATCCCTCGCCATCTCTATTTGTCTATGGAGAAGTTCCCCTTCTTTGCAGGGCTATAACTTTTTAAATTCTATTGCTAAATTGCCATTATTATGGCCCATTCAATGTCCTATATGTATTGTTCAGGGTGTAGCAACGTTAAACTTTTTCATTCACATACATACTAAAATATGGTCTAAAGTATAAGTATGTTTTTATCGTTTTCTGCAGCTTTCTTTAGAACGTGATTTATAGCCCTAAATGCATTATATTGATGAGCTTCTAGGAGTTACTACATATCATCTTATGATGACCGGATGGACGGGGGATCGTTTATAATTCCGTGGGCAGCGTTAGATGATTCATCCAGAGTGGGTCATATGTTCATCATAGCAGTTTATATGGAACACGTTAGAATATAACGCTGAATCTTACCGTGGCTTCTTCGTGCCGCTGGCAGATGAGCGTGGAACAGAATTTTTTCTATTATGGGATGGAGAAATGCCCGATCCATTTCCAGGTTATATAATAGTATATATGTCCAAATCATGTTGTTTTTTCGAGTTATTTACACCGATCGATGTTCACTGTGTCAAGACGGAGTCTCTCTAACGATAGCGAGTGCCCGGACCACATATGGATGAGCACTACCGGTTCAAAGGGTCATTTCCAGAGGGGCCACCAGATGGCGCTCTTGAACCGCTAGAGAGTTGAGTGGAGCTTTGCAGTGTGTCTCAGGGTTCCGGAAGGGAAATATGATTTCGATTACAGATTTTTGAAATATTGACATCAAAGACGAGTTACGGCGTCTTCGGCAGAATGAGCATGGCTAGGAATGACGTCTAAACACGTCATCGGCGATCATAGTGTTAACGATACACCTTTTTAACGTATCGTGGATATCGTGATGTTTTGCCCAAGAGGATTGTGTCGCATCAATCTGGTCCACACGTTCAAACTTTTGAACAACGCCGCCCCCACACACACACACACTACTGCATCAAAGTTACTACTTATGATTAACAAAGGCATTCGTTTTGTGGCATTAAAGTTATATAGTTACACATTCAATAACATCAGCGTATTTACCCGAACATAACAACGTCCGAGGACGACCTAGATAGATAGCAAGCATTACTCGTTCATATCTCAGCCCGTGCTGATTTGTGCCCATTCTGCGGTCTGTTAATAAAGTTTTCAATCAGACAGATGTATGGAAAGGCTTTTATTATAACATTCGTTGCAGTAAAATCATTATGCCTCGTTTAGTCATCTGCGGAGTGCTGGTAATCTACTCGTCGGCCGCGGGGAGCTAACGTTGTTGTTGTTGAGCTCTCGTCAAAATCAATGGAGGGCATTCTGGAAGTAAAAAACAAATACACGCTTGCCGATTGGTGCTAAGAACAGCAGGGCGGGTGCAAGCGGTGTGACGTAATTGGCAGACTTGACTGTCAATCAAAATTATTCTGTTGCCGGCTGAATGATTGAATGAATGAAAACTTTATTAACAGATTGCAGAATGGGTACAATACAGTACAGCTCAATACAACAACAGTGGACTCGAGGATGAAGACCAGAAAAAGACTTTCGGCTTTTTTACATAAGGGTCCTCCATTTTCAATTCATCAAAACATTTAGAGACATACAAATATACAGTAGTTTCATAAAAATGGTAAAATGCTATTTATTGATTGATTGATTTAAAACGTTATTAACATATTGCAGAATGGGTACAGTACAGCTCAATACATACAATTGTTAAGGGGATGCAGACCAGAGAAAGACTTTCGTCTTGTTTACATCAGGGTCCCCCATTTTCAATTCATCATATTTCATATCTAAATCATATAATATCTCATTGCTAAATATATGCAATATATAATCTAATAATCCAATAATCTAAATCTAATATATAATATAAAAATGCTAAATGCATGGGTATTTTATTTTGTCTTTAATGTTAGCTTGCAAACTCAAATACTGTCTTGGTAAGCCTCATAATGAATTGTTTGGGGAAAAAAAGAAAAACATTGATATCGTGTATCGCCGAAAGGTCAGAAAATATCGTGATATCATATTTAGGCCATATCGCCCAGCCCTATCTGAGACTGTGGACAGGTGAGCTGCTTCAGCGTCGGCACAACGCACTATTTAAGCGACACTCATAGCCATAGGCCTGTAATGAGAAAAGCCCCGTGGGCGATCTAACTGGCTAACGGTACGTTGCGTTGTATGCGGTGATAATGTTCGTAATTATCATTTATAGATGCATAGCACATGTGGCTAATGAATGCCGTTTTGTTTCCCGTTTGTATAGGTAAATAATCTGACTGTTAACTGACGGTAAAGTGACTAATGACTGATGAATACTGCTGTCTAAAGACTACCAGTAATCTAATGGCTACTAATGACTAATGCTACTAGCTACCTGCTGTCTAATTGACCACCTGGTGGCTGTTTACCAATGACGTTGGAGTTTTCAAGTGTTTGGATGCTATATCCTAATAAATAACATTCAAGCAGATGTCGGAATTGTTTCCTTTGGTCCGTATTAAAACAGTTTATCGCCTGCACCCTTCCAAAGGGGAGGTCTAGTTGACACATTGACAGTGACCGACTAGGTATTTGGACACCTATGTTACTCTATTTCATTATCACTAAAAGTGAATTGTCCTTATTGTATCAGAAACTTCAGAATGTTATCTTTCAAAAGAGACCAGGCTCATGCATGTGCTATACTTAAAGTATAAAGATCAGCTTTGCAAAAAAAGTATGCAGTCCTCAAGTTCAAGTTTAAAAATGGCCACTTTTCTGGGCGCCAGTTAAGAGGTTAATGAATATAACTCGTCTGTTTCATCAACATAAATAATCCTATAAGGGCACGGTTCGTACGAAAGGGATGGTGATGATGTCTTGATGGAGCGCCAAGTGGATGCAGATAGGCTACATCATTTATGATAAATGTTTTATTTTAATAATAAAAAATTCAAATGTTGATTTAGAATTTGAATGTCAACCAACGTTATGAATGAAGCTTCGAAGCTTCTAACTATTCGGTACAGCCCTAGCTTTTATACAGGTGATGGCGGCTACCAGCTCCAGCCATGGCTGATGACTCCTGTGCGTAATCCTGCCAACATGGGAGAGGCGGTGTACGGTGTGATCGAGCGCACATTTGGCATCTTAAAAAGCTGGTTTAGATGCCTGGATCGTGGAGGTGGGGCAATGCTATATCGTCGCCCCAAAGCACACCACTCCTTTGGGTGCTGGGTTAGGTAATAATCACAATAAAGAGAATAAGGTAATAATCACAATAAAGAGAATAGAACCCGCAGACTCATATGCTCCAGAATAAACTTCATTTATAACGTTTAGTCAGGTCCACGGGGAGTAGACGCGGGAAACACGGTCAATGAAAAGTCTATTCTGGAGGATAATGCAGGTTCTATTCTCTTAACTCAGGGGTCGGCAACCTTTACTATCAAAAGAGCCATTTTGCCCCCTCCTGCATGAAATAAAATTCACCTGGAGCCGCAAAACATATTTACCCTTAAAATGAAGATAAGACAGTGTATAACGTTTTATATGTCAGTGTTTCCCTTATATGCATTCAGCAGCAGCGCAGCTGCTATGAACTAGACTATTACAAATTAAAATAAATAAATATTAAAAGATATATGTATTATCATTTCATTTGGGCTGTGGGGGTGCTTAATGTAAAAGACTGACCTGAGGAACAGGCTGCAGGGAGACCATCTGGCCGCTTGTATGCGTCTCAGCATCAATGGCCCCTACCAGTGAATTCCCCACCAAAGAGCCCTGGAGCTTTTCTTTCAAAAGCCCAGGAAAATGAAATGCTCTAAGGCAGAATGTAGCCTATGCCACTGAGACTTCTTAGGTGTAAAGTGCTGTTGTAGTGTTATGATTTGTGTATGTTAGACAGTTAGTATTTATATTATCTATTAAATCATCTATATCTATGTTCAATACAAATAGTGTACAAGTGTTGAGGCATGTCATTAATCTTGACATTTACTTTGATTACAACTACACTGCAAAAAAAAGTATCTTATCAAGTGAACATATCTTATATATTTTTTTACAATAAGTCTATATTGAGTAGAATTATCTTGAATTATCTTATCCCACTGGCAGATAATTTAGCTTTTTTTCCTGATTTGTCAATTTAATCTTGTTTTAAGAAAATGTTAAAATGACCAAAATCAAGAAATGAATAAGCAAAGTTATCTGTGGAATAAGATAATTCTACTCAATATTGGACTTATTGTACCAAATACAAGATATTTTCAATTTATTTTTTGCAGTGTACAAATATGCAGCTACCTGGGCCTCCAGAGCACTTCTAGTGTCAGCGGACACACCAAAAACATCCTAGCAAATTCACACGCACATGACTCCATGAACATGAACATGAATAAACTATCTCGAACAATTCTAAGGTAGTTTTAAGTTATTTCTCTGGCAGCGTGCGATAATATGGATTCCGACGGCGCGTGCAGCACAGCACCGTTTCAGGGGAAACACTATGTTTATTATATATAGAGACTAGAGGGATTGGAATTTATTCAAACGCTTATTTCTAGTATGTACCTATTGTTATTTTTCGTTCGGTCTCAAGTGTCGGAGAGGAGACGGGCAGAAATGACAGCTGGCAACAAATCCATTCTGAATAAGAGACAACGGACCCAGTACTTTGTTGGTGGTGTGAAAATATGCCTACAAACATTAAATATCTTTGGAACCGATTGTATTCAATTATATCTGAATCGGGAGATTATCTTCTGTCATCTCTCCGTGCATAAAGGCTGGCTGTACAGTGGGCATAGAATATGGCATATATTATTGAAATAATTGTTCTCTAATGAACACATCTATTTCTATATTTAATATAATTTCATATATACTCAAGTGCGCCGTCGGACAGATTCAGCCGTCAGACGTGCGTAATGGAGAGAGGAGCTCTTGTGGAGAGAACTAGGTCACAAGGTTGCCCTGACGACAGGCAGCTGGACTGCCCTGACGAGCGAAAGCTATGTTACCGTCACTTGCGGGGGGATTCCCCGGCTGGCAGAGCTGGCAAAGTCTGCGACATCGGTACCATCCGAGTGAGTGTGTTTGGACTGATTGTGACCAGGCTGCATGCGCTCATGTCTGACAATCCGAGACCATGTGAGTCAGCTGAGACAGGCTATTTATGTTCTATTAGGCTATCTTGTTGCAAAATAATAATAATAATAATAATAATAATAATAATAATAATAATAATAATAATAATAATAATAATAATAATAATAATAATAATAATAATAATAATAATAATAATAATAATAATAATAATAATAATAATAATAATAATAATAATAGCCTCATTGAAAATACTCTTGGTGCTTAGTACAGTTGGTTATTTTCAGCGTTTATATGCGCTTATCTGTTATTTATTATCTGTTATATATTCTATTATCTGTTACATTTTCGTTGACATAAGTCGATTTTTATTTTTCTGTTTATTTATGAAGTTAATATAAAACCGTGTTTAGAAATATTTTTAGTTCGTTAAATACATGCTTTCGGAATGACGTTTTTTTGTTTTGTTGCTAATTTCTCGCCACATATCAAGCAGGTACGCCCGCATCGTTAGTAGTGAAAGCTAATTAATCTGTCCTCGCTTAATTAAACCCTCTACTTAATGTTTTGGGGATTTATCCATGGTTAGCTTATTGGGGGGTTGGAAACTTAGCCACCTGCAGACGGCAGGGAGAGGCGTGGGGTGTTACATATATTTTAGTAGATGAAATATTAAACACTTTTTAATTTCAGTTCACAGTATCACATCAATGTCCAAAATTTAAATAAATAAAAATATATTTATTTCCATATTCTTTTTCAAACCTACAGGGAGCCACTGCAGAGTGGCTAAAGAGCCGCATGCGGCTCCAGAGCCGCGGGTTGCCGACCCCTGTCTGAACTAAACATTAAATACAACTTCATTTCTCACTCAGAAAATATTCCTAAATGAGAAAATATTTTCACTGGCACAGTGCCTAACTTCGGTCTAAAGATTCAGCACCATGGACAGGTCTGCTCAAAATAATTTTTGGGGGATGACATGACAAACAAATGCAATGACGAAAGATAGTGACAAAAACAAAGGATGCAATGCGTCATGAAAATACAAATTACGAAATACAAATGGTGAAAAATACTGTTAAGAGCTTCCCTCTCCCTCATTTCGGGTTTATGTTTTAAACTGCTCCGCGAGCCAACTGCGCTGACATATATCAGGAGCAAATTGCACACCTATGGGCGTGTTTGCGCTAAGATATCATCCGCGCAATATGTTCAGTGAATAGCTTGCAAAGACAAATAGAGCAAATAGCGGGCACTAATCGTGCGCAGTTAGGGGTGCTATTAGCGTGCGCAATCCATTCTTTGTGAATTCGCCCCTATGTGACTTCCTTCCCAAGCTGTCTTAAGAAATCTTATGTATAAATGTATTTGCCAGGTAAATTACTCTGTAAATGAGATCTTCTTGGTTGTCCTTCAATCCCAGCAGTGGAAACACTGAGACAGTTGTCTTTATGCAAGACATTAATCTGTATTTTATTTTATTTTCTTATCTTTTAAACTATGTTTTTTCATGGTGCTTTTATATGTAATCTATTCTATGTATTGTCCTGTCTTTTATATGGACCCCGAGTCCGTAATAAAATGTAGATTGACTGACATCCATGAGGTGTTTAGGAATAATAAAAATTAAGAACAAAATTACTTTAAAGAATGTAAATAAAGTAGTAAACCGATCACCTCTGGCAAGCTTGTCTATGTCCAGCAGACCATCCTTGTTGCCACGGGTGATGGGAAGCATGTGGACGTCTGGACAATCCATTAGGATTTTCTCTAGACGTTGACACAAAGATGCCCAAAACAAATTCATCGTGGTGGATGCAGTGGATTATTTGCCAAAAAACTAAAGGCAAAATTACAGCAGGTTACGAGAAAAAGATACCTTCATGTCGTTCATAATGTACTGAAAATAGCCAAAATCTGCCAGACTTATTTTTGTTGTACTGTACTTGTGCTGTATAATGACAGCTAATCTAATCTAAATGAGGGAAACCTCCACTTCCTAACAAGTTGAAATAAAGGTTTGAAAAAAAAAAAAAAAAGGAAATGTTAGCTTTAGGCTAGAGCGTGTTTACTTATGTCTTACTTTCACACTAAACTCTTGAGTCTCTTCTAAGGTTGATTGATTGATTGAAAACTTTATTAACAGATTGCAGAATGGGTACAATACAGTACATCTCAATACACACAATTGTTAAGGGGATGTAGACCAGAGAAAGACTTTCGGCTCTCCAAAACCATGCAACGTAAAATATGATTGTTATAACAGAACAGAACAATCACAAACTGAGGAAGTTTAGTCAAGCAAACAACACATTGGATATGTGACATGTTAAAATATGACTTACCAAAGAGCAGATAACTTTGTGTCGCTCCAGATGTGAAAAGGGATGTGGATAATTATATGTACTGACCACAGATATGTAGAATAGTTCTATGTACTGATCACAGACATGTAGGATAGTTCTATGTACTGATCAGACATGTAGGATAGTTCTATGTACTGATCACAGACATGTAGGATAGTTCTATGTACTGATCACTGACATGTAGGATAGTTATATGTACTGATCACAGACATGTAGGATAGCTATATGTACTGATCACAGACATGTAGGATAGTTCTATGTACTGATCACAGACATGTAGGATAGTTCTATGTACTGATCACAGACATGTAGGATAGTTCTATGTACTGATCACAGACATGTAGGATAGTTCTATGTACTGATCACAGACATGTAGGATAGTTCTATGTACTGATCACAGACATGTAGGATAGTTCTATGTACTGATCACACTACAGACATGTAGGATAGTTATATGTACTGATCACAGACATGTAGGATAGTTATGTACTGATCACAGACATGTAGGATAGTTCTATGTACCGATCACAGATATATAGGATATAGTTAACTTATATGTACTTATGTTAATTTACGTATCGTAAATGTCTATCATCGCTTACTTTATCAATTTTGATTGGAAGCTGGAATCAAAATGCTTGAATGTTCCGAGAGATTGTATCGCAAGCTTCGTAACAAAGACCTGCGTCAAGCTAGCGACAACAATCGTTGTTTCCGTTAATATGTCCATTTGAATATCACCAAAGCCTAAACACCAGCAACACGTAGTCCATAGTAAACTGTAGCTCAATACAGCAGAAAAAGCAGTATAGCATCACTTGTAAAAGGTGTAAGACATTTTAAAACATTGCCTACCTGGTGTTTGGGGCTCCCTATCAATGACGACACTCATTGTATTTCAGACTCGCATCCTGTCGAGCTCCGTGCAGAATCAATGCTACGCAGTCTGCTTCTACACTCTTGAGCGCGCCCTCTGCTTACCTGGAGGTATCGTAACATCGCTCTTCACATAAGCTGAAAGCATAATGTTTCTTTTTTTAGACTAACCACACCTGTGTCTCTTAGACTAACTCAAAGTGTATTCCTGGGTTATGATAACATCCCATAACCTTAACATCAACCTTAAGCGTACCCCACATTTAGCATACAACTAAATATTATACTGTATACTTATAGCACATGCATGAGATGGTCTATTTTGAAAGGTAACATTCTGAAGTTTCTTACACAATAAAGAAAAATCACTTTGAGTGCTAATGTATTAGAGAAACAGAGGTTTGAACACACTGAAATAAAATATTTTCTCCTTACTTTTGTGTTGACTTGCTGCCAGATGCCTGTTTTTGGGTTCCAGCTGAGAGGTAGGAGCTGGAAAACATAATGGTTCCATAGCCTGAAGTCTTATGTAGTACAAGTTTATAAAAATCCGACAGAAAATGAGTGTTTAACAAAGGGTTTTGTAATGTGTGTACCGCAATAATTCAGCGTGATTATTCAAAATGGCTGTCCACTTCTGTTGCGGCAGTAAACTGTCATCGACAGGTAGTGCCGAGGGGCTGAGTAGAGGAGTTCAAACAATTGACGCGCGACATGAAATAACTCCGTTCCACGTCCAGGAAATACTTTTAAGGCATTTATTCTTTCGCTTCATCATGAGACAAACAAAATACGATTTGCACTTTGCGGTATTGCGTTATTGCGGTCAAAAAAAAAATGCTCTCCTAACTCTCACCCCCTCTCCCCGAGAACTGTCAACCTCTGTGAACTGTCAACGTGAAAAGGTGAATGAAATTCCATAAGACGCTCCCATTAGCGCCACACCCCCGTGAGCACGCCCACCACCTAAAGTGACAGTACAACTAATAATACAACAAAACTAGAATACTGAATCATAATAAAGAGACCTCCATTACGGCGCCTACATACCGGCCCCTAATTATTCAAATATAATAATTACACAATTGTAAAATATGTAGGTGCCTACAGGAAAAAACATTAAATTATTCAAACAATAGCTTCTTTGGTTACCGGCCCCTAATTATTCAGATGTAATAACTACACAATTGTAAATTATGTAGGAGCATACAAGAAAAACATTAAATATAAGGCACAATTATTGACAAGTTTATTTTTTTTCGATTTTTTTTAATAATTTTCTCGCAAATGTCCTTTTCTTCTTTCTTAATCGTATCCTAGGGCCAGAGGTTACTAGCACATAGCCTTAAGGAGGGATCTTTATGATCGCTAGGTCAGTCAAGTCAGAAAAAACAAAAAACTGTAATCCAAAGTGGCAAAGTCAGTTTATGAGTGTATATCTCCATGTATCAGTCTATGGGTGCACGTCTCCATGTATCAGTCTATGGGTGTATATCTATGCATCAGTCTATGGGTGTATGTCTATGTATCAGTCTATGGGTGTATATCTATGTATCAGTCTATGGGTGTACGTCTATGTGTCAGTCTATGGGTGTGTATCTATGTATCAGTCTATGGGTGTATGTCTATGTATCAGTCTATGGGTGTATATCTATGTGTCAGTCTATGGGTGTGTATCTATGTGTCAGTCTATGGGGTTCAATGAATATGAACATCTGATGTCCTCATGGCTCTTCCGCTTCCTGATGAAGTTCATTTTCTGACGTTCTCACGGCTCTCTTTTCTTTTCACCTCTCTTTCCTGTTGAAGGCAAACCTTTTGTCTTTGAGCCGGCACTGCTTCCTCTTCCTTGGACATCTCTTCGTTTTAATTTGGCTCTTATAGCCACGGGGCATTTCAGAAGTAGTGTCATCGTTTGCTTTGTCCCTAGAGTCAGTTGTGTATGAATCTTCAACTGGCCATTTCGATTTTGGACTCGCCAGTGCTTCCTTCTTTGATTCTCTTTTAGCTCTGAATTTCTTTCCTGTATCAATGTTGTCCTTCGATTTTTCCTGGGACACAGGCTTGAAATCCATGTGATGGTCCTCAGAATTGTTGCTTTCAAACTTAATGTTATTGTCTACGTTTCTGTCACGCCGCCTCGCTCTCTTGGAAGCAACAGAATCGTCTGTTCGCTCCTTTCTTTTCCAATTTTCGGTTCAAATCCTCTTGTAGTTCTTTCTCTGAAGTGGCAGCTTGTCTGTCCTCTGCTAGGTTTGATTTGTCTCTTGCCAAACTCCCGTTCTTTGGACGATTCTGGTTGTCCAATTTTCTTCCGAGAGGTCCGTTCACAGTCCAACCCAACACAGTTTTGACTGCGTATGGACCCTCGTCCACACTCCGTATAACTCGCCAAGGCTCCAATGCCTTGGGAACGTTGGCTCCTATCAACAGGTCAATCACAGAGTCAATCTCAGAAATGTAAACATGTTCCAAGTGAGGCCATCTTCGAAGGTCTTTCTGTCTCGGAATGTTGCCTCTGTGGACTGGCATGCTTTCCTGTGTGTAAATGTCAGGGAGTTCATAAAACCAGTCACCATCTAATGCAGCCACTTCCAAGTCTGAAATAATGTGGCTTTCAACCACTTTCTCCTGGCCCATAGTCCTAAGGAGAATACTTGTTCTTCTTCCGGTGACGTTCAGCTTGCTCATCAGCCGCTCAGTGCAGAAAGATGCTGAGCTACCGGGATCCAGGAAGGCATAGGTAGTCATTGTAACATGTCCTTTTTTAGATTTGACCTGTACTGGTACTATAGAGAGTGTACAGTCCTGCTCACCGGCCCCTGTAAGACCACTGGATTGTACAGAAATCGGAGCACTGCCCACTGCTGTCTCCGATTCTCTTTTGGCTGGCCTTTGATCTGTTCCCTCCTCCTTGTGGTACATGTGAAGTACGCTAGGGTGCCTGAGATTGCATATTTTGCAATAGAGGCGTTGCCTACATTCTTTACTCAAGTGCCCAATGCACAAACAGCCAAAACACACATTATGATTCTTCAAGAAGCCAATCTTCTCGCTATGCACCCTCCTTTCCAATAGAGAGCACATATCCAATGTGTGTCCACCTCCGCAAAACCAACAAGTCGTTGTACTAGATGAGCTTCTCTCCATCTTTGTTCCAGGTTCCTCTTTCCTTTCAATTGTTGCAGTGGTGGTAGCATAGCTACTTTCCTTTGCCCTTGTATATGGTTGATTGCTGGACTTCCTCACATCCTTAGGTGCTGCTGCTGATGGTGTGTCCTGTATATTGCCAAACACTGGATCACTTGCAATTTTCACCTGTCGTTCAATGAAGTCAACAATGTCAGTAAATCTTGCTCTATGGCCACGCCTTTCCTGCAGGTCACAGGCCACAGATCTCCATATGTCCCTGTGCTTGTAAGGTAATTTTCTAATGATGGCTAGCATGTTGGCAGACATGTCCAACTCGTACATCATTTCCACTTCTTCCATGGCGTTGCAGCATCCTCTCAAAAAGAGACTGTATGCTTGCAGAGCTCTGACATCTTCTGATTTTATTGGTGGCCATGAAAGAGCCTTTCCCGTGTAGGCAGAAGCAATTCTATGTCCATTCCCAAAGTGCTCGTGTAGCAAAGCCTTAGCTTTCACATACCCTCGGTCATGAGCCATATGCTGACAGCTTCTGACAAGCTCACGAGGCTGCCCCCTAGTGAACTGTTCAAGGAAGTACAGGCAGTCCATATGGTTGTCAGTCTTCTGTTCAATGCTGTGCTCAAATGACTTTATGAAGGTGTGAAAATGTAAAGGGTCACCATCGTAAATTTGAATGTCTCTTTTAGGCAAGAATGAAAGAGACTGTTGTTGGACTAGCAAAGCTGTTATTTCATTCTGTTTCTCTAAAACAGTGATTATGTTGCTGCTGCTGATCGCTTGTTGTGGTGCAGGGTGAACGCTTTGGTGCTGAATCCGTGGCTGTGCTTGAGGGCACTGTAACGTCCTTTGTCCCTTGACCCCTGTGTGTCTTGACAATTCGGGTTGTGGTTGTAGATTCTGATCTGTGGTTGTAGCGGTTTGTGCTTCAGTACTGACTGTCTGAACATTCCATGTCCTCTTCGGAAATAAGAACTCATGCCATCAGATTCAACAGACATATTAGTTGAAATACGAGATCCTCCAGAGCCTCTTAGCACATTGACTTTAGCCGCTGCTGAAGCTATTTCCATGTCAAGTTCAAGTTGCTCCTTCTTTCTTAGTTCCTCCTTTTTCTTCCTTAGCTGTTCCTCTTGCTCTTCTTCCTCTTTCCTTCTTTGCTCCTTTTGCTTCCTTAGCTGCTCCTCTTGTTCTTCTTCCTGCGTTCTTAATTGTACCCTTTTCTTCCTTAGCAGCTCCTCTTCTTCTTCTTCCTCTTGCTCTATTGCGTGCTTATCTTTTAATAGCCTTTGTTTTGCAATTAGAGCGGCCATGTCAGATTCAGCTTTGCGTGCGGAAGACGTGGTTGAGATGTTAGACCTAGGCCCAGCAGAGCTTCGATAGGCTGAACCTCTGCTTCCAGAATTTGACACACTGTCACTTGGTTTGATTTCATCATCATCATCAGCTTTAATTACATCACAGTGTTCATCAGGTATTTCAACAGGAGTTACTTGCTGTGTTACAGGTATGGGGGAATCATGTACACAAACATTGGCACTTGTACTGTATTTTTGTCTCCCAGTTTCAGAAAGCCACTGCCTTACATCATCCATGAATCCCTTTTTGCATTTTAATATTGTTTCAAACCATTCGTTTTGTTTTTCATGTTCCTCTTCAGAAATTAAAGAGATTACGGATTTGTGTAACAGAGTGGTATCTTCAACCATTTGGTTCAAATTGTCCAATTCAGACTGCACCTGTGAAGCATTGTCGTTATCGTCCATAAGCTGCTTTAATACCTTCATAAGACCTTTCATTTTGCGAACATTTGCGTGACGTTCACTATGAAGTGTCTCCAATTTATAGGCCATGCCTTTGGCAGTGAGTTTAATTTCTCTTTTCTTCCCATCCGTTTTTGATGAGCCATTAGTATCAACAATTGATCCTCCCGATGCCATTTTTCAATGTGCTCAGGTGCAATTATTCAATAATCCACAGTCCTCTTTAATGAACAATCAATCCATCAATCAATTAGCTGCCGCTTAGGCCGCGCAACGTCCATGAGCGCAAGACGACGCAGCCAGTCAACAAACCGATCCCCAATGGACAAGCAAAGTAACTAATTCACACTGTGTTCTTTAACACGAAAGGCTTCACAGTTGAATAAAACAATTTACTTAGCTTCTTATTGCTGGTCTGCGTGTCAGGCATTCAGAAGTGATGGCGCGCTCCTCCAATGCAGCGATGATCCAAGCGTCTCAGTGATGCCCTCAAGATCAGCGCCCCGAGGCAACTCGAGGAATCCGTAATGTCAATATTGTTGATTTCCTTTTATCAACGCTTTTGTTTGCTTGCTTAAATTTCTTTTGACTATGTTGCGGCAGTAAACTGTCATTGACAGGTAGTGCCGAGGGGCTGAGTAGAGGAGTTCAAACAATTGACGCGCGACATGAAATAACTCCGTTCCACGTCCAGGAAATACTTTTAAGGCATTTATTCTTTCGCTTCATCATGAGATAAACAAAGTACGATTTGCACTTTGCGGTATTGCGTTATTGCGGTCAAAAGAAAATATGCTCTCCTAACTCTCACCCCCTCAACCGTACTGACCTTAACCATGATGAAATTGAAACTGTTTGGATTGAAATCTTATTAGACAGGGCGAAACCAGTACTAGTAGGCACAATCTATAGACCACCAGAACAGAGTGGCTTTTATGACACACTTGATGGGTGTTTAGCTGGGGTGGAGGGGGTAGAAAAAATTCTTATTGGGGACTGGAACACGGATATGCTGCGTAAATCAGCACCCATCTTCAAGGCCTTCAGTAGGTTTTCTGATCTGCACGGTTTCAGCCAGCTAATCACCCAACCCACAAGGGTATGCGATTCGACACAAACCACCATTGACCTCATTTTGACCACTGACAAGTCAATGATCTCCAATAAAGGGGTGATAGCATGCGGGTTAAGTGATCATTATATGATTTTCTGTACCCGCAAAAAGCTAAAACAGAAGGCCGGCTGTCACAAAACAGTCACATCTAGAGACCTCAAAACTTACTCTAGAGAGGCCTTTAACCTAGAACTGGGGAGCTTGGACTGGTCAGATGAACTCAGTGGTACACAGGTTGAAGAAACATGGCTTGGATTCAAAACCAAATTCACAGCAATACTCAACAACATGGCACCGATAAGAACCACCAGGGTTAAAAATCGCGCTGAGGCATGGATGCACACTGAAATACTGGCCGCTATGAAAACCAGAGACAAAAAATGGTCTGAACTTCATAAAAGTCAGACAAAGCTTTCCAAAAGCTCAAACAGTGAACTCCAAGCCCACGTGGTTGAACTAAAAATCCAAAGAAACAGACTAAGAAATGACGTAAACACCATGATCAGAACCGCAAAAAGAAATTTCATCAACGACAAAACTGAGGAAAACAAAAACAAACCCCGCGAACTTTGGAAATTACGCAATAATCAACTAGGCTGCAGTAAAAAACTTAAAACCAGATTCTCAAACATAAACATAAAGACGGACAACACGCTCATCACAGACAAGCTGGATGTAGCCAATTACTTAAACATCTTCTTCACAAACATAGCCACAACACTGGTAAACAAACTACCCTCCCACTCAGGGCATTATGGGGTAGAACACATAGTAGCATACTACAAAAACCTAGGGGTCCACAAAGACGACTTCAAACTTGAAATGGTAACAACCGATGAGGTACTCAAAAAATTTAGCGCCCTCCAACCTAACAAGGCCACTGGCCATGACAACATCCCCTCCAAATTCCTCAGAGACGCAGCAGCCGCCATCACCCCAGTCATCACACACATAATAAACCTCTCTATAAAACAGGGGCACGTCCCCAAGGACTTCAAAATTGCGAGAGTGACCCCTCTACACAAAAAGGGCAGCAAATTAGACCCAGGCAACTACCGCCCTGTTTCTATTCTTACCTCCATCTCGAAAGTCATGGAGAAAATAGTCTATGAACAGGTCGAAAAGTACTTGGCGGAAAAAAATCTAATCTACGAATTCCAATCTGGCTTCAGAACGTCCCACTCCACTGACACATGCCTCCTCTATTTGAACGACCACATCACACAAGAGGTGGACGCGGGCAAATACTGCGGCATGGTCATGCTGGACCTACAAAAGGCCTTCGACACTGTCAATCACTCCATTCTAATGGACAAGCTAAAAGCAATTGGTTTTGATAGCTTATCAGTGAGCTGGATGCAATCCTACCTGGAGGGGAGAGAACAGATGGTAGAGGTAAACGGTACTCTATCCCCCCCCCTCACAGTGAGCTGTGGTGTTCCACAAGGAAGCATACTAGGACCGCTACTCTTCCTAATTTATGCAAATGACATGTCGTCAGCCTGTGACTGCAACTTGTTCCTGTTTGCGGACGACTCAGCCCTGCTGGTCTCTGACAAGAACAAATTGCAGGTTGAAAAAACCCTCAGCACGGAACTAGGCAAAATCTGCATATGGCTCGCTGATAACAAACTATCATTACACATGGGCAAAACAGAGTCCATTCTCTTCGGTTCAAATAATAAACTCAGCAAGACCGACGGATTCTCAGTTACAGTGGGTGACAATATTGTCACAAGGAAAGACGAAATTACCTACCTGGGTTCCATCCTAGAGGCAAATCTTTCCTGTGACAAAATGGCATCCAATGTAATAAAAAAAGTCAACCAACGAACTAGATTCTTGTACCGGATCTCCTCTCTGGTAAACAAGAATACCCTGAAGACTCTGGCAGGAGCACTCATTCAAGGGTACTATGACTATGCTTGCACCTCATGGTACCAAAGCACCTCAAAGGCGCTTAAAACAAAATTACAAACATCACAAAACAAACTGGTCAGACTACTACTTGACCTGAACCCCAGAACCCACCTCACCCCTGCCCACTTTGCCAACCTAGGATGGCTTAGAGTAGACGACAGAGTACAGCAACTTGCAATGGGCCTGGTCTACAAGATACACTATACGACCGGGGTGCCCATGTACATGTCAATATACTTCCCAAAGGTCAGTGAATACCACAACCACTACACCAGAGGAAGCTCAACAAATCATGTTAAACCCAGATTCGGCTCAAACAAGGGACTAAACACGTTTCGCAATTATGCCACAACAATGTGGAATGCCCTACCCAAAGCTGTAAAGGAATGTGAATCCCTTCCCACATTCAAAACCGCTCTTAAAGAGCACCTACGGGAGGCTGCAATTCGAAACTGGCCACCGTAAATGCCCAAAACCCCCACCACCTCCTAATAGACAGTCTCCTCACCACCACATGTATATATTCCCTCCCCGCCGTATGTATATTTCCCTCCCACCCACCCACCCCCTCCTAATGTACAGTCCCCTCCCCATCATATGTATATACTCTGTCAGGATCTAGGGGTAACAGTACTGTATATTTGAATACCGTTATGTCACAAATGTATCAGTACTAAATACCTATATGTCCCTATGCCATAAATGTCATGTATGTTGTGTATGTCATAAATGTCTATATGAATTGAAAATGGGGGACCCTGATGGAAACAAGACAAACGTCTTTCTCAGGTCTGCATCCCCTTAACAATTGTATGTATTGAGCCGTACTGTATTGTACCCATTCTTCAATCTGTTAAATAAAGTTTTCATTCATTCATTCATTCATTCACTCTCCCCGAGAACTGTCAACCTCTGTGAACTGTCAACGTGAAAAGGTGAATGAAATTCCATAAGACGCTCCCATTAGCGCCACATCCCCGTGAGCACGCCCACCACCTAAAGTGACAGTACAACTAATAATACAACAAAACTAGAATACTGAATCATAATAAAGAGACCTCCATTACGGCGCCTACAACTTCCATTCATTCAGACGTGCGAGTCAAAACAAAGAACAAAAGTCTTCTTCTGCCCCCCCAAAGATTCAGTGATTTTATAAAGGAAAAAACACCTTATCCTTCCCCATCACACCCCTGGACCCATGCATGCTGAACACATTCACAGGAGTCATTTTTACTTACTGTACTTAGATTGTACTTAGGTTGTACTTTAGATTGTATATTGTATTGTATATTCCTCTTGTAGACATGTGAATGTGTCTAACTATAATCCATTGTGCTCTAACTGTATTCCTTGCGACCTAACTGTATTTATGATAACTGCTGTGTAATCTCTTGACCCGTTTTGCCCTGGGACTCAGTGGGACAGTGTGGAAGACTATCGCCAGGGGGAGCTGGTGGGCGTTGGGCTGGCAAAGGAGACAGGTGAAGGAGAGGCTGGTATGAAGGAGGAGCTGGATACACGGGACTCTCTCTTTCGTCGAATTCCACAGAAGCAAGCAGGTGTGTCGGCGAAGAGCTTACCATACAAAGGACACGTGGGATACGGCTCCTGCGTCCAGTCCGAACAAGTAACGTCGCTGGCCAATAGTTTATCATCCCAGTATAGTGATTAGGGCACATTGACCCCAGAAGAAGACGTTCGACAGCTGGACGGCACCACTGACCCGCCGCGAGCAGCGTTTAGAACGTATAGTCGGGAGAATCGTTTGGTCACACTGACCAGAGCTTAGCTCCAAGTATAGGCCTGTTAGCCTAGTTAGCTCACGCGTCGCTCTGCCGTCTTCCAGCCCTCGGAGCAGACACCGCCGCCAGACTTCTCCGGACTTCACCCGCCTCCAACATTCTCCTAGCCGACCGCCAGTCCAGCGATTCGCCTGCCTAACGTCAGCCCAGCCAGCCCCCTTGCTATCACAGGTGACAACCACGACGGCCAACTCGCGTCACATTCGTTGCGGGAGCGGGCCAGCACTCGGTTGGTACACTCACAACAGGTACTGTTAGCGCTCCGGCGAACATTCTCTTTTTCAATAGCATGCTCTCTAAGGGCGAAGAGGATCAGGTACTTTGAGCTTGCACGTGCACCAGCAATTAAGGGCGCCCCAACTTTATTATTTTGGTAATGCCGGCATTTATAAGGTATTTTGATTTTCAGTGTGGGCCCACTCTCTTTCGTTTACTGTAATAACGTGTGGTGCATATGGCACAATTGTGATTGTAATTCTACTTGTTTTCCCACTGTGTGCTCCCGGAGCATTCCGCCAATCTCGTTCGTACTTAGTGTATGAAAAGCTTATAACCCATATGGGGACTTGTGCATGAGAGTGCATGTAAAGATTCAGTAAAAGGAGAGGCGTAGAAATGGGACCACTGTGTGCGTGTCAATTACTGGGAATGAGTGTTTAACCCCTTCCTTCCGACGAATGTGTATTACTGTTTAACCCTTTCCCATCTACGGTCTATGCATAATTGGGGCAGATGTTCTGGACAGGTCTCCACCAGTCAACAAAGAAAGGTACTGCTTTGGGGAGAAATTATATCATCTATCACTACTGCCACCGGGTGTGAGAGGGTGTGGGACGTATTAGGGGAAGTGTGGGTGTTTGGGGAATTACTGCAGTCGCCCTGGAGGGCAAGAAGGACCAGTGTAGAACCTCTAGGTTAGTAAATCCTAGGCCCCATTCGCTCCATTTGCTAAATCCCAATTCTAGTACCCCTACACTACAGTCAGGGACTCAGCCGGACCCATATCTGCTGTGCTCCCACTACCTGGTGACAGTTCATATCCACTCTCATAAAGTAGGGATAATCCACCCTTCTACACTCTTTTACTTACTTTTCTTTTACTGTATGAAGCACACTCTCAGGGGCTCATACAGAACCACGCCTTTCACCGTAAAATACATGTATTTTATTGTCACAATTAATAAACAAACTTGAAACTTGAACTTGTAAGTCAACCCAACCTTGAAATTAACTGGCCGACATAGCTGATAAAGAGTGATGGGTGTCCAAGTGTCCAAACCCCCCCCCCCCCCCCCAATGTACAGTTTCAAGACAAAAGTATTTTTCTGGTCTGCATCCTCTTAACAATTGTTTGTATTGAGCCGTACTGTATTGTACCCATTCTGCAATCTGTTAATAAAGTTTTCATTCAGTCACTCAGAACAGCGACACTGATTGGCTGAGCATCGAGTCCCTGAGCGGGTAGGAGGACACCTGACAAACCGAGGCTGAGTTTCACTAAAGCATCTCGGCGCAAAATATTCTATTGTCTTGTAATTGTATTAATTTGCCTTTCTTGCACCAATTTTTGGGAAACCGTTGATTGTCAAAGAGACAAAGCAATTTTGAATAACGTGGCTTGTCTCTTAGAATCGTCACGCTCCTTGTTTGTACCTGATGTAGTAACAGGTTTAATTTAACTTGAGCCAGTGCCGTTCAGTACAGCGTTAACTTGTCTAGTTCTCTAGTAACGATGTGTCTGTGAAACTATTATTTAATATGTACATTGAATTAATATAAAGCCGTATGACCAGGCATTGTATGGTCATAAGCCTAACCTTATATTTTGATAATAAATGGGTGTGTACCAAATCCAAGAAGCGTCTGATTAGCTACTTGCTAAGCTAAGCTATCCTGGCACAGTTATTTTGATGCTGACAAGTTGACGTCCCACAGCCAGACACGTTACAGTGTGTGACTCTATTCCCTTCACATGTGATAATATATAATAATAATATATTGTCAATCATCATCCGTATGTCACCAGGTGCTACTCCTGGGTGGGCCGCACCGGGGGCAAGTAGGTGGTGTCTCTGAGCCGTCAGGGCTGCCTGTACCACAGCACCGTCCAGCACGAGCTGCTCCACGCGCTGGGCTTCAACCACGAGCAGACCCGCAGTGACAGAGACAGCCACATCAGAGTCCAGTGGGAGAACATCATCGACAGTGAGATCTACACCCTACACCTCCAGCACCCAATCTGTCAGCGTGCTACAGTCTCTCTCTGGTTTTTGTAGTGGACTTTCTATTCTGTGATTTCAATAGTAGTTCTTTATCAAACAAATCGAGGATGATCAACATATTTTATTTTATATACTTTATTTTATATACTAGGTCTGTATTCTTTGATGGTCCGATCATCTATTGATCCATAAACTGTTTATTGTACTGGACCCTCTCTCTCTCCCTCTCTTCTTCTACATTGCGTTTATTATTTCTAATTAATTGATATACACCTATTCTCTCTCTTCCACTCAGACATGAAGTACAACTTCAACAAGATCCAGACTCTGAACCAGGGTGTTAGGGATTTCCTATCCCTCGTGAATTCTTAATTGATTTGCCAGTGGGCCAGTCGGCCGAAAGACGAAGCGGAGACAGAGTATTTCTCAAACGGAGCTTTTATTCATTAGAGTCACCCCGCGCGGGCACATCACCAGTAGACAAAAAGAGAGCAGGAGCCAAGAGAGCAGAATGTCCATATTACATGTCACTTTATACACTCTTGAGAAAAGGGAGGGGGGTGTGTGTATGTCTCTGTGTGTGTGTGTGTGTGTGTGTGTGTTGAAAGGGAGGGACATGATTTTGCATGTCTAACTGCCAAGGGAACTAGGATTTTGCATGTTCTGCTACATGATGCAGGGGGAGGAGAGACACAGACTTCTAGGCATATTCTTCATTAAGGCCTTTAGATATATAGAGGATATTCGTCATCAATGAACTGAAAAACCTATCAATTCCCCCTTTTGACGTTAAATAAAACGTCAACACACAGTTCATTGATCTGTATCCGTCGATTGTCACCTCATTACATGCATCACATCCAATACCAGACAGGATAATCAACATCAGGAGAGCAGAGAGAGAGATAGAGGGAGGGGAGAAAGCGGGAGAGAGAGAGAGAAGAAAGAGAGAAACACAATTCTGGCAACCTAACAGAAGATACAGTAACCCCGTTGGACCCCCCTTACTCATTCACCTAACCCAGAGGAACCCCCCCTCTATTTACAGTGCACCCCTGGTCCCGTCTTCTAGGGGATGTGGGTCTCCTCCTGAGCTGGTTCACACACAACGTCCATCAGGGCGCTTCCTTCCCTCTGTCACAGTGCACCGCCCACCTGGGTCGGCCCCGTCTTCTGGAGGGCAAGGGCTGACCTCCTGAGGTTGGTCCCCGTTCCAGGGTGCGGTCCCCTAGACAAACGTGCCTCCTCCGGTCCGCTGCCTTCCCAGTGTCTCAGACTGTCCTCTCCACCTCTCGCCGGCCGGCCCACCATCACTCCAACTCAGCTCAGTGTCTCTCCTGCGGCCGCTTCCCCCGTTCTAGTCGTGGATGAACTGCGTGTCGTAGACGACGATCAGCGGTGATTGATCTGCGGTGCCTGGCTGCGGTGTTCCTCTCCAGCCTCTCGCACAGCTGCCATCTCCTCCGGTCGCCTCTCATCCTGGCCCGTCTGTCCTTCGTCTCCTCCTGCCTGTCATCCGGTCGTCTGGTGGTCTGGTCACGGACGTCTGAGGGGCTGCTGGTATCTCACCCCTGGTTCAGACGCGCTGCAGACAGCTGGTAGTGACTGCTGGATCCTCTGCACCGTCTCCTCCTCCTCCGCGTCTCCATTCCCCGTTCCGTCCTTGGTTGCGGCTGGCCCACATCAATTCTCACTGGAACCTCCATTTGTTAGGGATTTCCTATCCCTCGTGAATTCTTAATTGATTTGCCAGTGGGCCAGTCGGCCGAAAGACGAAGCGGAGACAGAGTATTTCTCAAACGGAGCTTTTATTCATTAGAGTCACCCCGCGCGGGCACATCACCAGTAGACAAAAAGATAGCAGGAGCCAAGAGAGCAGAATGTCCATATTACATGTCACTTTATACACTCTTGAGAAAAGGGAGGGGGGTGTGTGTATGTCTCTGTGTGTGTGTGTGTGTGTGTGTGTTGAAAGGGAGGGACATGATTTTGCATGTCTAACTGCCAAGGGAACTAGGACTACAACTCTGTGATGCAGTACGAGAGGTCTGTACAAGACCAGCTCACGCCTACAGTACTCACTTTGTTTCACCACCAAATGCTAGCAGCTATTCACACGTAGTGACTTAAGAGCAGGGAGGAATCTGGGCTGTTTGTTCTTCAAGATGAGAAGATCTACTACAGTGTAGGCCATGTCATCGATGGTGCCAAGGTCTCTGTAATGTAATGGGTTTCTAAATGTTGTGAAGGGCCAGATTAAACTGAATATATATATGTATCGTTTGATATACTTTGTATATTATTTATATATATACACGGAATATCCCTTTACCTGCGTACAGACCAGAGTAATATTCGCTCTCCTATTGGACAGCGCCCCCAGGCGCCAACGCGCAAGCCCCCAACGGCAAGTTCAAAGACAACTCCAGGCATGTCAGAACATGCCCAGAGTCTGCGTAGTAATAAGAGACAAGGACTGAGGTTGGGACTAGATATTCACTTAAGTATAAATACGGCGCAGGTGTAAACAGCAGTAATTCAGTTCAGTACCTTACCACCTTCACCATGAGTCAACGATTGATTGATTGATTGAAAACTTTATTAACAGATTGCAGAATGGGTACAATACAGTACAGCTCAATACACACAATTGTTAAGGGGATGCAGACCAGAGAAAGACTTTCGTCTTGTTTACATCAGGGTCCCCCATTTTCAATTCATCAGGACATATATGACATACAGATAGTCAGTACTGCTACATCTATACATTTATGACATACCAGATTTGCAAATACAGTACTGTTTGTGATACAGAAGGAGTCAAGAAAAGGGAGTATATACATTTGACGTAGAAACTGTACATTGGAGGAGGTTGGGTGGGGGGGGTTGGGTACATTGGGATATTGACAACCATACTGGGTAATTTACATTGGAGGTGGTTGGGGGGGGGGGGCACACTGTACAAACAAACAAAATTGTACATTGGACTATTGACAAAACCATACTAGGTAAATGACTGTACATTGGAGGGGGTTGGGTTAGGATATTTACAGGGGCCAGTGTTGAATTGCAGTCTCCCGTAGGTGTCCCTTGAGAGAGGTTTTGAAAGTGGGTAGTGATCCACATTCCTTTACAGCTTTGGGTAGGGCGTTCCACATTGATGTGGCATAATTGCGAAACGTGTTTAGTCCCTTATTTGAGCCGAATCTGGGTTTAACATGATTTGTGGAGCTCCCTCTGGTGTTGTGATCGTGGTATTCACTGACCTTTGGGAAGTATTTTGACATGTACATGGGTACCTTGGTCGTGTAGTGTATCTTGTAGACCAGGCCCATTGCAAGTTGCTGTACTCTGTCGTCTACTCTAAGCCATCCCAGGCTGTCAAAGTGGGCAGGGGTGAGGTGGGCTCTAGGAGTAAGGTCAAGCAGTAGTCTGACCAGTTTGTTTTGAGATGTTTGTAATTTTGTTTTTAGCGCCTTTGAGGTGCTTTGGTACCATGAGCTGCACGATTATGGGAAATAATCTAATTGCGATTATTCTGACAGATATTGCGATTGCGATTTGCGATGCGATTAAATTATTATTTTTTAAACAGCAGCCCAACAGAGGTTTAATGTAAAATGTGGCTTGCATTAAATGATACTTGCATGAAATGTCTCTTGGGTTGCTTTAAAGTTAAGCTTCCGTTTAATATTCATCTTGTAATAGATTTAAAACATGTGATGGGAGCATTACTAACCTGAATACCGGCAGATGGTTTTTTTCACACAACCATCTAGAAAAGCTCCATTGGAAACTGTTTGGAAAAGGGCAGGGACTTTCAAAAATACTTGACAGGTGATTGGATGAATCTGTCTATCATGATACCATCAAACTATTAACTGCTCTAATTCTAATGCAATGTTGAGAGTTTAAAAGATATTAATTGCAACAACATATTTATTTGTGTTTTTTTTAAGCAGCTGCCATTTTGTTTCTCTTAGACACAACTCTCAAATCAGTCACACTTGAAGTGTCAAACAAATTGAACAATTAGAATATGAAAATAAAATAAGACCTTTCTATAAACAAGGTTATTCACTTGTGGCTCAGGACTCAGGAGCAGCAACTAAATATTGCACATGCAATCAAGTTAAAGGAACACGCTAGGAAATTAGCTCACCATCTTCTCCAGAGAGAGATAAGAAGATAGATACCAGTTTCCTCTGTGCGTTCAGTAGAAAGCGGTCTGGCTGCACCTTAGCCTAGCTTAGCACAATGAATGGAAGCGGACAGTGCTGGTTAGCCTAGGCATTGTCCAACTAACAGCTCTCCCCCGAAGGCTAACCTGTACTGTCCGCTTACATTCATTGTGCTAAGCTAGGCTAAGGTGCAGCCAGACCGCTTTCTACTGAACGCACAGAGGAAACTGGTATCTATCTTCTTATCTCTCTCTGGAGAAGACGGTGAGCTAATTTCCCAAAATGTTCCTTTAAGTAAAGGGATAATAAAAAAATAATAGGACCTTTATGCAAATCTCTTGAAATAGATAAAAGTGCAGAACAAATAAAATAGTTGCCGTGTTCCTTTAAGTAAAAGGGACAATAAAAAAAGAGGAACTTTCTGTAAATCTCTTGAAATAGATAAAAGTGCAGAACAAATAAAATAGTTGCCGTGTTCCTTTAAGTAAAAGGGACAATAAAAAAAGAGGAACTTTCTGTAAATCTCTTGAAATAGATAAAGTGCAGAACAAATAAAATAGTTGCCGTGTTCCTTTAAGTAAAAGGGACAATAAAAAAAGAGGAACTTTCTGTAAATCTCTTGAAATAGATAAAGTGCTGCAGAACAAATAAAATAGTTTTGGTCTTTACAGATTTTTTGTCAAGAAAACCAGCATGTCGACCTTTGCTGGTTTCAGACATGCGCGCTGACACGTGACCACGTTGCCTCCAGCACTGAACACTCTTTCCGATGGGGAACTCGTGGCTGGTATACACAGGAATTTGCGAGCCAGCTTGCTCAGCATCGGAAAGCTAACATGGTGTACCCTCCACCAGGCCAGGGGGTCTTCCTCTGCATCGATGGTGGGAGTCATTAGGTAGGTGTTCACCTCCGCTTCTATGGCACCCTCCAACTGCACAGCGGATGAAGCGTTGGTCGGGGGCACAGCAGCAGCGGTGCTCTTAAAGAAGCTGCCCAATGACCGCTTTGCCTTCTTCGCAGTGGATGGCTCTGCCTCTGCTGCACTTTGAAGCACGGCCTCTGTGGTGCTAGAAGCCTGAGCCCTCTTCTCCTGCAAAACACAGAGATGAGCATAGAGATGAGAGGTGTTAAGTTTGGCAACAATGTAATTCTGAGCAATTGGGCATTTTATGTAAACATTAAAACAATTGCCAATTAATTAAATCTAAATACAATATCATTGCACGTGGCATCTTGTGTTGACTAAACTGCACATAAAAACAAGTTACCTTTCGTGCCACCTGTTCCATTTCGATCTTCACTCTTGCTTTGATGTCTGGGACCTTCTCTGCACTGATGTAGGCTGTCTTGAATCTTGGATCAATGAACGAAGCGATGTCCAGAAGCTCCTGTGAAACATTAGATAATGGTTTTACTAAGAGAATCAACACTGTATGCCTCCAAGCTTATCAATTCCTTTCATCAATGAATGCAGGCATGTTTTTCTAATTGCAACAATGATCTCTCAGAGACAATAAAACAGTTGAAATCTTATCAATTCCTATCCCTACCTGTGTGACTCGGTCTCTGTATTTATCCTCCATGTAGCCAAGGACCGTTGACTTTATCTCCTTGGTAAGGGTTGTGTCCTCGTCATCTTCAGCCAGAGTTTTCAGGAGATGCAGGACTGGCTTCAGGTATGACACGCTTACATACGCTTCACCAGAGAGGGCATCTGTGAACTCCTGGAGAGGACGCAGGGCGTTGTTGATCGATTCAAGGACATCTATGTCCTGCCAACTGGGGACCAGGTGACGCGTCTTCCTGTCTTCAGAGAGAACCTGAGACAAGGCCTGTCTCTGCTCCAACACCCTCTCGATCATCTTCTGCCTCGAGCCCCATCTTGTTGGACACTCTGTGATCAAAGAGTGCTCCGGCAGATGCAGCTCTCGCTGGGCCCGAGTCAGTGCTGCCTTCTTCTTCCAACTGTGAGAGAAATGGCAAACCAGAGACGTACAGAGTCCTGTTGCCCGATCTATACGCCCTGCCACTGTCTTCTCTTTCAGAGCATTTTCTGACAAAGAAAATCATCAATCAAAACATTATTTTTCATATTGAAAATCATTAGCCTCATAGCATAATTGCCTAAGTCATATTTTGGCCAAATTGTGATATCTGTCTAACACTGCTAACACCCTGTCTTATTGCCTATGTCCTCAGCCTATCAGAATGCTTATTGCAGTCCAAAATCACTATCTGCCTTAGTCATCTCTTTGACTACATACAATATTTGTCAAATTTCTAATCTAAACAAATCTCTTTACACCTAAAATAAGACAGCTTGTTTTTAGTAATTTTTCACTTGTTTCAAGCTCAATTTTCAAATTAATATTTGCTTTTTATTTGAAGTGTAAAGAGATTTGTTTTGACTAGAAATAAGATAAGTGACATTAGACACCAGGCAACAGATTGAAGAAGAAACGGGTGTTAAAGCCTGTTAAACATAACCGCTTTATAACAAACACACCCTGAACATAACAGCTTCATAACAAATGTACCCCAAGTAAACATACAGACTTTATAACAAACACTATAATCATAACAGCTGTATCAAACACACACACAAACAACTGGTTAAGGTTAGACATTTAAAACAACTTGGTTAGACAAGTAAGTAACACAACTTGGGTTATGTTTAGGAAAGTAAAACAACGTTGGTAATGTTATGTTTGTATTTATAAATGTATGTAAGAGAAATAATGTCTGACTAAGTCATGGCATTCTGCCTAAGTCACTTTTATTTGTTATGCAATCGCTGTTGTGCCTTTTTGCAAACATGTTCACACATCTGGTTGAACTTACTGTTACAATATCAATAAAAAAGACATGTGCTTCCAGCAAATGTTAAAATATGACTTAGGCTATTATGCTATGAGTGTGAGCCTCTATGAGGCTAGCAAAATGTAATAACAATAAAATTATGAAACTGAGAGGTGGGTAGAGAGAGAATTGGGAGGAGGGAGAGAGAGAAAGAAGAGAGGAAGGGTGACTTCCCATTCACGTACCTATTGCAAGATGCAGCCTGTGTCCAAAGCACTGAAGCCTTATCCAATGATTCAGTGCCGCCGCTTTGATAACATTCGATCCATTATCAGTGGTGATGCACGTCTGATAATCTTCATCCAGACCCCAGCTGGACAAGGACTCTCTTAGTCCATGGGCAATATTCTCTCCTGTGTGGTCATCAGGAAAGTAGGCCGTTTGCAGGCAGTTACTCTTCAACTCAAATTGGTTATTTATGAAGTGCACGGTCAGACTGAGATACGGCTCGGTAGTCCTGCTCGACCACAGGTCGGTTGTTGTAGCATAGTATTCGATCGTTTTCAGCTCCGTCGCAATTTTTTCCCGACATTCAGCATACAGCTCTGGGATGGCCACCTGACCAAAGTATGTGCGGGAGGGAATCGAATATCGTTTATCCAGCGTATGGATGAGTTTTTTAAACCCCACGTTGCTCACAGTGTTAATAGACACCATGTCCTTAGCGAGGTAGTGCGTTATGGCATTAGTTATCTCACTGTGCCTCCGTGAGCCCTTTTCATACGGAGTAACAGCCGCAAACGACTCATCAACATTTGTTTGCTTAACGTTAGACTGGGCTGCTTGAGGACGTTCATTTACCTTGTTTCTGGTCGCGCACTCGACGTATAAGTGCCTGTGGTGCGTTTTCAAGTGCTGATACAAGTTTGTGGTGTTTCCTCGCGAGGTAGCAACCGTTCCACGACAAACTGTGCACAATACCTTCTTTTGTTCCACATCTGTCGTCTTGAAGCCAAAATACTTCCATACAACCGAAGTGCTACTTTTCTTAGGAACGAGAATGTCCAACGTTTCTTCTGGCTCTGTTGAAGCCATTAATCCCACATGAAAATCGCCGCTAGCCAGCTACTGTAAATTAACGTCTTCACGCATGGGTGTTTCACGTGCTGCTGTTGTTGTTGGGCGTATACTAGTTACCTTGTGCTAATTCCGATTGGTGAGCAATGACTGGTACACGTAGAGCACAGCACTTCTGATTGGTGAGCATGACTGACAGTCAAGCAAAAAAAAAAAAACTTTGCATCAGACTCGCCATGCGTCTAATCGCAGGCTTCGCGGTTTGATAATTGCATCATGTCAAATCGCGATTTCGATTAAAAAACGATTAATCGTGCAGCCCCATGAGGTGCAAGCATAGTCGTAGTACCCCTGAATGAGTGCTCCTGCCAGAGTCTTCAGGGTATTCTTGTTTACCAGAGAGGAGATCCGGTACAAGAATCGAGTTCGTTGGTTGACTTTTTTTATTACATTGGATGCCATTTTGTCACAGGAGAGATTAGCCTCTAGGATGGAACCCAGGTAGGTAATTTCATCTTTCCTTGTGACAATATTGTCACCCACTGTAACTGAGAAGCCGTCGGTCTTGCTGAGTTTGTTATTCGAACCGAAGAGAATGGACTCTGTTTTGCCCATGTGTAATGATAGTTTGTTATCAGCGAGCCATATGCAGATTCTGCCTAGTTCCGAGCTGAGGGTTTTTTCAACCTGTAACTTGTTCTTGTCAGAGACCAGCAGGGCTGAGTCGTCCGCAAACAGGAACAAGTTGCAGTCACAAGCTGACGACATGTCATTTGCATAAATTAGGAACAGTAGCGGTCCTAGTATGCTTCCTTGTGGAACACCACAGCTCACTGTGAGGGGGGGGGATAGGGTACCGTTTACCTCCACCATCTGTTCCCTCCCCTCAAGGTAGGATTGCATCCAGCTCACTGATAGACTATCAAAACCAATTGCTTTTAGCTTGTCAATCAGAATGGAGTGATTGACCGTGTCAAAGGCCTTTTGTAGGTCCAGCATGACCATGCCGCAGTATTTGCCTGCGTCCACCTCTTGTTTGATGTGGTCATTCAAATAGAGAAGGCATGTGTCAGTGGAGTGGGATGTTCTGAAGCCAGATTGGAATTCGTAGATTAGATTTTTTTCCGCTAGGTACTTTTCGACCTGTTCGTAGACTATTTTTTCCATGACTTTCGAGATGGAGGTGAGAATAGAAACAGGGCGGTAGTTGCCTGGGTCTAATTTGCTGCCCTTTTTGTGCAGAGGGGTCACCCTCGCAATTTTGAAGTCCTTGGGGACGTGTCCCTGTTTTATGGAGAGGTTTATTATGTGTGTGATGATTGGGGTGATGGCGGCTGCTGAGTCTCTGAGGAATTTGGAGGGGATGTTGTCATGGCCAGTGGCCTTGTTAGGTTGGAGGGCGCTCAGTTTATTGAGTACCTCATCTGTTGTTACCATTTCCAGCTTGAAGTCGTCCTTGCGGACCCCTAGGTCCGCTCACAGTGAAGTGAGCAACCTTGCATCTAAATAGAGCATTGAGAACCGCGTGCGAATAGAATGTTAAAGTGTCAGAGTTTAATGCAGTAACGTTGAGTTCGACTTAATCTAATGTGAAGTAATAGTCGATAATTTATTGTATATCGTGCGGCCACAGTTCTTCCGTGTGTAGCATTACCCATCGGTTCGTCGTGTCTTTAGCTAGTGCACTTATCCAGGCTGTGTGGCCTAAATACGTCGCCCACACCCGAGGAGTCCTAGGCGAGAACCGTTGGACATGTACACAGGAGAATTGGCACCGGCGATTGCAGAACCATTCCTGGTTGGATTATATTGCTTTGGGACCGTGACCACCGGAGAAGAGCACCGTTGATTCCACTATCATTTGGGATTTAACCTCGTGAGGATTACCACTCGGGCCTGCCTCGTGGAAGGGGCTGGCTAGCTGTCGTCAATGCTGTCGAGCATCTTGGATTACAACTATTGCTTTTGTCTGCTGATCAAGGGAGTACAAGCACCGACTCCTGTACCTGGAGCCTCTTTATTCCTCGTTGACTCAGACGGAGTACCCGAACATTCCTCTACCCATTGTCTCCAGTTGGTACCGGTGTTGCCCTATATAATTGCTACTATACAACAGGTGGCGTCAGCTTAGACCCATCATAGTTATTATATATGTGACCCCGTACAATGGTAGCATATTAATCACACTGGATACGCTGTTGACAGGGACTACAGACGATGGCTGCAGCTATCTTTATTGCCATAACAACGAACCCAAAAGCGGGCTGAGCTGTCACCTTAAGAAGTGCTCGCCCTCCCCCTAGAGGGCAGGAATAGGAATGGTGAGGTCGTAACACACCAACAGCCACATACATCACACTCCTCCCCACTTAATCGTATCGCTGTCCCCACTTCCAAACCCAGTACCTAATATAGTGATAAAGTGCCCCTGAATGACCCCTTCTAATATAACACCACAAAACAATAGTGCAATAACCCCCATAGTCCAACTGAGACTGTCAGAACGTCCCACTCAATATGTGAGACGATCAGGAGGCTTAGTTACCCTCACCGGGTACCTCCTACTAGTCTCTGTAGATGTTCTGGTTGGCTCTAAGTCAGCTGCCTCAGTGTGCGTGACTGAGGGACCGGTTAGGGAGGACTCCTGTCCGCCCGCTGGGGAACCGGTCACTGGATCTGGCATAATGGCTGTCGTAGTTTGTGCCAATGGGGCTGGTGGTATAGGCTCCCCTGAAGTGAGTAGCATCGGGTCACAGGCCCGCATCTGTTCTGTGTGGCGTTTCCAATGCCCCGAGCCTACCCCGACTGTGTAGGACACTGGCCCCTCCTGGGAGACCACCACCCCTGGCATCCACTTATCCTCCCCCCGTCTATAATCACGGACCAGCACCGGGTCTCCCGATGCAAAGTCCTTGTCTCTGGCGAACTGGGCTCTGCGATCCTGCTGGACTGTCTGAGCCTGATCCACCACCGCTGCCACACTGGGTTTGAGAAGGTCAAGGCGGGAGCGGAGTCGGCGGCGAAGGAAAAGCACCGCCGGAGACTCATTAGTCGTGGCGTGGGGAGCATTTCTGTAGCTGAGCAGAAACGAATCCAGTCTGTGCTGCACTGTCGTCGCTCCTCGAGACGCTTTCAATGAGCGTTTTAGTGTCTGTACAAAGCGCTCCGCTTGACCGTTCGTGGCCGGGTGAAAAGGAGCAGAGCGCATGTGCTTCACTCCATTTCCCTTGAGGAAAGACGCAAACTCATATGAAGTAAACTGCGGCCCATTGTCGCTCACCAGAACTTCTGGCAATCCATGGCGACTAAACAACCCCCGCAGTACTTGAATAGTCTTAGCGGTTGTGGTGGAGCCCATCAGCTTCACTTCTGGCCACTTGGAGTGAGCATCCACCACCACCATAAACATATGACCCTCGAAGGGCCCTGCAAAGTCCACATGTATCCTCTGCCACGGAGTGCCTGGCCACGGCCAGGAGTGAAGTGGGGAGAGACCGGGAGATTTCTGGTTGCGCTGACACGACTGACACACTCTGGCCTGTTGTTCTATTTGAGCGTCAATCCCCGGCCACCAGATGTAACTACGAGCCACACCTTTCATTTTAACTACTCCCGGGTGGCCTGCATGCAGCTCCTGTAGTAATTGTGGTCTCAATTTTGGAGGCACAATCACCCGATTTCCCCACAACAAACACCCCTGTACCACTGAGAGTTCATCTTTTCTTGTGTAATAGGGAGTCAGTGCACTGTCCTGCCCTTGCGCCACAGGGAAGTGTCCTGACAAACACATGTCCATCACCTGAGCGAGTACTGGATCATACCTCGTTTCCTTACGAATGTCAGTGCTGCATACTGGCAGCGATTCAAGGTGATGTATCAGTACCGTATCCACTGAACCTGGTTTGTCCTTATGCTCAACCGGCAGTGGCAGGCGTGAGAGGCCGTCCGCATTGCCATGGTCCGCCGCCCCCCTGTACTGAATCGTGTAGTTGTGAGCAGCTAATATTAGGGCCCATCGCTGCAGTCTAGCAGCCGCCATCGATGGGATAGCTTTACTGGGGCTCAATATTGTAGTCAGGGGCCTGTGGTCTGTGAGTAGGGTAAAATGGCGCCCGTACAGATAGGCGTGGAACTTGCGCACGCCAAATATGATCCCCAGGGCCTCCCTCTCAATCTGAGCATAATTTTGCTCCGCTTTACTCAATGTCCTGGAGGCAAACGCTATGGGCCTCTCTTGACCTCCCGGCATCACATGCGAAATCACCGCGCCCACGCCATAGGGCGAGGCGTCACACGCCAGTATGATTGGCAGTTGGGGATTGTAATGTGTCAACACCCTCTCCGAGAGCAGTTGATCCTTAGCTGAGCAGAAAGCCTTCCCACACTCCTGTGACCATTTCCATGGTGTCCCCTTATGTAGTAACGCGTGAAGGGGGCTGAGTGTCGTTGCCATGTCCTGAACAAACCGACCATAATAATTAATTAATCCCAGGAAGGAGCGCAGCTGGCCCACATTTGTCGGGGCTGGGGCCTCAGCAATCGCCCTGAGCTTTTCTGGGGATTTATGAAGGCCCGTGGCGTCAATATAATGTCCCAGGTATTCCAGTGAGTCCTTGAAAAACTCACATTTCCCTCGCTGCGCCCTGAGACCAAACTTCTCCAATCGACCCAGCACCCCCTCCAGATTCTTCAGGTGCTCTGCATCATTACACCCAGTTACCAATATGTCATCCAAAAAGCAGTGCACATTGGGAAGCCCCTGGAGGACTTGATCCATAATACGCTGAAAGATAGAGGGCGCTGACGTTATGCCGAAAGGCAGTCGGTTATAGCAGAACATCCCCTTGTGCGTTGTGATGGTGAGATATTTGCGTGAACTCTCCTGCACCGGCACCTGCAAGTATGCGTGAGCCAGATCCAGCTTGCTGAACCGCTGCCCCCCCGCTAGCGAAGCAAACATATCCTCTATCCGGGGTATTGGATAATGTTCAGCACAGAGGGCCGGGTTCACCGTCACTTTAAAATCCCTGCAGATGCGCACACTGTCATTCTTCTTAATGATAGGCACAATGGGGGTCGCCCATTCACTGAACTGCACAGGCGAAATTACATTTAGCCGTTGCAGGCGCTCTAGCTCAGCGTCCACCTTTGGCCTAAGTGCATAGGGAACCACCCGGGCCTGACAGAACTTCGGCTGATGTTCGGGCTTGAGTGTCAGAGCTACTTCAAAGCCCTTCAATGTCCCCAGTTCATCCTTAAATACATTGGCATGCCCCTTTAACACTGCTTCCAGCGTGTTCCCCTGCATGCGTTGTCCAGATCTAACTGTTTTTATGGCTCTCCAGTCCAGTCTCACTCTTCTCAGCCACTCACGGCCGAACAAGGGGGGTGCATCGCCTTTTACCACATATAGTGGGAGCCGTGCTTGGTCTCTGTTCATTTGAACCTTCACCTTTACCACCCCCACTGGTGCGATCACTTCACCTGTATATGTTTTAAGCAGGATGTGAGTGTGGCGCAGGCGAATATGACTGAACTTTTCACTATACAATTTCTCTGATATCAGTGAAACGGCTGCCCCCGTGTCAAGCTCCATGTCAATCATTTGCCCCTCCACTTTTGGCCTAACCCAAATCACTGATGAGGCTGAACCGCCCTGCTGAGACACATCACCTGCTGCATCCACCCTGTGCAGGGCTAATTCCCCGTCTGAATCAGACCCTGTATCACTCTGCATCCCCCTGGTGTTCATCTTATTTATCCGCCTTTTTGACCTTTCTCCCCCTCTGTCTCTTTGCTCCCATCTTGTGTTAATCCCCCCTCTGTCTCTTTGCTCCCATCTTGTGTCACTTGCTGCTTTATTTTCCTGCTTGCTCTCTCTGCATGTACGTGCAATATGGCCTTTCTTACCGCAGCGGTGACAGGCCTGGTCCTTGAAGAAACAGCCACTCTCCACATGATTTGTCCTCCCACACCGGGTGCATTTTCTTCCAGGTGTAGATGAGAGAGACATCGCATTCACTTTTACAGAGCTGCTGAGCTGTTGTGCCTCCCTCGCCACCGTTTCCATAGCAACGGCTATTTCCACCGCTCTGTGATAGGTGAGAGCATTCTCGGTCAATAGTCTCTTCTGTATGGACTCGCTGAGAAGACCACACACGAACCGGTCCCGTAACGCGTCTGACAGGTACGTGCCAAACTCGCAGTGCTCCGACAGCTTCTTCAAATCCGCAATATACTGGGCTATTGTCTCCCCCTCCGATTGATGTCGTTTATGGAAACGGAATCTTTCCGCAATCACAATGGGCTTGGGAGAAAAATGGCTTTGCAATGCTTGTACAGTCTGAGTATAAGTTATATCCCCCGGTTTATCCGGAGCAATCAAACTGCGCAGTAACCCGTATGTTGATGCCCCTATTAGACTCAAAAACACCGGAAGCCTCTTCTCATCGGAAATGTCATTTGCAGCCACAAAATGTTCAAACCGTTCCACATAAGTTGGCCACTGCTCCGTCGATTCATCAAAAGCCACGATATGCCCGATGATACCAGCCATCCCTCTGTGTGATTGTCCCGCGGCAGATCCGCCGACGTTAGCCTCTTCCACTCGTTCCGTCATCAAACAAACGTTAGCGTGGATTCTTTTCAACCAGTGCCGTCACTGGATGAACCGTACTCGTCGCCATTTATTATATATGTGACCCCGTACAATGGTAGCATATTAATCACACTGGATACGCTGTTGACAGGGACTACAGACGATAGCTGCAGCTATCTTTATTGCCATAACAACGAACCCGGAAGCGGGCTGAGCTGTCACCTTAAGAAGTGCTCGCCCTCCCCCTAGAGGGCAGGAATAGGAATGGTGAGGTCATAACACACCAACAGCCACATACATCACAATAGTATTCATACTATTCTTAGTGACTTATGCTCTTGACTGACTTTACGTATATTCTTCGCCATACAAGCGCGACCCTAATTCTCAATCTGTAATCTAACGTTGCCTAATAATAATAAATTACCCTCCAATAGTATTTCTGTGTCCATGCCGTGTTCTTGTGAGTGTTCACCATCAATATTTGATGTACTGTTTGGCCAGTAATTAAAGTACATAACTAGCAGTGGTTTAATATATCACAATCTTTAATACAGTCAGGGTTTTGTAACCCCTCAGTTACACTAATCAAACACTGAACAGACTCTAGTGCTGTGAGTAAACAGGCTGAACAGACTCTAGTGCTGTTAGTAAACAGGCTGAATAGACTCTACTAGTGCTGTTAGTAAACAGGCTGAACAGACTCTAGTGCTGTTAGTAAACAGGCTGAACAGACTCTAGTGCTGTTAGTAAACAGGGTGAACAGACTCTAGTGCTGTGAGTAAACAGGCTGAACAGACTCTAGTCCTCTAGTGCTGTTAGTAAACAGGCTGAACAGACTCTAGTGCTGTGAGTAAACAGGCTGAACAGACTCTAGTGCTGTTAGTAAACACGCTGAACAGACTCTAGTGCTGTTAGTAAACAGGGTGAACAGACTCTAGTGCTGTTAGTAAACAGGCTGAACAGACTCTAGTGCTGTTAGTAAACAGGCTGAACAGACTCTAGTGCTGTTAGTAAACAGGCTGAACAGACTCTAGTGCTGTTAGTAAACAGGCTGAACAGACTCTAGTGCTGTTAGTAAACAGGCTGAACAGACTCTAGTGCTGTTAGTAAACAGGTTGAACAGACTCTAGTACTGTTAGTATACGGACCAGAAATGAGGTCGTTGACTGCTGTAACTGAGTGGCGAGACAAAAAAAGACTAAATCGAGACAAAACAAAAACTAAAATGCTGACCTGTAGTTGACTAAAACTGACAAAACAAAAAATAAATGAAGGTGACTAAATGAGGAAAACGAAAAAGAGAATTTGACACATGACTAAGACTAAAAATAAAAAATAGCCAAGACTCAGATGTTTAAATGCCGCATGTACCCGTTTTCTCAACATGCATGCAAATTGATTGATTGTGCCATGCATTACACAACTACTTACTAAATAAATATACAGTTTTTTCAAAACAGAATTTATGCCCTCTGCCTTTTTTATTTAAACATATTGTTAATGCACATATATTACTATTCTTCTCCCACATTACTGGAGGTGTTGTGAAAGATTATTTTACCAAATCCAGTGAGTTTACAGAAATTGAGATGAGCTATTCCAAAGAAAGTCGTTTATTTCTGTGATCACAAAATCAGAGGAGCAGGTCAATGGATAGGGAAAAAAATATAGTTTATTCTGTGCACAGTCTCAGTTCGATACAGAGTGGAAGACTTATTGTGATGTTTCTTCTTGACTTGTTGATTGTATTTTTTCAGGTAATATCTGTAGTATTATGTATATTTAATAGGGCTATATATTTAATACAATATTTATATTATTTATTTAAAGCAAACAAACTCCAAACTCCAAACTACCCAAAATGAAAGCCTTGTCACGTATGAACCATACAAATGCATTACTGTTACAATTGTGTTGTAACTAAGAGATTACCTGGGGGGGAGGGGAATCAATTCTGCGCATGGATTATAACAGACAATTTTCTCTTGGGCATTTCCTGGTTGTAGCAGCTGGCTGGTGCTATAGAGTATAGATAACATTCAGCCACAAGGTGTCACACTAGAGCACCAGCATGTCATTTATCCAATCAGGTGCATTCCACGTGGGGAAATGGGAAGTAGGGAGGGGATGCGTGTAACTGTTCCGCAACAGTAAGTGACTTCCGGGGTAGGCCTGATTGGCCCCGACAGGCACGTGACGCGGCAAACTCAGGACGCGCAACGAGGCTGCTGAGAGCTGTCGCGCGGAAATAGGCTGTCTATTGCCATTCTCTAACACAAACTCTAACCTTAACCAGCTCCTTAACAGCGCCTAAACTTAACCGTTCTAACCTTAACCAACTCCGAAACAATGCCTAACCTTAACCTTAACCTTAACCATGCCTAACCTTAACCGGCGAAAGAATACACGTTAAAAAAAAATCACGTTAAAAAAAAAAGATTTGATGGGATTCGAATTCACCAACAACGGACCGCAGGATCGCAGCTCTGCCAGGTGAGCTGAAGCGCCGAATGAAAGTCATGGCGTATTTGGACGGTTACGTAATTCCGCAAGCTCTGCCGCTCGGCTCCGCGGAGCGTGCCGCGCGGCAGAGAAAGTTGCGCGTCACGTGCCTGTCGGGGCCAATCAGACCTACCCCGGAAGTAACTTACTGTTGCGGATAAGCTATAAGCGGAGGGGATACATGCCTGCTGCAGGGTTTCCCATTAATTACCTAGACTGTGGAGGCCCGCCACAGTCTAATTAGTCCCGCCACAGTTGTATAATGAACCAAAAAAAAAGTTTAAAAAAAAGAAAATATATATATATACATATATATTTTTTTACTATTTTTTTTTAAATATAAAGTTTGCCAATAGGGATGTATCAGTAGTATTGGCAGTTGTAGTAGTCGTAATAATAATCCACTATATTTTTTTATTTTCTAAAAAATTAACCAGTTCAACACAGGTAACCACTTTTGCTTCATTTCTTTGATGGTTCAAATGTATGCTCTAATCCAGTGCTTCCCAATTCTCTCCTCGAAGCACCCCAGCCGTTCCATGTATTTGTTAAATTCCACCACCAGCACACCTTGATTCAACTAATAAAGGGCTAGTTAAGTTGAATCAGGTGTGCTGGTGGTGGAATTTAACAAATACATTGAACAGCTGGGGTGCTTCGAGGAGAGAATTGGGAAGCACTAGTCTAGTCGATTTTGTGTTTTGAGCACAAAGTTCATCATAGATCTAGCCTCTTTATTTTGCTCTCAAAGTGCACCAGATTGATGCATTTTACTTTAAAATGTACAAAACAAAAAGTTACGGGGGGCATTCCCCCGGACCCCCCTAGAGGGTCGGAGGTTCTCCCCCCATAGTCTCTGAAAAACCTGTGGGAAACACTGCTGCTGCAACATTAATTGTATCTATAGCACCTTTAAACAAGGTAAATACTTCACCTACAAACATAATACTGTTCTGACAATAGTAATAACAGTAATTAAGCCTGGAGGCCTATTTTCTGAAAATCTGCCTAAAAGTACATACCTAAGTAAATGGAAGATTGCTCCACTTCTACAAGGCCATTTGCATGTTCTTGGTATCTAGGGACATCTATGGACCTCAGTGAATGTATTCCCAGTGTCAGAAATATTGTGTCTATTACTAGGCTTGCTTAAATTGTGATGAAACAAAAGGAGAATATGAATTATGATTTTTCTTTGCATCTTTGACAGTGAATAAGACCTGTTAAAAATGACCAGACATGAAAACTGCCACTGAGCTCTAAGGAAATGAATAAAGGGAAGATGATTAAACAGATGGTTTTGTAGATACAGTACTGAATTCTGCCATCCGGACCCATGCAATTTGAAATATTATTATAGAATATAGAATATGATGCCTATATAAATTACCTTATTATAGCCAACTTGCACATCTATGGATCGGGCCAAATCTACTCTTTCCAATGGCAGAGTTCAATTTGGATTTAGTATCACCAGGCGTGCATGAAGAACCGGGAATGAAATCTACTGTAAATACAGTCAGCTTTTTATTTTTGCGACAGGTCCGCCATTTTTTATCCGTTTGCAGTGCGGATTGTTGCTACATGTTCACAGAAGGTAGACACACTAACTGCACTCCAATATATGCCAATAACGTTCAGTTTTGTGATATAGTATCCCTAGAAATAAGAGAAATAAAAACACTAATTGAGAGCTCTGGGTGCCCTGTGCTTATATGACTACAAAGCATCATCAGTCGGCGATTCAAAATGGCCGACCTCCACGGTAATATTACCACATTTCAAAAACTAAAATCTCATTAATAACACTTTAACCTATTGGTAAACAAACGTATTGCTGAAAATATACACTATGACTGCTGTTGTGACATGGTTAGGGTGTTTACTCTTGGATACATTTGAAAAAGAAACGCAACATTATGTCATACAGTCTAGACAGATTGATTTATGACGTGATGTCATCTGCGGACCGCACGGGTGGAAGAGGTTAACAGTAGCTGAAAAGAATACTTTCTTTCAACCTTGAGGTGAATGGAGCAAGTCTGGAAGTGGAGGGGCCTTCTCTGGAGGGCTTAGACAAGCCTTCTCTTGAAGAGGCCAAACCTTCTCTTGAAGACGACAAACCTTCTCTTGAAGAGGACAAACCTTCTCTTGAAGACGACAAACCTTCTCTTGAAGAGGCCAAGCCTTCTCTTGAAGACGACAAACCTTCTCTTGAAGATGACAAACCTTCTCTTGAAGAGGCCGAACCTTCTCTTGAAGAGGCCAAACCTTCTCTTGAAGAGGCTGAACCTTCTCTTGAAGAGGCCAAGCCTTCTCTTGAAGAGGCCAAACCTTCTCTTGAAGACGACAAACCTTCTCTTGAAGAGGCCAAACCTTCTCTTGAAGAGGCCGAACCTTCTCTTGAAGACGACAAACCTTCTCTTGAAGACGACAAACCTTCTCTTGAAGATGACAAACCTTCTCTTGAAGAGGCCAAACCTTCTCTTGAAGATGACAAACCTTCTCTTGAAGAGGGCAAACCTTCTCTCGAAGATGACAAACCTTCTCTTGAAGAGGCCAAACCTTCTCTCGAAGAGGTCAAACCTTCTCTTGAAGACGACAAACCTTCTCTCGAAGATGACAAACCTTCTCTTGAAGAGGCCAAACCTTCTCTGGAGGATGATGTGCCTTATCTTAACTCTGAACTGAAATGTTTTCTAGAAGTTTTCCCTCTGGCGCAGTGTAGATTAGTTTCCTCTTCAGCCTATGTGTGTTCTCACTGTACTGCTCAGGTTCTGATTCAGATTCAGAAGTCGCCACTTGAAGTCGTTGGTGACCTGCGCTGAATGGCTGTTTTGGATTCAGCAGATTGTCCGTTTGTTATCATACAATCGGACTCATCAGAAGTGTCCTTGCTTTCGGTTGTGGTTGGAGGTCTCCTCTCTTCGCACTTGCGTACATTCTTTGCAAAATTGCCATCATCACTCTCAGAGTCAGACGCGGGTAAAGGAGGACTCTGCGATAGGCTACGTCTGACGTGTCCTCGCCTTCTTCATCCTTACTATCTGACTTGGAGGGAGATCTTTGGAAGCTCAAGATGTTGAGTAATCAGAACTGTGTTCAGTTTCAGAGGTACTTAGGTCCCCATCACATTCAGGGTCAGACTCAACTTCACATGAAGGTGTCATTTGTGGCCTCGGGTTCTGATCCCTGGTCTGAATGTCGCTATCCTCCTCCTCTGGGGCAGAGAAAATGGCACAGTGGGCATAATTGATGTTCTTCGCCTTTAGGAAACTGTTGAAAGAGTCAAACACCTCTATGTCAGAGGAGGCAGACGCCGCTGCCCGTTTTGAGGTGGAGTCTAGATCGATGGATTGTTCACGTTGCAGATCTTCATGTTCCAACCCTTCCTCTTTAAGTGAAGCTTCAGTCTTCACCGCACTTTCACACTGTGAAGAGTTAAAGAGTGCATGTTTAGAGGATTCAGTATAGGTTCAAATCTCTGATTCATAAGTCCCATGCATACTGATGTGGATACACAGATATTGATGCCGGCATTGAAGATGATACCAGGCTAAAATACTGCAGGTACTGAGGGTGATACCAGGCTAAAATACTGCAGGTACTGAGGGTGATACCAGGCTGAAATACTGCAGGTACTGAGGGTGATACCAGGCTAAAATACTGCAGGTACTGAGGGTGATACCAGGCTGAAATACTGCAGGTACTGAGGGTGATACCAGGCTAGAATACTGCAGGTACTGAGGGCGATACCAGGCTAAAATACTGCAGGTACTGAGGGTGATACCAGGCTAAAATACTGCAGGTAGGGTATATTTGCAGTTGTGAAGATAATCTAACTCACTTGGAGTGTGAATGTGATATATCACAGGAAACTACTCAACCTCTATATATACTAGAAAAGTCATATTAACCTCAGTTAGTAAATATTGAGAATAGTCAGATTTAACTTTAGTTAGTAAATATAGATAAGTCAGATTTAACTTCAGTTAGTAAATACAGAGAAGTCAGATTTGACTTCAGTTAGTAAATATAGAGAATAGGCAGTTTTAACTTCAGTTAGTAAATACAGTATAGTTAATAGTCTGATTTAATTTCAGTTAGTAAATATAGAGAAATCAGATTTAATTTCAGTTAGTAAATATAGAGAATAGTCAGATTTTACCTCAGTTAGTAAATATAAAGAATAGTCATATTTTACCTGTTTGTAAATATAGATAATAGATGATTTAATTGCAGTTAGTAAATATAGAGAATAGCTACTGATGTTTATATGATATGGACCTACTGTATGACTCCTACAATGTGATTGTAAAGGCAGAATGAGTGTTTTTTGTTATGGATTATTAATATTATTATTATCATTATTATTATTATTATTATTACCAATAGAAGGTTACGATTTAGGGGAATGTTATGATTTATGGGAATGTTATGATTCTGTGTAACCTGTTGGGTGGACTCTGTTGTACTGTGGGTGGATCACCTGCACCTGTCAGGTGATCAGCCACAGCGCGGTGGAGATCATTAAATAGGTGATAGGAATCAGCTGTTGGGCTGTAGCACGGGGAACGCATAATATTTTCTGACCTCTTCGGGACGTTTCAGGATGCTTTAGAACGCTTCGGGAACGCTTTAGATTAGTCTTATTTTAGGAAACACTTTGAGTAATTAGAAGAACCACGGTTATAGGACACTTAGGATCGCTTTGATCACCTCTCCCATGTAACCTACCTTTTCTAATTAAATCGGATATCACGTTCGGTATCTGATAACGGAACTCAAGGTGTGGAGACTATTTCTTTGGATGAAGCGCGTATGGAATCACTCCCCGACTGCCACAGGAAGCGGGCACAGGCATGTTGCCGCTACAGTGATTGTAAGGAGGAAAGATTATTCACACATCCTTACGTGAACATATTCTGTACACTATGTTCTCAGTCACTCTAAAGCCATGAATGCACTCCTGTCTCTGCTCAGTATCTGCTTCTGACACTATAAGGTAAACGGCCTATGATGTATAAACAGCAATGGGAGATGTACCTTATTATGGATATGGACATAGACGAGACACAGTATATGCATCATGAGAACTTACATGTCCGAATTTACATGTTAAATATGTATCAAGTAATATGACTCTGTCTGTGAGAGATATAAAACATTACTGTGTTACGGTCTCTTCTATCCTCTGCTCTTTATCCTCTCCTCCCTTCTTCCCCACTCTATTACTGATGAAAGAGCATTTTTACTTCACAAACTGCATGGATCCATATTAGGGATTTTGGGGAAATATCTAATAGCAATTTTTCTGACAGATATTGCGATTGCGATTCAATTTGCGCACAGACACACTTCAGCTAATGAAGTAAAATGTTTATCATCATCAACTATCCAGTTCGTTTTTATAGTGTAACGTTTTGATACTTAAATGTTAATTGAACGTACAGTAGAGAGGGAGGGAGGGAGAGAGAGAGACGGGCTCAGCCCCGCCCGCCCCCCTTTCGCTACTATTGAAACTCTGCTGTTTTCTGTCTGTGAGGCAGCAGGGTTAGCTAGCTTAGCTTAGTTAGCACTGTGGCTAACGTTAGTTTACCCCGACGTGGGCATCAGGAATAACGAGGATGCAAAGCTTGTTAGACGCATTGGAGTTTTCACTGCACATAGAAACAGCGTGGGCAAAAAAGCAGGGATTTATTTTGGGTTGCAAAATACGACCAAATAGGCACACTCTGGAGCCCTGCTGTAACGTCTTCACACACAGGCGTTTCACCAGCTGTTGTTGTTGGGCGTATACGTAGCTACCTTGGGCTACTTCTGATTGGTGAGCAATGAGAGCACAGCACTTCTGATTGGTAAGCATGACTGGCACGCAAGAAAAAACCTTGAATCAGACTCGCTGTATAACGTATCCCAAATCGCAGGCTTTGCGATTTGCTAATTGCGTCATTTCAAATCACGATTTCGATTTAAAATTGATTAATTGTTCAGCCCTAATCCATATTATAATAAACAATCTTATTGAACTTTAGGAATTGTCTCCTAATCATTCGGATATTCCTTTCAATATTAGTATTCCAATTTCTATTCTTTTTTTGTATCCACTTTTTCTCCTCCTGTTTTTGTGTGTTTTTCTCCCATCCCAATTTAGTCGTTATGCCAATTCCCCCCTCTCCTTCCTGGTCGTTGCTCGCATGTGCCCCCCACTGGTCGGTCTAGGGAGCCCTGAAGTCTATCAGATGCTTCCTCCGAGACATAGGAGACAGCCAGCAGCATCTTTTCACCTGCCAGCGCGGACTCTCATTGGTGAGGTGTAACGTGTGGGAGGTCACACTACCCTCAACTTCTCCCTCCCTCGCTGTGCAGGCGCCCTGACCGACCTGTAGGAGTCGCTGTTTACAACAAACAGAATACAACCCCACCGGCTTCCCTCCTGCTGATTCTGCCAATTGAGCCAGTATGACTGCCGGCCAAGCCGGAGGCAACACTGACAGCCGGATTTGATACCAGTGTCTCTCGCGTTGGTGACGAGCGCCTAGTCCGCTGCGCCACCCAGCCACCTTCAATTTCTATTCTTAATACCTCGGACCACGGATCTTGATTTACATCGAAACACATCATTACAGTTATATAACCACCTGCTTAAACAGTGGCTCAGGAGGTAGAGCGGTCGTCTGGTAATCAGAAGGTTCCCGGTTAGACTCCAGCTCGTCCTGGGAAGTGTGTCGAAGTGTCCTTGAGCTAGACACATAACCCCTAACTGCTCTCGATAAGTAGGTTGGCATCTTGCATGGTGGTGGCCTCTGCCGTCTGTAGTGTTTTTTAAGGTCTCCCATCGTCTTGAAGCTCTTCCCACACTGGTCACAGCAGTAAGGTTTCTCTCCTGTGTGTACCATGTGGTGACTTTTAAGTTCTCCCATCGTCTTGTAGCTCTTCCCACACTGGTCACAGCAGTAAGGTTTCTCTCCTGTGTGTACCATGTGGTGACGTATAAGTGCTCCCTTTCTCTTGAAGCTCTTCCCACACTGGCCACAGCAGTAAGGTTTCTCTCCCCTGTGTACCATGTGGTGTAGTTTAAGATGTGACTTTCTCTTGAAGCTCTCCACACACTGGTCACAGCAGTACGGTTTCTCTCCTGTGTGTACCATGTGGTGACGTTTAAGATCTCCCTTTCTCTTGAAGCTCTCCCCACACTGGTCACAGCAGTAAGGTTTCTCTCCTGTGTGTACCATGTGGTGTATTTTAAGCTCAGACTTTCTCTTGAAGCTCTCCACACACTGGTCACAGCAGTAAGGTTTCTCTCCTGTGTGTACCATGTGGTGTCTTTCAAGAGTTCTCTTTGTTTGGAAGCTCTTCCCACACTGGCCACAGCAGTATGGTTTCTCTCCTGTGTGTACCAAGTGGTGTAGTTTAAGATCTGCCTTTCTCTTGAAGCTCTGCCCACACTGGTCACAGCAGTAAGGTTTCTCTCCTGTGTGTACCATGTGGTGACTTTTAAGATGTGACTTTGTCTTGAAGCTCTCCCCACACTGGTCACAGCAGTAAGGTTTCTCTCCTGTGTGTACCATGTGGTGTCTTTCAAGATTTCCCTTTGTCTTGAAGCTCTTCCCACACTGGTCACAGGAACGACGTCTCAATTCCTCCATGTCTCTATTGGTTGCCGGGCAGAAGGACAGGGGGTGGATCTGGGGAACAGAGAGACAGAAACATTCAAATGAAGAGATAGGTTTGTAAACTGTGGCAGTCTAAGGCTATGTGTAGATGTATACTTTAAGACCTTCTGAGGAACCGTGCCTTACAGTGAAATTACAGAGGTGACTGTTCATTCTCCACTGGACACATAGCATGAGGTGACTGTTCATTCTCCACTGGACACATAGCATGAGGAGGCGAGGTGGCTCTAACAGAGAGGAGGAAAGGTGGCTCTAACAGAGAGGAGGAGAGGTGGCTCTAACAGAGAGGAGGAGAGGTGGCTCTAACAGAGAGGAGGAGAGGTGGCTCTAACAGAGAGGAGGAGAGGTGGCTCTAACAGAGAGGAGGAGAGGTGGCTCTAACAGAGAGGAGGAGAGGTGGCTCTAACAGAGAGGAGGAGAGGTGGCTCTAACAGAGAGGAGAAGAGGTGGCTCTAACAGAGAGGAGGAGAGGTGGCTCTAACAGAGAGGAGGAGAGGTGGCTCTAACAGAGAGGAGGAGAGGTGGCTCTAACAGAGAGGAGGAGAGGTGGCTCTAACAGAGAGGAGGAGAGGTGGCTCTAACAGAGAGGAAGAGAGGTGGCTCTAACAGAGAGGAGGAGAGGTGGCTCTAACAGAGAGGAGGAGAGGTGGCTCTAACAGAGAGGAGGAGAGGTGGCTCTAACAGAGAGGAGGAGAGGTGGCTCTAACAGAGAGGAGGAGAGGTGGCTCTAACAGAGAGGAGGAGAGGTGGCTCTAACAGAGAGGAGGAGAGGTGGCTCTAACAGAGAGGAGGAGAGGTGGCTCTAACAGAGAGGAGAAGAGGTGGCTCTAACAGAGAGGAGGAGAGGTGGCTCTAACAGAGAGGAGGAGAGGTGGCTCTAACAGAGAGGAGGAGAGGTGGCTCTAGCAGAGAGGAGGAGAGGTGGCTCTAACAGAGAGGAGGAGAGGTGGCTCTAACAGAGAGGAGGAGAGGTGGCTCTAACAGAGAGGAGGAGAGGTGGCTCTAACAGAGAGGAGGAGAGGTGGCTCTAACAGAGAGGAGGAGAGGTGGCTATAATCTCCTCCTCTGAGATTTTTTTGCCTAAAGCCTATTTACCGTATTGTCACGTACGTGGGTTGTTCATTATCATTATTGCCATATTTGTAACACCATGTAAACATCAGGTTAGTATATGTAATGTGTTATTTTGTTTATATGTGATCTGTGTGTCATCTTCTAAAAACCCTTTTTTCTTTCTCCCCTTCCCAGATGCCACTCGTCTCACTGATTGGGCTGATTGCACCTGCTGATTTGCACCTGGGGGCAGTCAGTCTGGGACGCGTTGTTTTTTTCCGTAGCCGCATTTTGCGGAGACGCTCTCGGATTGGCCACTTCATGTGACATGTGCGCCCAATCGTGTGCCGCCTGTTTCTACACCGGTTAAGCTTAGGCACTCTTTCGAAGTTGGTTAAGGTTAGAGTTTGTCTTAGAGCAGAGCGATAGAACGCCAGCCCAGATTCCAAACTCTAACCAACTTCGAAAGAGTCGCCTAAGCTTAACCAGTGATAAACTAGGCGTTAGGTAGTTTGCAAAAAATAACGCGCCTGGGACGAGTGGTTATTAACCTGGAAGATGACACACATCGGGGTGCCTCATTGTGTCACTGGCTAGTGATCACGATGTTGGAGGTTGCCTTTATCTGCCACTGTTGTGGAACTGTGTTTTTTTTCCACTATTGTATTATATTGGCCTTGTCTCCATAATTGTATGGGACTGTGTGTTCATCCGGTTCACACTGCTACCTGGTAGGTGTCTGTGCTAGCGTTGCTACAAGGGGAGGAAATTAGGCCATTTTACTCGCCAAATGCGAGTATTTTCTATGTTTGGCAAGTGATTCATGAAGACCACTCGCCACACTGGCGAGTAAAGAAAACAAAACAAAAAAGGATCGGTTCATATTGCGATACTCTTATTTTGAAAATCCGGCGAGTCGTATCCGCTGGATACGAATAGTAGTGTGAAACGCTGTGTAGCTCTGTACAGCACAGCAGAGCTACAGAGCGCCTATTTTGCGACCCGATATAAGTCTGTGCTGTTTTTTCCCGCAACGGGTCAAATGCATCTAACATGCTTTGCATCGTCGCCATTCCTTTATGCCCACGTCGTGTTAAATATTTAAATTAACGTTACGTTAGCTGCTTACGCTAACTAAGCTAAGCAGCTAACCCTGAGAGAGAACAGGAGACGGAGAGGGGAGGCAGTCTACCTTTCTGTGTGGGGACTGGGGGAGGGGCACTCTGTGTGTGTGTGTGTTTGAAAACACCAGATGATTGAAAATCAATTTAGACGAAGACATACAAAGAAGTAATTATCACAATTTCCCCTACTTGTGTTGCTGTGGGTTTCAATCGCCATTATAATAAATATCATTTACTATTTTGGAAAAACGCGTTTGTTTGTTTCTTGCCTGCCGGGAGCTGTGCTTAAAGCACCTACTGGACGGGCTGGTTTCATGTACAGCCCGCTCTAGCTATATTCCATATGGTCATCAGTAGGGCTGACCTTCAAAGCTTCTTTTGGCAATCGAAGCTTCGGGGCCGAGCTTCGATTTCAATTAGAAGCTTCGAGAAATAAAAAAAAAAATAAAAAAAAACGTATTATAAGATATATATTTTTTAATCTTATGTTGTGGGACTTGTACAGCACTTTGGTAAACTTTGTTGTTTTAAATGTGCTCTATAAATAAAGTGGATTGGATTAATTAATTAAGTAGCCCCTTTCGTGACAAGGTTTCACTCGGCTGCGCTGCCTGGGTGCAGTGGGGCTGCTCTCACAGCCAACGACATGACATTACATAATTATGATGCAACCTTCGTCTATCAAGCAAACAATTATATTATATTTAATTTATAATTATATCAGACAATGCACCTACAAAAGCAGATGATTACAATTAAATTACTTAAATTATACTTAAGTTGTTTAGGTGATTTGACAAAGTTGTTGTAGAGTTGTGATATGCCATTTTCTCTGGCATATCTGGCACTCTGCTTTTTGGGCATTGTCTTTGCATATTTTAAAGTGTAACCACACGTCTGATGACTTCTTCGTCGACATGTCTGCTGCACATGTCCTTGTTGTTTTCAACACAGATAATCTTCACATGCTTGTTGTAGAGGCGGAGTCGAGGCGCCACTTACTTTCGTTTCATTGGAATGGAGGCGGGAAGGCGCCGCTTACTTTCGTTTCATTGGAATGGAGGCACGAGATTTGAGACAAAAAAAAAATAAAAAAAGTTACTTCGATTTTTTTTAATGTTCAAAGCTCGTGCCATCGAACCAAGCTTCGAAGCTTCGAAGTATTTAAGACAGCCCTAGTCATCAGACCTTTGTACATGACACGTATACACAAGTATAGACATGGGTAATCGCGTTGGCGATGCGATCACTGGGAATTATTCTTTTTGGAATACCTTCTGGCTAAGGTTTTTTACCGAACCTGAAACATGTTTTTGTAACGATCACAGTGTCCTGTTTTACAGGATATAAAGCATGCTCGACAAACACAATCGCAGTTTCTAGTCTTCCCCCCCCCCCTTGATGATTTTGTGAAGACACATATGTACATGGTATATACCTTTGATTTGGGAGTATTTGGGGTTTCAGGCGATCCACCAGAACGATTTTGGCTTATTGCATATAACGCGTCATATCTCGCGATCTATGAAAAAATACTATTATTTTGGAAAGGGGCGATGTTGTGTAGAAATGAACTGATTAGTCAGTAATGGACTATGAACAATGCCTGTCAAATGAGCCATACTATTGTCTCCATAGCTATAGTACAGAACACATGATGGGTCTGCAAACATCGCTAAAATGGTCAATAACGCTGGCGCCAGGCGGTACAGATGGGCTGTACGTTAACTTTTTTTGCACATAGCACTGGTGCTACAGAGGTTGATCGTTTTGTAGCACTGGCCAAAATCTTGTAGCACAAGTATAAAACATGTTATATTTGTAACAGTCACAAATGTGCCTATTGTATTTGTGTTATTTAGTTGCAGTCAGGGAACAAACTTAACTTTTTGACTTACCAGCCATTTGGCTGGTAGATTTAAAAAAGGCAGATTTTTTACCAGCCAAAAATTATACATAAATTGCTTTTTAGTATATCGCCATGTGTTATTATTACTATAATACTCTCATATGCTATTTTCAATTAATAGCATAAACAACATAAGGAATATTAGCATAATTTTGAGTGGACTGAAGGAATGAGTCAGCGTTAATAGTTTTAAATGCAAATAATTTATTGAAACATAGAAGTGGGGTCGGTTGGGACACACACACACAATGGGGGACCCTGATGTAAACAAGACGAAAGTCTTTCTCTGGTCTGCATCCCCTTAACAATTGTGTGTATTGAGCCATACTGTATTGTACCCATTCTGCAATCTGTTAAATAAAGTTTTCATTCATTCACACTGTTTCAACTCACCACCCCCGCATCATTTTTTTTTTGATCCACTTTTTCTCCCATTTTCTATATTTTCTCCCATCCCAATTTCGTATCATCCAATTCAACCCTCCCCTGTCACGAACGCTGTTTCTTGCCTCCCACAAGCCGGCTGCAGTGAGGACTAAGTCATACATAGCACAAGTCCCCTCCGGTACTTGAGGTAACAGCAGTCGCATCTTTTCACCTGCGCAGCTCGACCTCTCAGTGTCGAGGAGTAACGCGTGGGAGGCTCACGCTGCCCCCGACACTTCCTGATTCTACTGCGCAGGCGCACCAACCGACTTGTAGGAGTCGCTTGTTCACAACGTTCGATCCCCACCCTTCAGTTTTTCCCTCCCCGTAATACGGCCAATGTGTATTACTGCGGACGACCAGCCAAACTGAAAAACAATGTGGAGAGCTGGATTCGAACACGCGAATCCTAGCGTCTCCACACTGGTGGCGAGTGCCTTAGACCACTACACCACCTAGCCGCCCACCACCCCCGCATCATATTGTAGTCCAGTCTGTCTTCAAACTTCCACTCCTCTCGACACACACACACACCCTTTCCCCAGTCCACACTGTTTCTATGGCTCTGCCTCTGATCAGGATTAGCTTGTTAGCTTATGCTAATGTACGTTCATTTCGGGCGGTGTGGGCATAAAGGAATGGCGACGATGCAAAGCGTGTTAGATGCATTTGACCCGTTGTGAGAAGAAAAAAAACACCACAGACTTATTTCGGATCGCAAAATAGCCGCACTGCTGTGCTGTGCAGCCCCGCTCGGCTGAGAGCAGAAGGCAGAGGCACGGTCTGGGGCGGATATGACATCGCGGAGTTGCTATGGGTTTTTTCAAAATAAGAGTATCATATGAACCTGACCGTTGCTAGCTGCCGGAGCCCAGATATATTATGACTGGAGCTGCGCTTAGGCGGAAATGAGACCTGTGACAGGATTTTCAAAATAAGAGTATCAATATGAACCGAATGCCTATCGCACCAGTGCTACTGAAGTAAATCCATTCATCGCACAGACTGCTGTTGCTGTAGCACGTGCGATATATATGTTGCACTGTACAGCCCTGGGAAAGTGGGTTGCGCCCAAAGAGTTAAGAGGTATTTATTTATGGCAATTTTTTTATTGATATTTTCAGCATAGACAGTCGTCATAAAAAAACACTGAATTATTTTGCTGTTACATTAAAAACAATTCTAAGTAGACAAAAAATATTAAATGTTGCATTTATCTAAGACAAAATGTAAAACATTTAAATAATCTTTTCCCCCATTATCTAATCTAAAATCCAATTTTGCATATCTCAAATACTAGGTACAACAGTGAGGCAGAGAAGAAGTTCCTTCATACAGCCTCTTCCCTGGATCCCAGCTTTAAATAAAGGGAAACAGGAGGTCTATAAAGAAGTGACTGAGGAGGCTGCATCCTTGGAGGTAATTTCACCATGTTTCATGTAAAATGTATTCAATTAAAACTTAAAACTGTCATATCAATAAAGTAACTACAATGAGTAAAAGTTTTATAAGACTGAAAAAAAAGTTATCCTAATAGATGTGAGCTGCTGCATTGATTGAGAAGGAGCTAATGGCTTGTTTAACCTCTTAAGCCCAGAGCCATATTTTCTGAAAATCCGCCTAAAATACATACCTAAGTAAATGGAATATTGCTCCACTTCTACAAGGTCAATTTGCATATTCTTGGTATCTAGGGACATCTATGGACCTCAGTGAATGTATTCCCAGTGTCAGAAATATTATGTCTATTACTAGGCTTGCTTAAATTGTGATGAAACAAGGAGAATATGAATTATGATATTTTTCTTTGCATCTTTGACAGTGAATAACACCATGCTAAAAATGACCTGACATGAAAAAATGCCACTGATCTCGTTCAGTACCTTCTTGAGATCATGTGTACAAAAAATCTAAGGAAGTGAATAAAGGGAAGATGATTAAACAAACGGTTTTGTAGATAAAGTACTGAATTCTCCCATCCGGACCAATGCTATTTGAAATATTATTATAGAATAGCAGGCTTATAAATTACCTTATTATAGCCAATTCGCACATTTATGGATTGTGCCAAATCTTATATTTCAAATGCCCGAGTTCAATTTGGATTTAGTATCACCAGGCGTGCATAAGAACAGATAATGAAAACTACTGTATGTACAGTAGCTTTTGAATTTTTGCCAGGGTGGCACCATTTTGAAACTAATTTCAAATCTAATTGTTGCTACATGCTAAAAATAGGGAACAGAAACTAACTGCGCTTCAATATATACCAATAACGTTAAGTTTTGTGGTTTATTATCCCGAGTAATAAGAGATATAAAGAAAATTCATACAGGAGTAATTTGCTTGAAACCCAATAGAGGCCTTTGAGAAGTGTCGTTTGGAAAAATTCCAACGCTCATCGAAAGCTGTCGGTGTCCTCTTCAAAATGGCCCCAAAAGAACCCCAGGCAGGCCCGGTCCAGCAAAATGGGAGGCATTGACAGTCGAGGAATGCCAAAACGCATTCGATGAACTATGCCTGGCTGCGCAGGAAGGCGTAGAGTTCCCTGCAACCACCCTGGACAGGCTTGTGGTCCACAAGGATGAGTACTCCAAGCTCTTACTGTACCAGTGTGTACCACCACCAAAAACATCCTAGCAAATTCACACGCACATGACTCCATGAACATGAACATGAATAACCTATCTCGAACAATTCTAAGGTAGTTTTAAGTTATTTCTCCGGCAGCGTGCGCTAATATGGATTCCGACGGCATGTGCGCACGGCCGCACGCACAAATATGGATTCCGGCAGAGTGCGTGCAGCACAGCACCGCTGTTGAATTTTCTAGAGGGATTGGAATTTATTCAAAAGCTTATTTCTAGTATGTAGCTATTGTTATTTTTCGTTCGGTCTCAAGTGTCGGAGAGGAGACGGGCAGAAATGACAGCTGGCAACAAATCCATTCCGAATAAGAGACAGCGGACCCAGTACTTTGTTGGTGGTGTGAAAATATGCCTACAAACATTAAATATCTTTGGAACCGTTTGTATTCAATTATATCTGAATCGGGAGATTATCTTCTGTCAAAATTTTAAGTGCATCTCTCCGTGCATAAAGGCTGGCTGTACAGTGGGCATAGAATATGGCATATATTATTGAAATAATTGTTCTCTAATGAACACATCTATTTCTATATTTAATATAATTTCATATATACTCAAGTGCGCCGTCGGACAGATTCAGCCGTCAGACGTGCGTAATGGAGAGAGGAGCTCTTGTGGAGAGAACTAGGTCGCAAGGTTGCCCTGACGACAGGCAGCTGGACTGCCCTGACGACCGAAAGCTATGTTACCGTCACTTGCGGGCCCGGCTGGCAGAGCTGGCAAAGTCTGCGACATCGGTACCATCCGAGTGAGTGTGTTTGGACTGATTGTGACCAGGCTGCATGCGCTCATGTCTGACACCCCGGGACCATGTGAGTCAGCTGAGACAGGCTATTTATGTTCTATTAGGCTATCTTGTTGCAAAATAATAATAATAATAATAATAATAATAATAATAATAATAATAATAATAATAATAATAATAATAATAATAATAATAATAATAATAATAATAATAATAATAATAATAATAATAATAATAATAATAGCCTCATTGAAAATACTCTTGGTGCTTAGTACATACAGTTGGTTATTTTCAGCGTTTATATGCGCTTATCTGTTATTTATTATCTGTTATATATTCTATTATCTGTTACATTTTCGTTGACATAAGTCGATTTTTCATTTTTGTTTATTTATGAAGTTAATATAAAACCGTGTTTAGAAATATTTTTAGTTCGTTAAATACATGCTTTCGATTATTCTTTGTGGGAATGAAGTTTTTTTGTTTTGTTGCTAATTTCTCGCCACATATCAAGCAGGTACGCCCGCATCGTTAGTAGTGAAAGCTAATTAATCTGTTCTCGCTTAATTAAACCCTCTACTTAATGTTTTGGGGATTTATCCATGGTTAGCTTATTGGGGGGTTGGAAACTTAGCCACCTGCAGACGGCAGGGAGAGGCGTGGGGTGTTACATATATTTTAGTAGATGAAATATTAAACACTTTTTAATTTCAGTTCACAGTATCACATCAATGTCCAAAATTTTTATAAATAAAAACAGCCATTATTTATTTCCATATTCTTTTTCAAACCTACAGGGAGCCACTGCAGAATGGCTAACGAGCCGCATGCGGCTCCAGAGCCGCGGGTTGCGACCCCTGTCTGAACTAAACATTAAATACAACTTCATTTCTCACTCAGAAAATATTCCTAATTGAGAAAATATTTTTACTGGCACAGTGCCTAACTTCAGTCTAAAGATTCAGCACCATGGACAGGTCTGCTCAAAAGAATTTTTTTGGGGATGACATGACAAACAAATGCAATGATGAAAGATAGTGACAAAAACAAAGGATGCAATGCGTCATGAAAATACAAATTACGAAATAAACAAAATACAACACGAAATACAAATGGTGAAAAATACTGTTAAGAGCTTCCCTCTCCCTCATTTCGGGTTTATGTTTTAAACTGCTCCGCGAGCCAACTGCGCTGACATATATCAGGAGCAAATTGCACACCTATGGGCGTGTTTGCGCTAGGATATCATCCGCGCAATATGTTCAGTGAATAGCTCGCAAAGACAAATAGAGCAAATAGCGGGCACTAATCGTGCGCAGTTAGGGGTGCTATTAGCGTGCGCAATCCATTATTTGTGAAGAAATCTTATGTATAAATGTATTTGCCAGGTAAATTACTCTGTAAATGAGATATTCTTGGTTTTGTCCTTCAATCCCAGCAGTGGAAACACTGAGACAGTTGTCTTTATGCAAGACATTAATCTGTATTTCGTTTTATTTTCTTATCTTTTAAACTATGTTTTTTCATGGTGCTTTTATATTTAATCTATTCTATGTATTGTCCTGTCTTTTATATGGACCCGAGTCCGTAATAAAATGTAGATTGATTGACATCCATGAGGTGTTTAGGAATAATAAAAATTAAGAACAAAATTACTTTAAAGAATGTAAATAAAGTAGTAAACCGATCACCTCTGGCAAGCTTGTCTATGTCCAGCAGACCATCCTTGTTGCCACGGGTGATGGGAAGCATGTCTTTGTGGCCGTCTGGACAATCCATTAGGATTTTATCTAGACGTTGACACAAAGATGCCCAAAACAAATTCATCATGGTGGACGCAGTGGATTATTTGCCAAAAAACTAAAGGCTACAGCAGGTTAAGAGAAAAAGATACCTTCATGTCGTTCATAATGTACTGAAAATAGCCTAAATCTGCCAGACTTCTTTTTGTTGTACTGTACTTGTGCTGTATAATGACAGCTAATCTAATCTAAATGAGGGAAACCTCCACTTCCTAACAAGTTGAAATAAAGGTTTGAAACGGAAAAAAAGGAAATGTTAGCTTTAGGCTAGAGCGTGTTTACTTATGTCTTACTTTCACACTAAACTCTTGAGTCTCTTCTAAGGTTGATTGATTGAAAACTTTATTAACAGATTGCAGAATGGGTACAATACAGTACATCTCAATACACACAATTGTTAAGGGGATGCAGACCAGAGAAAGACTTTCGGCTCTCCAAACCATGCAACGTAAAATATGATTGTTATAACAGAACAGAACAATCACAAACTGAGAAGGTTTAGTCAAGCAAACAACACATTGGATATGTGACATGTTAAAATATGACTTACCAAAGAGCAGATAACTTTGCATCGCTCCAGATGTGAAAAGGGATGTGGATAATTATATGTACTGACCACAGATATGTAGAATAGTTCTATGTACTGGTCACAGACATGTAGGATACTGTGGTGGGAAGGAGCTTTTTCCAACTTAGGAGGCTGTCCAAGGTCAAACCTTTTTTATCCCGTTCCGTTTTTGAAACGGTTATCCATGCTTTTATGACCTCTCTCCCTCTCTCGTTTGCAGTTGGTGCAAAACGCCGCTGCCCGTCTGCTGACGGGAACGCAAAAGCGGGAGCACATTTCCCCTGTGCTGGCTGCCCTCCACTGGCTTCCTGTGCGTTTTAGGATTAATTTTAAGGTTTTACTGTTTGTTTTTAAATGTTTGAATGGCTTGGCATCAGAGTGCTACTATCATTAGCTCTCAGAATGGTAGCCACTAGCCAGAAGCCTGCAGCATCCTAGTAATACTAACGTTAACTCTCAGAATGGTAGCCAGGAGCCCCGCAGCACCCTAGTACTAGTAACGTTAGTATAGTGTATTCAAAAACGCACCGGACTGCGACGTAACGTTTTACCGGTTATGTGCTTGCTCCACCAGTCCACAACAACACAAACTCTCGCTACCACAACGCTTTACGGTATTTTCACAGCACTGTCGGAACATTACCGTAAAGCGTGACCACCGTTGTGATACACATACACAACAGTTAGCTCTCAGAACAGCCAGTTAGCCTGCAGCACCAGGCAGCAACGGTAAGCGTGTCTCGACTCTCATTTAATTTCCAGTGAAGCGGGGTTTCCCCTCCTCCTCCTGTGTGTAGACAACCAGCTCTGCGGCTCGCTCCACTAGTGAGGACTGGTCTCACCCTCTGCTGGCGCGTGTGTGCAGTGCACTACAACCAACCACTGTTAAAACTCCGTTTCACTGTAATATAAACTGAAACGGATCTGTGATTTTGACGGTATTGGTTTTCAATACCGTCGGGATTTCTAAATACCCTGGTATACCGTAATACCGTCCAAGCCTAGTGGCGATTTTCAACCAATGAGAAGGGTGAACCGTCACTACATCCTGCTAAGTCCAAAGTAGAATCCGCCATCTTTAAATCACCTGTCGGGACCTCGGGCGAACATTTATTTTCAGTGAGAAACAAAGTCCAATAAAAAAAAAAGGATACATTCACTGTGTTCTGCCTCATTTATTGATGAAACGAAACCAACATCTACACAATGCATCACCAAGAGCGGAGAGTTTATGTCTCTCAAAAAGCGAGAGACTAAACCTAACGCTGTTGTTGTTGTTAGCTTACATGCTAATGTGAATGGGATCGGCCATAGCATTGCGGCTAGGTTAGCTACCATAGCTTAGTACAGCAGCTAGTTGAATGGATAAACGTTATTTAACATTGCAGAATGGGTACAATACAATACGGCTCAATACAAACAATTGTTAAGGGGCCCAGGGGGTGCAGACTGTTGTAGTTTGGTCAAATCAAGCTAATTTACATTTAATTTGTGGAGCGCTTGATTCGTAAATGAAGGTGAGCGGTGAGCGGAGCGGAGAGCGAATGAGAGCGGGCCAACATGAGCGAATGAGAGCGGAACCAGACGTCTAGAGCGAAGAGCGGATTTCTCTGGTGCTCCGCTCCGCTCACATGCTCTGGCCAGGACCAAGTTGGACACTTCCCACGGAAGACACAGAGAGGGCGCTGCAGGAATAGTGGCTGTTCCGGGTACACCAACTTACTCTGCCACAAGTATGATGTTCGTCTGTGCATTTCAGGTGACAGAAACTGTTTCTGGGACTATCACTGCTAAAGAATTTGTCAATGCATCATGATGCGGACGACGACGATGCGGCATCGATGCAGTGACAGACCATAATCGATTATAGCCTACTAACGTTGATGTGTTAAAAGAAAAAAAGAGATAGAGAGAGAGACTTAATTTTCCAGCCTCGGCTGGACAATAAAGTTGTAACGTCAAAAAAAAAATACAACGTCGCATTGAATTGTGGGTGCGACAGCGAGGCCAACACTACAGGACACATGGCGGAACAAAGTAGTAGTGTCCAGCGGCAGCAGCTGATAAAAAACGTGCCCACGTTTTGGAAGTCAGACATTTGGGCACATTTTGGATTTTTTCAAGTCACTGGGAAGCATGAACTGGACAAAGTGTGTGTGTCGTACAAAAATCAACCACGTTAGCCGGTTTCACCAGGAGCTAGCGTCTGCTCCAATTAAGAAAACGGTAGACCCAGCCCAGCCACGAATTGATGAGACGCTGTCAACATTGCCACCCAACTCTGAGAGAGGCAAGAGAATCACCCAAGCAGTGTCTGCTTTCATAGCTAAGGATTTAAGGCCTTATTCCGGCGTCGAGAACCCCAGGTTTCGCCATCTGCTGAAGACCCTGGAGCCGCGGTATAAGCTCCCATCACAAAGCCACTTTACAGAAACAACTATACCAGCTCTCTACCGCGGAACCAAAGCCCAGGTAATGGACTCAATGAGTAAAGTCTCTCTCTCTCTCTCTCTCTCTCTCTCTCTCTCTCTGTCTCTCTGTGCCCACGGTCGCCAGGCTTCTGGGCAGAATCCAAAGGATATCCACATCCTTCCACCGCAGCACGACAGCTAACCACCAGCTGCAACTCAAACAGAGACTGCTTGTTCTGTCATAAACTGACGTTGCCACAAGGTGGAATAGCGCATAAATGATGACATGGTGGATAGGTTTTCGGAACAACAACCAGCGATATGTGCCACCTTGCTGTCTCCTGAGGTGAGAAGAACAGAATCCGACCTCTGTACTCAGAATGAAACGGATGTTTCAAACGCAGAGGACACTGTGAAGACATTAAAGGCCATGAAGGATGTCACAACACTGATGTCCGAAGAGGGCAATTCAACAGATTGTCTCATTGCTCCACTAAATGCTCAACTCCTCCATAACATGTGTGAGACCATCGGAGACTCACTCATGATCCACGAGATCAAGCATGCCATCAAAGTAGATCTCCTTAACTCATTGGGTGCCATACCCGAGATAAGTCTGGTTATCTTGCCATGCGTTGAGTGCCAAAACCCGAGATGTATCTGGTTTTGATCCTTTGATCTTTTTTCTTTGATCCCCGTTCTATACGGTCAGCCGGAGCCCTCTAGGTCTCCCTGGCTCATATGCCTACGTTGGAATTGCAATGACGATCGAATCTCAGTGGCAGTATCGCCTACCTTCTAAATTGGAATAGCTTGGTGGATATATTTTTTTTTTCTTTTTGCAAGGGCCCCTTCTCCTCTGAGATTTTTTTTTTTATTTTACGTCTATTTTACCGAACCTGAAACATGTTTTTGTAACGATCAGTGTCATGACAAACACGATCGCAGTTATACCTTTGGGAGTATTTGGGGTTTCAGGCGATCAACCAGAACGATTTGGGCTTATTGCATATAACGCGTCATATCTCGCGATCTATGAAAAAATACTATTATTTTGGAAAGGGTGTTGTGTAGAAATGAACTGATTAGTCAGTAATGGACTATGAACAATGCCTGTCAAATGAGCCATACTATTGTCTCCATAGCTATAGTACAGAACACATGATGGGTCTGCAAACATCGCTAAAATGGTCAATAACGCTGGCGCCAGGCGGTACAGATGGGGAAAGTGGGTGGCACCAAAAGAGTTAAGAGGTATTTATTTATGGTACATTTTTTATTGATATTTTCAGCATAGACAGTTGTCATAAAAATACTGAATTATTTTGCTGTTACATTAAAAACAATTCTAAGTAGACTAAAAATATTAAATGTTGCCATTATCTAAGACAAAATGTAAAACATTTAAATACATTTTTCCCCTCTTCTTCTTCTTCTTTCGTGTAACGTCAGAGGTCCAACTCCGTATCTTGTAGCCATGCCCTTAACTCTGGTCCCACATCAAAGAGGCTGGCTTCCGAGGGTGGTTTGTATAGGGGGCAGATGGTCAGGATGTGGTCAACAGTCTGCTCAGGGTCTCCACACTCACATGCAGCGCTGTCTGCCAGGCCCCACTTCTTTAATGATGCTTTAAAGCGACCAACCCCAGATCTTAAACGGTTCAGCAGAACCCATTGCCGGCGTGGAAGATCGTCTCCTGTGGCGCCATCTCCTGGATCCCAGATGTGGTGGTGGATACGGGTTGGCCCAGCACTCTCCCACTCTCTCTTCCAGGCTGCCGCCAGCCATCCATTTCTGGATAGGTCCTCAGTGGTGGAACGGAGCATCTCTTGTGCCACCTTGTTGTAGGGGTGGCGGGACTTGAGTCTGCTCATAGGTGCTGTTGTTGTTGTGGTGTTGTGTAGGATGTGCCAGTCATGCTTCACTGCCTTCCTTGCTAGGGCGAGAGTGGCAGCCTCTCGTCGTAGGCCAGCTGGTGCGATTCCTGCAAGGACTGGCAGCAGGAAGACGGGTGTAGCCTTCAGGCATCCAGTGATGATCCGGAGGGCGTTGTTAGTAGCCGCATCAACTTTTTTAACGTGCGGGCTTCTGCTCCAGACTGGGGCACAGTACTCTGCTGCCGAGAAGACCAGGGCTTGGGTGGATATCCGAAGGGTCTTGGCAGTGGCTCCCCAGGTTGTACCTGCGAGGCGTCGGATCAGCGCAACCCTTGATGTTGTCTTTGCCCTGACATCTTCGAGGTGTTGTTTGAAGGACAGTGTCCGATCCAGACGCACGCCAAGGTATTTAGGGGCTTGCTGGGACTCCAGACGCTTGTGGTCAGCATATACCTCCAGTTCCCTCTTGGCATCTCTGTTGCAGAGATGGTATGCTGCTGAAACGGTCTTGCTGGTGCTGAGCTGTAGGCGCCACTTTTGTAGATAGGCTACTAGGATGTCCATGTCTTGGTTAAGACCGTCCTCCAGTGCCTTCCATGTGGGTCTTCTCAGCATGATGGCAAGATCGTCCGCATAGCCGTACTTTCTGGATGCTGTGACTGGGAGATCGTAGATGTAAATATTAAACAGCATCGGAGAAAGGACTGACCCCTGTGGGACACCGTTCCTCAGTCTTCTGAGCCTGCTGCGCTGGCCATCGCTGGTGTGTAGGACAAAACTGCGGTTAGACAACATCTCCATGATAAACTTCACCATGTGCCGATCAGGTACCATCCTCATCAGCTTCAGGTGGAGTCCACGGTGCCAGACAGTATCGTATGCGGCAGTCAGGTCCAGGTACACTACCCCCGCTTTCTCATTAGCCTGGAAGCTGTCCTCGATGTCTTGAGACAGTAGTGTTACCTGGTCCACTGTTGATCTACCACGTCGGAAACCGGCCTGTTCCTGTGGGAGCTGTGTGTCAATTACTGGCTCAATGCGGCTATGGATCATTCTTTCCAATATCTTAAATGGAACACAGAGCAGCGAGATGGGTCGATATGCCTTGGGGTCTTCCGCAGGTTTGTTTGGCTTTGGCAGGGCAATTACAGAAGCACGACGCCAGGTCTTGGGGATCTTGCACCTCTGATAGCATGCAGAGAAGAATGCACAGAGCCAGTCAGATGTTGTTGTGCTCTGGTGGGTGATAAACTCCGGGTGGATGTTGTCACGGCCTGGAGATTTGCCCGTCTTGAGCTTACTCATGGCCTCATCGAGTTCATCTGCTGTGAACTCTCCTGAGAGGTTAGAATCTACACTGGCCACCTTGGAGAGGGAAAACACCTCCTGTGTTATCAGGCGGGTAACATCTTTGTCTGCGTCTGGGTAACGACCGTTCTTCAGGAGCTCGGAGGCGATGGCATCTGCAGTGACTGGGCAGCTTGGGGGCTTCGTACATCTGCCTGTAAGCTGGTTGATCGTTTGCCACGCCTTCTGACTAGAATGGGTAAAGTCAATTGATTCAACTACTTCAGTCCATCTGTCTCTACGCGTGCTGTCCAGTCTCTGGAGCAGTGCCGCTGCAGTCGCATCCACCTCTTCCCTGGAGCCAGCGCTCTGGTGGTCGCACAGGAGGCGGCTGCACTCCTCGTCCCAACCAGGGATGTAGTTCCTGTTGTAGCCGCGTGGGATGGTCTTCTTTGCCGCACCCAGGAGGACCCCACAGTAGGCCTCATAGGCGGCGTCCACATCGGCTGCATCTGGGTCTGGCAGACCAGCTGCTCTCTTATCCGTCTCCTGAGCAAATACCTCCCAGTTGGCCTTTCGAAAGTTCCATCTTTTGACAGGCTTCCCTAATACCGGTTGCACCAGTGATGGGACTTTAATGATGGATGGTCGGTGGTGTGAGTCGGGAAACCTGTCTAGGACGCGTCTTTCTGGTTTCGGGTCATTGCTCCAGCATACGGCAAAGGCCAGGTCTGGGTTGGTAGAGGTGTTCCAGCGTGCAGAGAAGAAGCTTGGCGGCTCCTTGGGGTCGTACAACAGCAGAGCATCGATGTTGGAGGCCCATTCGCTGAGCGCCTCTCCGTTAGGTGTTGTGTAGTTGTAACCCCAGTCTGTGTGTTGACAGTTGAAGTCACCTGCGTAGATGGCGGGTGCAGTTATGGACGGGAGGGACGTAGCAGCCAGCTCTGATGGTGGGGGCTTATATACGTTGATGACTGAAGTTTCCTGGATTTTAGTAACCAGCCACTCGATGTTGGTGCCTGGTGGGGATTGGCTACTGGCTGACCAGCTTAGTTCAGTCCTCACGAAGGTTGCCACACCATGTTGCTTGTTGTGGATGGACCCGGCTAGATGGAAACCAGGCATCTTGAGGATGTTATCGTTTGTGCAGTGTCTCTCCTGCAGGAGCACCACCGCTGCCCCATTGGAATCAGCCAGGTGACGTACGATCTCGAGTTTGGCGCTGGTGAGGCCCTCGACATTGAGTTGGAGCACTGGTAGGCCGCGGTTTTCGACGGCCGGTATGACCGCCCGTCCTGAGTAGGACGCTCCACCGTACCTTGGCCTGCCTGCTCGACGTTTAGTTGGCGACATTCGTTTCACAAGTTGGTCTTGCACCATCTCTTGCTACTTACAGGGAAGGCCTCGTGAAGGCTGTCGTCATCTCCCCATTATCTAATCTAAAATCCAATTTTGCATATCTCAAATATTAGGTACAACAGTGAGGCAGAGAAGAAGTTCCTTCATACAGCCTCTTCCCTGGATCCCCGCTTTAAAGAACTGCCTTTTCTCACAGAGGAAGGGAAACAGGAAGTCTACAAAGAAGTGACTGAGGAGGCTGCATCCTTGGAGGTAATTTCACCATGTTTCATGTAAAATGTATTCAATTAAATACCAATTTAGCCTGTAGTATACGAAAGAGATTCTTAGAACGAAATGCTGCAAATTGTACAAGGAACCCCCTATCCTGGTAAATTATTAAAACTATTAATGTTTACGGTTACCGTCGGTAGTGTGATAGTAAAGGGTTAACCTTCTGTAGTGTGGTAGTGAAAGGGTTAACCTTCTGTAGTGTGGCAGTGAAAGGGTTAACATTCTGTGTATTGTCACAGTGAAAGGGTTAACCTTCTGTGTATTGTTGCAGTGAAAGGGTTAACCTTCTGTGTATTGTCGCAGTGAAAGGGTTAACCGGTTGGTAAGTGCTGCAGTGAAAGGGTTAAAGAGACACAAAACAATATGCTGATTTATTTTGCACATAATCTCACACAAATCCCCAAACTTAAAACAGTTGTGCACACATTAATTTAGTTTTACAGTTGAGAGTAAACTCATTTACACTCATCGGGTAGAAAAAGGGGTAACCACTGCGCTCAGACAGGTGCGTAGTCCAACATTAATTAAGTCACAAAAAAGGGAGTAGGGACCGCACTCGAGGAAAGTCGTTGTTTTTAGGCCTGTCACGATAACACATTTAGCTGGGCGATTAATTGTCCCAGAAATTATTGCGATAAGTGATATTATTGCGGTTTTGAGAGAATTTTCTTTTGAGAAATGTATTTCCCAAAAGTTTTCAATAAACCTTTAATTTTTTTTACCAATATAATGATAATAGCATAATAAGACATTTTAAATATCCTAAATTACTACCTAACCAATCAGATCTGCGATATGAGGTAGCGTCACAACTTAGCAGAGTAACCTCGTTCCCAGTTTTATCTCCGTGAGTTGAAATCTTTTTATATAACGTTGATCGGTATCAAACGGCATTTGATAATCTAATATATGCATTTATGTCTATATCTCACGTTCTAGGAAATACTGCAGAAAACGATAACATATTTATACTCTAGACGGTATTTTCGTATGAATGTGTGAATGAAAAAGTAAAACGTTCCTACATCCTGAACGATAGCTAATCGATGTTGAATGGGCCATAGTAATGTCAATTTAGCAATACAATTTAAAAAGTTATAGCCCTGCTGGTGAACATCTCCATAGACTTACAGTACTGGCAGAGAATGGTTTAGGATGATCAAAGTGGTGGCAGAGAATGGGTTAACAATACACTTTTTAAACGTATCGTGGATATCGTGATGTTTTGCCCAAGAGGATTGTGTCGCGTCAAACTGGTCCACACGTTCAAACTTTTGAACAACGCCGCCCCCACACACACACTACTGCAGGGGTGGCCAACCCGCGGCTCGCGAGCCGCATGCGGCTCTTTGCCCGTCAATGTGCGGCTCTTCCATCCATAAAAAAATAATAATAAATAAATAAAAATTATAAAATCGAATCTCGGCCCCGAAGCTTCGAATTCCAAAGAAAAATCCAAGGTCAGCCCTAGTACTTAGTCTGTAGTAACGCCAGCGGCCCGCCTCCCCACACGGAGAGTCACTGACAAGAGGTACTGGTTCCGCCTCATTAAAACAAACACGCAAATAGCAATTAATCGCGCCCGTCAAAATCATTGCATTCATTTTAATTATCGGGCGATAAATTGATTTATTGCTTATCGCGACAGGCCTAGTCGTTTTTATTAAAAATTTTATATGCACAATTTGTGTGAGCACAAAACGTTTTCAGCCATCCGGCCTTCATCAGTGTGCAATGATAGTTGCGACAAACAAACCTTAACTAAGCTGTACTTGACAACATGCAGATGGGAGCAATCAGCAAACGGGCTAGGTTGACGTCATGATCAGTAATTAGCAGGGCTAGATTGACAGGTAGATATTTCATCACAGTATCACATGAATGCGTAATGGAGCCAAATTGAACTCTTCATTCATACCAGATGTATACATAGACTGGAGCCGATGAATCCATACACATTCCCGTTGCAAAAGGAGTTGTTCATGGTTACCACCTCTTCTATTAAAGGCCAACTTGCCGGTTGTATTTTTGTTCAATAAACAATGTGACTAGGCCAACGGTGACTTTCATGAAGAGGGGGGGGGAAATCGAAATTGACCCAGTTTTAGCGTTTTTATCAAACATTTTGTCGACCCAACCACAACCACCACGCACATGGATATTTTAATCCATGGTTTCATAACGTGCGCGTGTCATCTTAATGATGACGTCACACCCGGTACAGGGCAGCGAGGGGCTGAGAATCACAGGCAGACGGCAGGAAGCAGAGAGCCTTCTTGTTACTACTAGCCGAGGAGCTAGTATCTGTTTCACCTAACACTATTGCTCCGTGATCATAGCCATTCATCTCTAAAGCCAACCACTATTTGTAAAAGCCACAACCACGTTACCATATTTGTAATAATGTAAATCATTGTGTCGTTGTACATATTGTGTATATAACGTTAGTAGCTAAGTTAGCTAGCTTGGTAACCAGCATTCTCGAAACTCCTAACATGCCCCGATTTAAAATTGTTCTCTCTTTGTATACCTTTGTCCTCACAAGTATTCTGCCAGGGAACTTATGGACAATAGTAGTAGTTATAATGTTTGAGCTTGTAACGTTAACGTTAGTTAGCTAATAGCTATCGTGGTAGCCCGTTTCGTGACTGTGATGCACCGAGTGGGGCTAATAGGGGGCTACTATCGTATCAACATGCCGTGACGTGTAGCTTGCTAGCCGGCATCATGCGTGTGCAGTGCTTTGCCCCACAGGTCTGAGAAGAGGACCTGCACATTTTTACTCGTTCCCAAAACTCTTTTACATGCCCCGATTTAAAATGCCTCACGACAGTAGACATAATGCTAATGTTAGCGGGGTAACGTTAGCCAGAGCCATATAGCCAGTAGTACTATGACCCGGACGGGCATAAGGCATAAGTTACCGGTAGTGACGTCACGGCACTGATGGCGTCTGATAAGCTTTTTGATTTGCTCCATACATGTTATTGGTGCGTGGACCTTTTTAACCCTTTCTGAGTGGAATTTCCGGCGTCAAATGAAAAAAAATAAAATAATGAAAATAGATACCAATGATGTAAACTACCCATAATTGAAGAGTAGGGTTTAACCTGCAAGTTGGCCTTTAACACTTTGAGTGCCAGCCACGAGAAATGTACTATCGATAATCTAGCGTTTATTTGAAAACGATTAATAAATAGGCAGAAAAATGACACGTGTTTTGTGTATTCCACTAAAGAGCTATTATCACAGAATCTTTTTTTTTTCCTGAACATTTTCAAAAACTTCAGTTTTTCAAAACGGTATAAAGCGGAAATGTACAGATGAAAAAAACAATCCGTTTCGTACATGTTGACTGCAAGCAAGTCATTGATAAGCGACGGGCGTATTAGACACATAGCCATAATATGGAATATAGAAATAGCTCCGTGAAAATCATGAAATATCGGAAAATCGGTCCAAAAAGGCTGGCATTCAAGCGCTAAATCTGGCGCCCCCTGCTGGCACTCAATGTGTTAAGAAATACCATCTCTTGGAGCGGCGTAGCGGTCTAAGCGCTCGTCACCAACGCGTGAGACACCGGTATCGAATCCGGCTGTCAGCATTGCCTCCGGCTTGGGCCGGCCGTCATACTGACTCAATTGACAGTCAGCGGGAGGGGAGTCGATGGGTGGTAATCTGGTCGTTGTAAACAGCGACTCCTACAGGTTAATATACACAAATTGTGCATATTAAAATAATAACACGACTTTCCTCGTGCGGTCCCTACTCCCTTTTTTGTTTACTCATCAGGGACATTGAATCCTTGTGTTGTATTAATAACTTTTTTTTGACTGTATAAAGCACAATCTCAGGGGGCTCATACAGAACCAAGCAATGTAATGTACATGTACCTTATATGTGACAAAGCAAAACTTGAACTACAGCTCAATGAAATGATATGGTAGCAGTCCCTATAATATAAGGTATTGCTATTTTTTATCTACAGTACACAATTTCATGGAGCTGTAAAGTATAGTAATGTTTCTAAATATGTTCACGTATTGTGAAAGTGGCTCAGGACGTAGAGCAGTCGGATGGTTGCCTGTTCGATTCCCGCTCGCAGCGTGTGGAAGTGTCCTTGAGCAAGACACTTAACACTTTGATCGCCATGGGTTAAATTCATAATTTACCATCCCTCGCCAGCTCTATTTGTCTATGGAGAAGTTCCCCTTATTTGCAGGGCTATAACTTTTTAAATTTAAAACTCATATCAATAAAGTAACTACAATGAGTAAAAGTTTTATTAAGACTGATGGTGGCGTCACTGGCGTGCTTCAGGAACCCAGTTTCCGAGGTGCCACTACACGTGTCTAAGATTGGGCAGGACCGTGTGGCAGTTTATGTTCAGTTGGCAGTCGTGTGTAGTCGCATTCTAATGTGAGGCCGACAACGCTGAGGACATTGAGGATTGCCCGTTTCTGGCACAGTTTAGGATGTCGAGGATTGCCTGTTTCTGGCATAGTTTAGAACGTCGAAGATTGCCTGTTTCCGGCGTAACTTGCATATTTTTTCACGGACGCCACTGTAGATGGAGCAAGAGTTGTATTTTTGTTTCCCTTAATATAAGTCCATTTGTATGGGTAGAACACTTTGTATGGTTTGGGTAGTTTTCTGAGCCCTTACGGCCAGAATACTAGGTGGGAGGTGGAGAATTATTCTACGTTATTCCTACAGAGAGATAATTATTATTATTGTTATTCCTATAGAGACATTTTGCAAGTATTATTTATTGTCTGGTGCCGCCTAGTGGGCATTTACCGGAACGTGTGTCTGAGACTGTGGACAGGTGAGCTGCTTCAGCGTCGGCACGACACACTATTTAAGCGACACTCATAGCCATAGGCCTGTAATGAGAAAAGCCCTGTGGGCGATCTAACTGGCTAACGGTACGTTGCGTTGTATGCGCTGATTATGTTCGTAATTATCATTTATATATGCATAGCACATGTGGCTAATGAATGCCGTTTTGTTTCCCGTTTGTATAGGTAAATAATCTGACTGTTAACTGACGGTAAAGTGACTAATGACTAGGGCTGCAACGATTAGTCGACATAATCGACGACGTCGATTAGCCATTAAAAAAAATAAATAAAAAAAAAATAAAAAAAAATTATTACATTTTTTTTTTTTGTGCACTACCTATCTTTGTGAGAGTGGCTTCTCAGGGTTCCAGACAACATCATAACATGATGATCCCATAGCAAATTTTGGACATTGAAAACATTCTTCCCCTGCAGGACATGATGATCAGACTAGACACACAATACATTACACACGCACTCCTCTCACTCACACACAGCGATCAGAGTAAGACACACACATACACACTCCTCTCACTCACACACAGCGATCAGAGTAAGACACACACACATACACACTCCTCTCACTCACACACAGCGATCAGAGTAAGACACACACACACATTCACACTCCTCTCTCTCACACACAGCGATCAGAGTAAGACACACACATTCACACTCCTCTCACTCACACACAGCGATCAGAGTAAGACACACACACATACACAAATTACACAGTACACACCTCTCACTCACACAGCGATCAGAGTAAGACACACACAAATTACACAGTACACACACTCCTCTCACTCACACAGCGATCAGAGTAAGACACACACACATACACACACACACGGACTCCTCTCACACACAGCAAACAAAAGTTATTTAAAGTACACTTCCACTTTAATTTGTATTATTTAATTTATTTATCTTGTTATGAGTGATTGCTGTATTGTTCTTCAAATACATTTTCATTTAAAGTGGCTTAAAGATCCAAATTCAAATGTTTCATGAGTCATTATTTTAATTTGCTATGGGATCATCATGTTATGATGTTGTTGTTTGGTCCTGACAAGAGTCTCAAAGTCTGGGGTGATGGTAGACAAGCAACTCTGAGGTCATGCTCAATGTCCAATCTGTTCCTCTGCTGTCTTCAGCTGGACCAGAGCTGAGAAGCCACTTTCACAAAGATAGGTAATAATAAAAAAAAAAAAAAAAAAAAAAAAATTGTTGTTGTTTACATTGGTTTTCGATTAGTCGACTAATCGAAAAAATAATCGGCAGATTAGTCGACTACCAAATTAGTCATTAGTTGCAGCCCTACTAATGACTGATGAATACTGCTGTCTAAAGACTATCAGTAATCTAATGGCTACTAATGACTAATGCTACTAGCTACCTGCTGTCTAATTGACCACCTGGTGGCTGTTTGCCAATGACGTTGGAGTTTTCGAGTGTTTGGATGCTATATCCTAATAAATAACATTCAAGCAGATGTCGGAATTGTTTCCTTTGGTCCGTATTAAAACAGTTGATCGCCTGCACCCTTCCAAAGGGGAGGTCTAGTTGACACATTGACAGTGACCGACTAGGTATTTGGACACCTATGTTACTCTATTTCATTATCACTAAAAGTGAATTGTCCTTATTGTATCAGAAACTTCTGAATGTTATCTTTCAAAAGAGACCAGGCTCATGCATGTGCTATAAGTATATAAAGTATAAAGATCAGCTTTGCAAAAAAAGTATGCAGTCCTCAAGTTCAAGTTTAAAAATGGCCACTTTTCTGGGCGCCAGTTAAGAGGTTAATGAATATAACTCGTCAGTTTCATCAACATAAATAATCCAATAAGGGCACGGTTGGTAAAAAAGGGATGGTGATGTCTTGATGGAGCGCCAAGTGGATGCAGATAGGCTACATCATTTATGATAAATGTTTTATTTTAATAATAAAAAATTCAAATGTTGATTTAGAATTCGAATGTCAACCAACGTTATGAATGAAGCTTCGAAGCTTCTAACTATTCGGTACAGCCCTAGCTTTTATACAGGTGATGGCGGCTACCAGCTCCAGCCATGGCTGATGACTCCTGTGCGTAATCCTGCCAACATGGGAGAGGCGGTGTACGGTGTGATCGAGCGCACATTTGGCATCTTAAAAAGCTGGTTTAGACGCCTGGATCGTGGAGGTGGGGCAATGCTATATCGTCGCCCCAAAGCACACCACTCCTTTGGGTGCTGGGTTAGGTAATAATCACAATAAAGAGAATAAGGTAATAATCACAATAAAGAGAATAGAACCCGCAGACTCATATGCTCCAGAATAAACTTAATTTATAACGTTTAGTCAGGTCCATGAGGAGTAGACGCGGGAAACACTGTCAATGAAAAGTCTATTCTGGAGGATAATGCGGGTTCTATTCTCTTAACTCAGGGGTCGGCAACCTTTACTATCAAAAGAGCCATTTTGCCCCCTCCTGCATGAAATAAAATTCACCTGGAGCCGCAAAACATATTTACCCTTAAACTGAAGATAAGACAGTGTATAACGTTTTATATATATATATGTCAGTGTTTCCCTTATATGCATTCAGCAGCGGCGCAGCTGCTATGAACTAGACCAGGGGTGGCCAACCAGTCAGAGACTAAGAGCCACAAAAATTACTGTGGTACCACAAAGAGCCACACCATATACCAGCGTTTCTCAACTTTTTTTCAGTCACGGCACCCTTCATGTGTTTATAGGTCTCACCCTCTGGCCTCTGAAGTTGCTAATGTCTTTTTTATTTGGGCCTCACAGGGTTAAAAGTACCCTGTGAGACCCACGGTTGCAAAATTACAAAATCACTTTGCCATTTAAAAAAATAATGTTTATTTAAAAAATGTTAAGCACATGTATAGTCAATTGGTCCTGTTGTTCAGCCTCACAATGCTATTTGATAGTAAATGTGTTTATATGTCCCACCCTCTGGCCTCTGAAGTTGCTAATGTCTTTTTAATTTGGGCCTCACAGGGTTAACCTCTTAAGCCCGAGATATACAGTAAAAGTGTATATTTTCAGCATTACGTTTGTTTACCAATTATTTTAACTGTTATTAGTGAAATATAAGATTATAGAAATCTCAGGGTATTGAGTCGGAAACCGGCGCATATTGACAGGAGGAAGTGGCACAGCCAAAAGTGAGTGTAGTCTTTTGAAGGAAGAGACTCTGGGCTTTCGAATTTCAAAAATCTACCCCACCCAGCTCACACCAGCCCCTGTCAATCATCTGACTTCTGGATTAACTTTTTTATTTCTCGTATTTTTTGGGATTATCTCCCACAAACCTGAATGTTATTGCCATAAAACGGAACGCAGTTAGTTTCTCTACCTTTCTGTGAACGTCTTGCAAAAAACGGTGTTGCAATACGATGAAAAATTGTGGAGAAATTTACATTATAAAAAAGATGGCAGAATTCAGTACTGTATCTACAAAACCTTCTGTTTAATCATCTTCCCTTTATTCATTTGCTTAGATTTTTCAGGTCTGGTCAATTTTAGCATGGTGTTATTCACAGTCAAAGATCATTTTATTTTTTTAATTATAATTGATATTCTCCTTTGGTTCATTACAATTTACTCAAGCCTAGTAACAGACACACTATTTCTGACACTGATCCATTATGTCCCTAGATTCAGATACCAAGAACATGCAAATGGACAATTTAAAAAAAAAATGTAAATGTTTATTCTATGTCCTTGTGGAATGAGTGACAAAAAAAAAAGTAAACAAAAAAAGAAATTATAATAATATATTTATTCTTTATTTATTTATTTTTATTGATGGAAGAGCCGCACATTGACGGGCAAAGAGCCGCATGCGGCTCGCGGGCCGCGGGTTGGCCACCCCTGAACTAGACTATTACAAATTAAAATAAATAAATAAAAAAATATTAAAAAAAAGAAATATGTATTATCATTTCATTTGGGCTGTGGGGGTGCTTAATGTAAAAGACTGACCTGAGGAACAGGCTGCAGGGAGACCATCTGGCCGCTTGTATGCGTCTCAGCATCAATGGGCCCCTACCAGTGAATTCCCCACCAAAGAGCCCTGGAGCTTTTCTTTCAAAAGCCCAGGAAAATGAAATGCTCTAAGGCAGAATGTAGCCTATGCCACTGAGACTTCTTAGGTGTAAAGTGCTGTTGTAGTGTTATGATTTGTGTATGTTAGACAGTTAGTATTTATATTATCTATTAAATCATCTATATCTATGTTCAATACAAATAGTGTACAAGTGTTGAGGCATGTCATTAATCTTGACATTTACTTTGATTACAACTACACTGCAAAAAAAAGTATCTTATCAAGTGAACATATCTTATATATTTTTTTACAATAAGTCTATATTGAGTAGAATTATCTTGAATTATCTTATCCCACTGGCAGATAATTTAGCTTTTTTTCCTGATTTGTCAATTTAATCTTGTTTTAAGAAAATGTTAAAATGACCAAAATCAAGAAATGAATAAGCAAAGTTATCTGTGGAATAAGATAATTCTACTCAATATTGGACTTATTGTACCAAATACAAGATATTTTCAATTTATTTTTTGCAGTGTACAAATATGCAGCTACCTGGGCCTCCAGAGCACTTCTAGTGTCAGCGGACACACCAAAAACATCCTAGCAAATTCACACGCACATGACTCCATGAACATGAACATGAATAAACTATCTCGAACAATTCTAAGGTAGTTTTAAGTTATTTCTCTGGCAGCGTGCGATAATATGGATTCCGACGGCGCGTGCAGCACAGCACCGTTTCAGGGGAAACACTATGTTTATTATATATAGAGACTAGAGGGATTGGAATTTATTCAAAAGCTTATTTCTAGTATGTACCTATTGTTATTTTTCGTTCGGTCTCAAGTGTCGGAGAGGAGACGGGCAGAAATGACAGCTGGCAACAAATCCATTCCGAATAAGAGACAACGGACCCAGTACTTTGTTGGTGGTGTGAAAATATGCCTACAAACATTAAATATCTTTGGAACCGTTTGTATTCAATTATATCTGAATCGGGAGATTATCTTCTGTCAAAATTGTAAGTGCATCTCTCCGTGCATAAAGGCTGGCTGTACAGTGGGCATAGAATATGGCATATATTATTGAAATAATTGTTCTCTAATGAACACATCTATTTCTATATTTAATATAATTTCATATATACTCAAGTGCGCCGTCGGACAGATTCGGCCGTCAGACGTGCGTAATGGAGAGAGAGGAGCTCTTGTGGAGAGAACTAGGTCACAAGGTTGCCCTGACGACAGGCAGCTGGACTGCCCTGACGACCGAAAGCTATGTTACCGTCACTTGCGGGGGGATTCCCCGGCTGGCAGAGCTGGCAAAGTCTGCGACATCGGTACCATCCGAGTGAGTGTGTTTGGACTGATTGTGACCAGGCTGCATGCGCTCATGTCTGACACCCCGGGACCATGTGAGTCAGCTGAGACAGGCTATTTATGTTCTATTAGGCTATTTTGTTGCAAAATAATAATAATAATAATAATAATAATAATAATAATAATAATAATAATAATAATAATAATAATAATAATAATAATAATAATAATAATAATAATAATAATAATAATAATAATAATAATAATAATAATAATAATAATAATAATAATAATAATAATAGCCTCATTGAAAATACTCTTGGTGCTTAGTACAGTTGGTTATTTTCAGCGTTTATATGCGCTTATCTGTTATTTATTATCTGTTATATATTCTATTATCTGTTACATTTTCATTGACATAAGACGATTTTTCATTTTTGTTTATTTATGAAGTTAATATAAAACCGTGTTTAGAAATATTTTTAGTTCGTGCTTTCGATAATTTTTTGTGGGAATGACGTTTTTTTGTTTTGTTGCTAATTTCTCGCCACATATCAAGCAGGTACGCCCGCATCGTTAGTAGTGAAAGCTAATTAATCTGTCCTCGCTTAATTAAACCCTCTACTTAATGTTTTGGGGATTTATCCATGGTTAGCTTATTGGGGGGTTGGAAACTTAGCCACCTGCAGACGGCAGGGAGAGGCGTGGGGTGTTACATATATTTTAGTAGATGAAATATTAAACACTTTTAAATTTCAGTTCACAGTATCACATCAATGTCCAAAATTTAAATAAATAAAAATATATTTATTTCCATATTCTTTTTCAACCCTACAGGGAGCCACTGCAGAGTGGCTAAAGAGCTGCATGCGGCTCCAGAGCCCCGGGTTGCCGACCCCTGTCTGAACTAAACATTAAATACAACTTCATTTCTCACTCAGAAAATATTCCTAAATGAGAAAATATTTTCACTGGCACAGTGCCTAACTTCGGTCTAAAGATTCAGCACCATGGACAGGTCTGCTCAAAAGAATTTATTTGGGGATGACATGACAAACAAATGCAATGACGAAAGATAGTGACAAAAACAAAGGATGCAATGCGTCATGAAAATACAAATTACGAAATAAACAAAATACAACACGAAATAGAAATGGTGAAAAATACTGTAAAGAGCTTCCCTCTCCCTCATTTCGGGTTTATGTTTTAAACTGCTCCGCGAGCCAACTGCGCTGACATATATCAGGAGCAAATTGCACACCTATGGGCGTGTTTGCGCTAGGATATCATCCGCGCAATATGTTCAGTGAATAGCTCGCAAAGACAAATAGAGCAAATAGCGGGCACCAATCGTGCGCAGTTAGGGGTGTTATTAGCGTGCGCAACCCATTCTTTGTGAATTCGCCCCTATGTGACTTCCTTCCCAAGCTGTCTTAAGAAATCTTATGTATAAATGTATTTGCCAGGTAAATTACTCTGTAAATGAGATCTTCTTGGTTGTCCTTCAATCCCAGCAGTGGAAACACTGAGACAGTTGTCTTTATGCAAGACATTAATCTGTATTTTATTTTATTTTCTTATCTTTTAAACTATGTTTTTTCATGGTGCTTTTATATGTAATCTATTCTATGTATTGTCCTGTCTTTTATATGGACCCGAGTCCGTAATAAAATGTAGATTGATTGACATCCATGAGGTGTTTAGGAATAATAAAAATTAAAAACAAAATTACTTTAAAGAATGTAAATAAAGTAGTAAACCGATCACCTCTGGCAAGCTTGTCTATGTCCAGCAGACCATCCTTGTTGCCACGGGTGATGGGAAGCGTGTGGACGTCTGGACAATCCATTAGGATTTTATCTAGACGTTGACACAAAGATGCCCAAAACAAATTCATCATGGTGGACGCAGTGGATTATTTGCCAAAAAACTAAAGGCTACATTACAGCAGGTTAAGAGAAAAAGATACATTCATGTCGTTCATAATGTACTGAAAATAGCCTAAATCTGCCAGACTTCTTTTTGTTGTACTGTACTTGTGCTGTATAATGACAGCTAATCTAATCTAAATGAGGGAAACCTCCACTTCCTAACAAGTTGAAATAAAGGTTTGAAACGGAAAAAAAGGAAATGTTAGCTTTAGGCTAGAGCGTGTTTACTTATGTCTTACTTTCACACTAAACTCTTGAGTCTCTTCTAAGGTTGATTGATTGATTGATTGATTGAAAACTTTATTAACAGATTGCAGAATGGGTACAATACAGTACATCTCAATACACACAATTGTTAAGGGGATGCAGACCAGAGAAAGACTTTCGGCTCTCCAAACCATGCAACGTAAAATATGATTGTTATAACAGAACAGAACAATCACAAACTGAGAAGGTTTAGTCAAGCAAACAACACATTGGATATGTGACATGTTAAAATATGACTTACCAAAGAGCAGATAACTTTGCGTCGCTCCAGATGTGAAAAGGGATGTGGATAATTATATGTAATGACCACAGATATGTAGAATAGTTCTATGTACTGATCACAGACATGTAGGATAGTTCTATGTACTGATCACAGACATGTAGGATAGTTCTATGTACTGATCACAGACATGTAGGATAGTTCTATGTACTGATCACAGACATGTAGGATAGTTATATGTACTGATCACAGACATCTAGGATAGTTATAGTTGCAATGGGCCTGGTCTACAAGATACACTACACGACCAAGGTACCCATGTGGCCATGTACATGTCAAAATACTTCCCAAAGGTCAGTGAATACCACGATCACAACACCAGAGGGAGCTCCACAAATCACGTAAAACCCAGATTCGGCTCAAACAAGGGACTAAACACGTTTCACAATTATGCCACATCAATGTGGAACGCCCTACCCAAAGCTGTAAAGGAATGTGAATCACTACCCACTTTCAAAAACACTCTCAAAGAACACCTACGGGAGACTGCAAATCGAAACTGGCCCCTACAAATGTCCTAACCCAGTTGTACAGTAAAGACCAAGTATGGCCTTGTCAGTATTCCAATGTACAGTGCCCCCCCCCACCTCCAATGTACAGCCCCACCCAACCCCACCTACCCAACCTCCTCCAATGTACAGTTTCTATGTCAAATGTATGTCAGTATTCCAATGTACAGTGTCCCCACCCTACCCCCCCACCTCCAATGTACAGTTTCTATGGCAAATGTATATATACTCTTTTTCTGGATTTTTTTAGTATCACAAACAGTACTGTATTTGCAAATCTGGTATGTCATAAATGTATAGATGTAGTACTGTCTATCTGTATGTCGTGTGTGTCTTATGATGAATTGAAAATGGGGGACCCTGATGTAAACAAGACGAAAGTCTTTCTCTGGTCTGCATCCCCTTAACAATTGTATGTATTGAGCTGTACTGTACCCATTCTGCAATCTGTTAATAAACTTTTCAATCAATCAATCAAAGGTAGTTATTATGTACAGATCACAGATATATAGGATATAGTTAACTTATATGTACTTATGTTAATTTACGTATCGTAAATGTCTATCGTCGCTTACTTTATCAATTTTGTTTGGAAGCTGGAATCAAAATGCTTGAATGTTCCGAGATTGTATCGCAAGCTTCGTAACAAAGACCTGCGTCAAGCTAGCGACAACAATCGTTGTTTCCGTTAATATGTCCATTTGAATATCACCAAAGCCTAAACACCAGCAACACGTAGTCCATAGTAAACTATAGCTCAATACAGCAGAAAAAGCAGTATAGCATCACTTGTAAAGGGTGTAAGACATTTTAAAACATTGCCTACCTGGTGTTTGGGGCTCGCTATCAATGACGACACTCATTGTATTTCAGACTCGCATCCTGTCGAGCTCCGTGCAGAATCAATGCTACGCAGTCTGCTTCTACACTCTTGAGAGCGCCCTCTGCTGACCTGGAGGTATCGTAACATCTCTCTTCACATAAGCTGAAAGCATAATGTTTCTTTTAGACTAACCACACCTGTGTCTCTTAGACTAACTCAAAGAGTGTATTCCTGGGTTATGATAACATCCCATAACCTTAACATCAACCTTAAGCTTACCCCACATTTTGCATAAAACTAAATATTGTACTGTATACTTATAGCACATGCATGAGATGGTCTATTTTGAAAGGTAACATTCTGAAGTTTCTTACACAATAAAGAAAAATCACGTTGAGTGCTAATGTATTAGAGAAAATGGCTGTCCACTTCCATTCATTCAGACGTGTGAGTCAAAACAAAGAACAAAAGTCTTCTTCTGCCCCCCAAAGATTTAGTGATTTTATAAAGGAAAAAACACCTTATCCTTCCCCATCACACCCCTGGACCCATGCATGCTGAACACATTCACAGGAGTCATTTTTACTTACTGTACTTAGATTGTACTTAGGTTGTACTTTAGATTGTATATTGTATTGTATATTCCTCTTGTAGACACGTGAATGTGTCTAACTATAATCCATTGTGCTCTAACTGTATTCCTTGCGACCTAACTGTATTTATGATAACTGCTGTGTAATCTCTTGACCCGTTTTGCCCTGGGACTCAGTGGGACAGTGTGGAAGACTATCGCCAGGGTGAGCTGGTGGGCGTTGGGCTGGCAAAGGAGACAGGTGAAGGAGAGGCTGGTATGAAGGAGGAGCTGGATACACGGGACTCTCTTTCGTCGAATTCCACAGAAGCAAGCAGGTGTGTCGGCGAAGAGCTTACCATACAAAGGACACATGGGATACGGCTCCTGCGTCCAGTCCGAACAAGTAACGTCGCTAGCCAATAGTTTATCATCCCAGTATAGTGATTAGGGCACGTTGACCCCAGAAGAAGACGTTCGACAGCCGGACGGCACCGCTGCGAGCAGCGTTTAGAATGTATAGTCGGGAGAATCGTTTGGTCACACTGACCAGAGCTTAGCTCCAAGTATAGGCCTGTTAGCCTAGATAGCTCACGCGTCGCTCCGCCGTCTTCCAGCCCTCGGAGCAGACACCGCCGCCAGACTTCTCCGGACTTCACCCGCCTCCAACATTCTCCTAGCCGACCGCCAGTCCAGCGATTCGCCTGCCTAACGTCAGCCCAGCCAGCCCCCTTGCTATCACAGGTGACAACCACGGGACCGTACGACGGCCAACTCGCGTCACAGACATTCGTTGCGGGAGCGGGCCAGCACTCGGTTGGTACACTCACAACAGGTACTGTAGCTAAGGGGCTACACAACCCTGACTGTATTTAAATGTTAGATTAGACCACTACTAAATATTAATTAGCCAGACATTAAATGTACACAAAATGGCGGACACTCTATTAACTGCGAGGGGACAGTGATACAAAGTTGAATAATCACTTTAATATTAAAGCCAAAACATACATAGCATATGAACACAGATCTCCGGTTACTACTATAATATCAATGCCACAATGTCCGAGGTAAGTATAATTCCTATACTACTGGTACCCGACCGTTGGAGCTCTGAATGGAGTGAGACGGAGTGAGCAGCACGGGGAAAGCAAGAGAAGGATGGAGATGATATTCTCTGGAGCTCCTACTCCAGAGAGCTGCAGACAAACGTGGGATAATCCTGTCGTCGCTGGTGAGGAGGGTCTCGTACGGACCTGGTTCCTGTATTCCAAGCGCCCGATGGCAGGATTAATAGCTAATATTCCAAACGCCCGTTGGCATGGTTGCTAGCTAGTTAGCCCTGGTATACTTAGGCCAACCCTCATGTAGTCCGTAATAGGTAGTTGAATCCAGAACGCCGCTGGGTTCAGCTAAAAGTCTCTTAACGTTACTTCCTTATTTGCCAATCTGTAAATCTACTTTTAGAGATTGCTATCTACTTCACTTCACTCGAACAAGTCACTCTGCTTTGCCAATGGTGGCTCGACAATATTATGGTTGTATCTAATTAGCTGTACAGCTCTCTATCAAGATACGTTGCTTGCCGACCGGTTACTGCTGCGCCAAATCGTTTCTTCTATCTCACACTATGCCCTGTTCTGAACATGTCTACAGGTGCATGCGCGCGCGCCTACGGCGTTAAGAATGGAACATATACAAAGTAGCGAATGATAAAATACTGGCAAAGGAGACAGGTGAAGGAGAGGCTGGTATGAAGGAGGAGCTGGATACACGGGACTCTCTTTCGTCGAATTCCACAGAAGCAAGCAGGTGTGTCGGCGAAGAGCTTACCATACAAAGGACACATGGGATACGGCTCCTGCGTCCAGTCCGAACAAGTAACGTCGCTAGCCAATAGTTTATCATCCCAGTATAGTGATTAGGGCACGTTGACCCCAGAAGAAGACGTTCGACAGCCGGACGGCACCGCTGCGAGCAGCGTTTAGAATGTATAGTCGGGAGAATCGTTTGGTCACACTGACCAGAGCTTAGCTCCAAGTATAGGCCTGTTAGCCTAGATAGCTCACGCGTCGCTCCGCCGTCTTCCAGCCCTCGGAGCAGACACCGCCGCCAGACTTCTCCGGACTTCACCCGCCTCCAACATTCTCCTAGCCGACCGCCAGTCCAGCGATTCGCCTGCCTAACGTCAGCCCAGCCAGCCCCCTTGCTATCACAGGTGACAACCACGGGACCGTACGACGGCCAACTCGCGTCACAGACATTCGTTGCGGGAGCGGGCCAGCACTCGGTTGGTACACTCACAACAGGTACTGTAGCTAAGGGGCTACACAACCCTGACTGTATTTAAATGTTAGATTAGACCACTACTAAATATTAATTAGCCAGACATTAAATGTACACAAAATGGCGGACACTCTATTAACTGCGAGGGGACAGTGATACAAAGTTGAATAATCACTTTAATATTAAAGCCAAAACATACATAGCATATGAACACAGATCTCCGGTTACTACTATAATATCAATGCCACAATGTCCGAGGTAAGTATAATTCCTATACTACTGGTACCCGACCGTTGGAGCTCTGAATGGAGTGAGACGGAGTGAGCAGCACGGGGAAAGCAAGAGAAGGATGGAGATGATATTCTCTGGAGCTCCTACTCCAGAGAGCTGCAGACAAACGTGGGATAATCCTGTCGTCGCTGGTGAGGAGGGTCTCGTACGGACCTGGTTCCTGTATTCCAAGCGCCCGATGGCAGGATTAATAGCTAATATTCCAAACGCCCGTTGGCATGGTTGCTAGCTAGTTAGCCCTGGTATACTTAGGCCAACCCTCATGTAGTCCGTAATAGGTAGTTGAATCCAGAACGCCGCTGGGTTCAGCTAAAAGTCTCTTAACGTTACTTCCTTATTTGCCAATCTGTAAATCTACTTTTAGAGATTGCTATCTACTTCACTTCACTCGAACAAGTCACTCTGCTTTGCCAATGGTGGCTCGACAATATTATGGTTGTATCTAATTAGCTGTACAGCTCTCTATCAAGATACGTTGCTTGCCGACCGGTTACTGCTGCGCCAAATCGTTTCTTCTATCTCACACTATGCCCTGTTCTGAACATGTCTACAGGTGCATGCGCGCGCGCCTACGGCGTTAAGAATGGAACATATACAAAGTAGCGAATGATAAAATACTGTTAGGTAAATAGACGTGAAAATATATATCTTATATATATAAACAATATATAAGGTATACAAAATAATAAACGCGGACTTCATGTGTTAATCTGGACCTTCAGAACAGCCGCCCCCTAATTAGTCGGAACCGAATTAGCAAATACATTTTGGGGGACAGATTGATATCAAGGGTCAAGTCAATTTCTCCATAATGGGCTATGGGGAGTTGGAAGTAATCTATAAAGTCGCTGGGTTATCGTCGTCGTCAGGGGGGTCAGGGAACGCAGGAAGCTCTATCAACTTAGCTACTGGTCTGGTATAAGTCCGCCCTTGGACGATGACCTCTGCAGCTCTGACCTTCCCATCCGAGCCATTGATTACTCGGCTCACACGGCCGGCTGGCCACATAGCTCGGGGTAATGACTGGTCTATGATCATCACGACGGTCCCCACAGTCAGGTTGTCCCTGTCTTTCACCCATTTCTGGCGGGCTTGAAGGGAGGGTAAGTAGTGTAGGAGGAAGCGGGCCCAAAACTGGTCGGCCAGTACTTGGCTGTGTCTCCACATTCTCCATCCGCTCATCTCGTCCTGTCTGTACACAGTCTGAGGAAGGGCAGGGTCTAGCCGCCCCATCAAGAGGTAGTTTGGGGTGATGGGGCAGCTACGTCGCTTGAAACGTAGCCGAGGGGCTTGGAGTTCAGAACTCCCTCAATCTCGGTGAGGACCGTAGCCAGGACTTCATCGCCCACTGTCTGGGCTCCAAGTACGGTGTACATAGCGGTCTTTATTGATCGGACCTCTCTCTCCCACGTTCCCCCGAAATGGGGAGCATTGGGTGGATTGAACTGGAAGGTGACCTGAGCCGGAGCGAGGCGAGTCTTGAGTTCTTCACCCATGTTCAGGAAGCTCGCTCTCAGTTCCGTGTCTCCTCCTCGGAAATTTGTCCCTTGGTCTGACAATAGCACTGAGGGGGTCCCTCTCCTCACTTGGAACCTCCGGAATGACATGAGGAACGAGTCTGTACTCATCGACTGGAGGAGCTCAATGTGAACAGCTCTGGTGGTCATGCATTTATACACGATGCCCCACCTCTTCTCTGTTCCTCTTCCTCTCTTGACATTGAATGGGCCGAAGCAGTCCACGCCCGTGGAATGGAAGGCCCGCTCGCGGACTCGGAGGCGGCAGGGAGGCAGGTCTGCCATCTTCGGAATAATATGCTGTGCCCTCCACTTGCGACAGGTCGGGCAAGTTCGTTGGAATCGGCGTACAGCTTCTCTCCCTTGGAGTATCCAGAAGCGCCGCCGGATCTCTGCAAAGACTCGCTCGGTCCCCGCGTGGCACACCACCTCGTCGTATTTCTGAATGATCAGGTCTGTTATCCTGTGTCGGCTGCTTAGAACGATGGGATGCTTAACATCCTCGGCCAAGTCTGGGGCCCGTCTCAACCGACCACCCACCCTGATGAGGGCCTGGGCGTCGATTTCTGGGGCTAAGGTGAGGAGTCGACTGTCTGAGGGGACTGGCTTTGCCCTTATCAAACACTCCATTTCCTCTGGGAAAGAGTCTCTCTGCGCCCTCTGCAGCACAAGGAGTTCCGCTTCCTTGTAGGCAGATGCACTGAAGTCTGTGGTGGGGGGGAGCTCCGGGTGGTGCCATAGGAATGTCCTTTTTTGGGCACTCTCCAGAGTTTGCCAGTCGTCTAGGTCCGGGCCCGTTTGGGCCGGGGCTTGACTCAGCCCGCAGAACATAAGACTTTTTTATCTCTGACTCGTCTTGGTTCGCATCCCGCAGTGTTGAGATAGGCCACTTCTCCTCTGGGAGTCTGAGGAACTCTGGGCCATCACTGTATGAGTTAGGACGGGTGAGGTCGGCTAGGGACATCCCCCGTGTGATGACATCCGCTGGGTTCTGCTTGGTGTCAACATATCTCCAACATTCCGCTCCTACCAGGTCTTGGATTTCCAATACTCTGACTCCTACGAACACTTTGTACTGACAGGAGGCCGACTGGATCCAGGTGATCACGGTCATGGAGTCTGACCATAGGATGATCTCACGCACCGGTATGGTGAGTTCATTTTGCACCATTCTGGCGAGTTGCGCGCCTACCAGAGCTGCGCAGAGCTCTAGTCGCGGAATCGACTGCTGCTTGCGGGGAGCAATCCTTGAACGGGCCAGGACAAAGGCTACGTGGACTTCTCCTCCCTCTTCTCGAGCTCTCAGGTAGGCCACGGATTCGTACACCACTTCAGAGGCGTCGCTGAAGACGTGCAGGTCTATCTGACACGTCTCCAGTCGCACGGTAGGGGGGAAGTAACTCCGCGGGATGGCAACCTCGCGAAGTAAGACAAGTTCATCCTCCCACTCTCTACATGTGGTCGCTAGGTGCTCGGGTATGGGGTCATCCCAGCCCTGCTCCTTGGCCCATAATTCTCTCACCAGCATCTTCGCTCGGGTGGTGTAGGGGAGAATACCATAGGGGCGATGCCACTCGTCTCACTGATTGGGCTGATTGCACCTGCTGATTTGCACATGGGGGCAGTCAGTCTGGGACGCGTTGTTTTTTTCCGTAGCCGCATTTTGCGGAGAGACGCTCTCGGATTGGCCACTTCATGTGACATGTGCGCCCAATCGTGTGACGCCTGTTTCTACACCGGTTAAGCTTAGGCACTCTTTCGAAGTTGGTTAAGGTTAGAGTTTGTCTTAGAGCATGGCGATAGAACGCCAGCCCTGATTCCAAACTCTAACCAACTTCGAAAGAGTCGCCTAAGCTTAACCAGTGATAAACTAGGCGTTAGGTAGTTTGCAGGTTGTTAGACCCGGAAATGGGCAAAGACACAGCTCGTCACGCGATTGGGCGCACATGTCAGTGGCCAATCAGAGAGCATCAGTCAGTGGCCAATCAGAGAGTGTCTCCGCAAAATGCGGATACGGAAAAAAATAACGCGCCTGGGACGAGTGGTTATTAACCTGGAAGATGACACACACCGGGGTGCCTCATTGTGTCACTGGCTAGTGATCACGGTGTTGGAGGTTGCCTTTATCTGCCACTGTTGTGGAACTGTGTTTTTTTTCCACTATTGTATTATATTGGCCTTGTCTCCATAATTGTATGGGACTGTGTGTTCATCCGGTTCACACTGCTACCTGGTAGGCGTCTGTGCTAGCGTTGCTACAAGGGGAGGAAATTAGGCAATTTTACTCGCCAAATGCGAGTATTTTCTATGTTTGGCGAGTGATTCATGAAGACCACTCGCCACACTGGCGAGTAAAGAAAACCAAACAAAAAAGGATCGGTTCATATTGCGATACTCTTATTTTGAAAATCCGGCGAGTCGTATCCGCTGGATACGAATAGTAGTGTGAAACGCTGTGTAGCTCTGTACAGCACAGCAGAGCTACAGAGCGCCTATTTTGCGACCCGATATAAGTCTGTGCTGTTTTTTCCCGCAACGGGTCAAATGCATCCAACATGCTTTGCATCGTCGCCATTCCTTTATGCCCACGTCGCGTTAAATATTTAAATTAACGTTACGTTAGCTGCTTACGCTAACTAAGCTAAGCAGCTAACCCTGAGAGAGAACAGGAGACGGAGAGGGGAGGCAGTCTACCTTTCTGTGTGGGGACTGGGGGAGGGGCACTCTGTGTGTGTGTGTGTGTGTGTGTGTGTGTGTGTGTGTGTGTGTGTGTGTGTGTGTGTGTGTGTGTGTGTGTGTGTGTGTGTGTGTGTGTGTGTGTGTGTGTGTTTGAAAACACCAGATGATGATTGAAAATCTATTTAGACGAAGACATACAAAGAAGTCATTATCACAATTAGCGATTTCTCCCATTACCTTTTCCCCTACTTGTGTTGCTGTGGGTTTTAATCGCCATTATAATAAATATCATTTACTATTTTGGAAAAACGCGTTCGTTTGTTTCTTGCCTGCCGGGAGCTGTGCTTAAAGCACCTACTGGACGGGCTGGTTTCATGTACAGCCCGCTCCAGCTATATTCCATATGGTCATCAGTAGGGCTGACCTTCAAAGCTTTTTTTGGCAATCGAAGCTTCGGGGCCGAGCTTCGATTTCAATTCGAAGCTTCGAGGAAGAAAAAAAAATAATAAAAAAAACTTATTATAAGATATATATATATTTTTTTAATCTTATGTTGTGGGACTTGTACATCACTTTGGTAAACGTTGTTGTTTTTAAATGTGCTCTATAAATAAAGTGGATTGGATTAATTAATTAATAGAAAAAGAAAGCAATACGCTTGGACCAGCACTCACAGATTTTGGTTATTTAATGGCAGCCTGAAACAAACATGTTTCGGAACAATTTATGTTCCTTCCTCAGTGTTGATGGCTAGCATTTATCTAAGACAAAATGTAAAAAATTTAAATAATCTTTTCCCCCATTATCTAATCTAAAATCCAATTTTGCATATCTCAAATACTAGGTACAACAGTGAGGCAGCGAAGAAGTTCCTTCATACAGCCTCTTCCCTGGATCCCAGCTTTAAAGAACTGCCTTTTCTCAGAGGAAGGGAAACAGGAGGTCTACAAAGAAGTGACTGAGGAGGCTGCATCCTTGGAGGTAATTTCACCATGTTTCATGTCAAATGTATTCAATTAAAACTTAAAACTGTCATATCAATAAAGTAACTACAATGAGTAAAAGTTTTATAAGACTGAAAAAAAAGTTATCCTAATAGATGTGAGCTGCTGCATTGATTGAGAAGGAGCTAATGGCTTGTTTAGCCTCTTAAGCCCAGAGCCATATTTTCTGAAAATCCGCCTAAAATACATACCTAAGTAAATGGAATATTGCTCCACTTCTACAAGGTCAATTTGCATATTCTTGGTATCTAGGGACATCTATGGACCTCAGTGAATGTATTCCCACTGTCAGAAATATTATGTCTATTACTAGGCTTGCTTAAATTGTGATGAAACAAGGAGAATACGAATTATGATTTTTTTTCTTTGCATCTTTGACAGTGAATAACACCATGCTAAAAATGACCTGACATGAAAAAATGCCACTGATCTCGTTCAGTACCTTCTTGAGATCATGTGTACAAAAAATCTAAGGAAGTGAATAAAGGGAAGATGATTAAACAAAAGGTTTTGTAGATAAAGTACTGAATTCTCCCATCCAGACCAATGCTATTTGAAATATTATTATAGAATAGCAGGCTTATAAATGACCTTATTATAGCCAATTCGCACATTTATGGATTGTGCCAAATCTTATATTTCAAATGCCCGAGTTCAATTTGGATTTAGTATCACCAGGCGTGTATAAGAACAGATAATGAAAACGACTGTATGTACAGTAGCTTTTGAATTTTTGCCAGGGTGGCACCATTTTGAAACTAATTTCAAATCTAATTGTTGCTACATGCTAAAAATAGGGAACAGAAACTAACTGCGCTTCAATATATACCAATAACGTTAAGTTTTGTGGTTTATTATCCCGAGTAATAAGAGATATAAAAAAAATTCATACATGAGTAATTTGCTTGAAACCCCATAGAGGCCTTTGGGAAGTGTCGTTCGGAAAAATTCCAACGCTCATCGAAAGCTGTCGGTGTCCTCTTCAAAATGGCCCCAAAAGAACCCCAGGCAGGCCCGGTCCAGCAAAATGGGAGGCATTGACAGTCGAGGAATGCCAAAACGCATTCGATGAACTATGCCTGGCTGCGCAGGAAGGCGTAGAGTTCCCTGCAACCACCCTGGACAGGCTTGTGGTCCACAAGGATGAGTACTCCAAGCTCTTACTGTACCACGGCCGGGCCCAAACCATGGCCTAGGAATGGCCCGGATTCGGAATGCCCTTACTTCCCTACAGGGAGTGGGTCAGCGTTCTCCTGGCAGGAGAAGCCCACAGGGCCAACCACGAGGGCGCTGCTGGAACCAACTCACATATGAGGAACGAGGCTTGGACCGAAGCATGACCTTTCCGCTGCCATCCTTTCCGATGGTGGCGTGCTCAGGGACCCAGTTTCCGCAGGTGCCACTTACGCGTCTGAGATTGGGCAGGGCCGACATACAAGTCCGCCGCCGTGTGGACTTGTGTGGCGGTTTATGTTCAGTTGGCAGTCGTGTGTAGTCGCATTCTAATGTGGGGGCCGACAACGCTGAGGACATCGAGGATTGCCTGTTTCTGGCACAGTTTAGGATGTCGAGGATTGCCTGTTTCTGGCACAGTTTAGGACGTCGACTCGAGGATTGCCTGTTTCTGGCACAGTTTAGGATGTCGAGGATTGCTTGTTTCTGGCACAGTTTAGAACGTTGAAGGTTGCCCATTTCCGGCTTAACTTGCATATTTTTTCACGGACGCCATTGAACTACCACTGTAGATGGAGCAAGAGTTGTATTTTTGTTTCCCTTAATATAAGTCCATTTGTATGGGTAGAACACTTTGTATGGTTTGGGTAGTTTTCTGAGCCCTTACGGCCAGAATACTAGGTGGAGAATTATTCTACGTTATTCCTACAGAGAGATAATTATTATTATTGTTATTCCTATAGAGACATTTTGCAAGTATTATTTATTGTCTGGTGCCGCCTAGTGGGCATTTAACGGAACGTGTGTCTGAGACTAGGGCTGGGCGATATGACGATATTATATAAATATCGGGTACAGTTCATTAACGATACACCTTTTTAACATATCGTGGATATCGTGATGTTTTGCCCAAGAGGATTGTGTCGCGTCAATCTGGTCCACACGTTCAAACTTTTGAACAACGCCGCCCCCACACACACACTACTGCATCAAAGTTACTACTTATGATTAACAAAGGCATTCGTTTTGTGGCATTAAAGTTATATAGTTACACGTTCAATAACATCAGGGGATTTACCCGAACATAACGTCCGAGGACGACCTAGATAGATAGCAAGCATTACTCGTTCATATCTCAGCCCGTGCTGAGTTGTGCCCATTCTGCGGTCTGTTAATAAAGTTTTCAATCAGACGGATGTATGGAAAGGCTTTTATTATAACATTCATTGCAGTAAAATCATTATGCCTCGTTTAGTCATCTGCGGAGCGCTGGTAATCTACTCGTCGGCCGCGGGGAGCTAACGTTGTTGTTGTTGAGCTCTCGTCAAAATCAATGGAGGACATTCTGGAAGTAAAAAACGAATACACGCTTGCCGATTGGTGCTAAGAACAGCAGGGCGGGTGCAAGCGGTGTGACGTAATTGGCAGACTCGACTGTCAATCAAAATTATTCTGTTGCCGGCTGAATGATTGAATGAATGGAAACTTTATTAACAGATTGCAGAATGGGTACAATACAGTACAGCTCAATACAACAACAGTGGACTGGAGGATGAAGACCAGAAAAAGACTTTCGGCTTTTTTACATAAGGGTCCTCCATTTTCAATTCATCAAAACATTTAGAGACAAACAAATATACAGTAGTTTCATAAAAATGCTAAAATGCTATTTATTGATTGATTGATTGATTTAAAACTTTATTAACATATTGCAGAATGGGTACAGTACAGCTCAATACATACAATTGTTAAGGGGATGCAGACCAGAGAAAGACTTTCGTCTCGTTTACATCAGGGTCCCCCATTTTCAATTAATCATATTTCATATCTAAATCATATAATATCTCATTGCTAAATATATGCAATATATAATCTAATAATCCAATAATCTAAATCTAATATATAATATAAAAATGCTAAATGCATGGGTATTTTATTTTGTCTTTAATGTTAGCTTGCAAACTCAAATACTGTCTTGGTAAGCCTCATAATGAATTGTTTGGGGAAAAAAAGAAAAACATTGTGATGTGTATCGTGTATCGCCGAAAGGTCCGAAAATATCGTGATATCATATTTAGGCCATATCGCCCAGCCCTATCTGAGACTGTGGACAGGTGAGCTGCTTCAGCGTCGGCACAACGCACTATTTAAGCGACACTCATAGCCATAGGCCTGTAATGAGAAAAGCCCTGTGGGCGATCTAACTGGCTAACGGTACGTTGCGTTGTATGCGCTGATTATGTTCGTAATTATCATTTATATATGCATAGCACATGTGGCTAATGAATGCCGTTTTGTTTCCCGTTTGTATAGGTAAATAATCTGACTATTAACTGACGGTAAAGTGACTAATGACTGATGAATACTGCTGTCTAAAGACTACCAGTAATCTAATGGCTACTAATGACTAATGCTACTAGCTACCTGCTGTCTAATTGACCACCTGGTGGCTGTTTGCCAATGACGTTGGAGTTTTCGAGTGTTTGGATGCTATATCCTAATAAATAACATTCAAGCAGATGTCGGAATTGTTTCCTTTGGTCCGTATTAAAACAGTTGATCGCCTGCACCCTTCCAAAGGGGAGGTCTAGTTGACACATTGACAGTGACCGACTAGGTATTTGGACACCTATGTTACTCTATTTCATTATCACTAAAAGTGAATTGTCCTTATTGTATCAGAAACTTCAGAATGTTATCTTTCAAAAGAGACCAGGCTCATGCATGTGCTATAAGTATATAAAGTATAAAGATCAGCTTTGCAAAAAAAGTATGCAGTCCTCAAGTTCAAGTTAAAAAATTGCCACTTTTCTGGGCGCCAGTTAAGAGGTTAATGAATATAACTTGTCAGTTTCATCAACATAAATAATCCTATAAGGGCACGGTTGGTACGAAAGGGATGGTGATGATGTCTTGATGGAGCGCCAAGTGGATGCAGATAGGCTACATCATTTATGATAAATGTTTTATTTTAATAATAAAAAATTCAAATGTTGATTTAGAATCCGAATGCCAACGTTATGAATGAAGCTTCTAACTATTCGGTACAGCCCTAGCTTTTATACAGGTGATGGCGGCTACCAGCTCCAGCCATGGCTGATGACTCCTGTGCGTAATCCTGCCAACATGGGAGAGGCGGTGTGCGGTGTGATCGAGCGCACATTTGGCAAAAAGCTGGTTTAGATGCCTGGATCGTGGCTGTGGGGCAATGCTATATCGTCACCCCAAAGCACACCACTCCTTTGGGTGCTGGGTTAGGTAATAATCACAATAAAGAGAATAAGGTAATAATCACAATAAAGAGAATAGAACCCGCAGACTCATATGCTCCAGAATAAACTTCATTTATAATGTTTAGTCAGGTCCACGGGGAGTAGACGCAGGAAACACGGTCAATGAAAAGTCTATTCTGGAGGATAATGCAGGTTCTATTCTCTTAACTCAGGGGTCGGCAACCTTTACTATCAAAAGAGCCATTTTGCCCCCTCCTGCATGAAATAAAATTCACCTGGAGCCGCAAAACCTATTTACCCTTAAAATGAAGATAAGACAGTGTATAACGTTTTATATATATATATGTCAGTGTTTCCCTTATATGCATTCAGCAGCGGCGCAGCTGCTATGAACTAGACCAGGGGTGGCCAACCAGTCAGAGACTAAGAGCCACAAAAATTACTGTGGTACCACAAAGAGCCACACCATATACCAGCGTTTCTCAACCTTTTTTTTCAGTCACGGCACCCTTCATGTGTTTATAGGTCTCACCCTCTGGCCTCTGAAGTTGCTAATGTCTTTTTTATTTGGGCCTCACAGGGTTAAAAGTACCCTGTGAGACCGACGGTTGCAAAATTACAAAATCACAGCCATTTAAAAAAAGAATGTTTATTTAAAAAAATTTAAGCACATGTATAGTCAATTGGTCCTGTTGTTCAGCCTCACAATGCTATTTGATAGTAAATGTGTTTATATGTCTCACCCTCTGGCCTCTGAAGTTGCTAATGTCTTTTTAATTTGGGCCTCACAGTTAACCTCTTAAGCCCGAGATATACAGTAAAAGTGTATATTTTCAGCATTACGTTTGTTTACCAATTATTTTAACTGTTATTAGTGAAATATAAGATTATAGAAATCTCAGGGCATTGAGTCGGAAACCGGCACATATTGACAGGAGGAAGTGGCACATCCAAAAGTGAGTGTAGTCTTTTGAAGGAAGAGACTCAGGGCTTTCGAATTTCGAAAAACTACCCTACCCAGCTCACACCAGCCCCTGTCAATCATCTGACTTCTGGATTCACTTTTTTATTTCTCTTATTTTTTGGGATTATCTCCCACAAACCTGAACGGTATTGCCATAAAACAGAACGCAGTTAGTTTATCTACCTTTCTGTGAAAGTCTTGCAAAAAACGGTGTTGCAATATGATGAAAAATGGTGGAGAAATTTACATTATAAAAAAGATGGCAGAATTCAGTACTGTATCTACAAAACCTTCTGTTTAAGCATCTTCCCTTTATTCATTTGCTTAGATTTTTCAGGTCTGGTCAATTTTAGCATGGTGTTATTCACAGTCAAAGATAAAAAAAATTAAATAGAATTGATATTCTCCTTTGGTTCATTACAATTTACTCAAGCCTAGTAACAGACACACTATTTCTGACACTGATTCATATATGTCCCTAGATTCAGATACCAAGAACATGCAAATGGACCATTTGAAAAAGAAATTTAAATGTGTATTCTACGTCCTTATGGAATGAGTCACATAAAAAAAAAATTAAAATTTTAAATTTTTTTATGGATGGAAGAGCCGCACATTGACGGGCAAAGAGCCGCTTGCGAGCCGCGGGTTGGCCACCCCTGCTCTAGTTGATTCAATGCTCTCTCTCTCTATCCCCTCTTCAAGGAGTGAGGGGGGCATGGTCAATTCCTAGAGCTTGTAAAAGAAATGGAACTGTCAGCATGTTTATCCATATAATGTTTGACCATAGCAGAGACACAGTTTTGAACCTTAGCTGCATATCTATGCTCACTAAGTGCCGTTTGGTGCGGCCAACATAGAAAGCATCACATGGAGAACAACACAGTATATAAATAACATGGGTAGTTTTACAGTTTATAAAATGTCTCGTTGTGTATACCTGCTGTGTTCTGGGATGGGTGAAGCCCTTACAGTTCACCACAGTGTCACACTGCTTACAGTGGCCACACTGAAACGTTCCATTAGGGACTTTAGGCAGCCATGTGGTTCTTTCCTCAGCTGGTAAGAGGCTGTGTACTAATCTGTCCCCTAGAGTAGGAGCTCTCCTAAAGGAACACACAGGGGGCTCTGGAAATACTTCTTTCAGAGTTTCATCACACTTGATGATGTCCCAGTTCCGCTTGATAATGTTGCATATAGCGGGAGCCTCTGTCCTGTATCTAGTGCAGAAGTACACCTGGTCCTTCTTAGGGCTAGTGGTGGGCTTCCTGGTTAGAAGTGATTGGCGTTCTAGGGTGCTGGCCTTAGAGAGAGCTGAATCTTAGGGGAGTCGTTACGCTGGTATACATCTCTCTGCTCTGAGTTTCAAAATCCCTGTCATTGTCACAAATCCTATGGAGCCTTTGGAATTGTCCAAACGGTATATTCTCAATCAGACTATCTGGTTGGAAACTATTAGCATGGAGTATGGTGTTTTTGTTTGTGTCTTTATGATAGATAGAAGTGTGTAAATAGCCCCTAGCATCTTTACTGATTGTAAGGTCTAGGAAGTTGATTTTATTTCTATCGTATTCTAAAGACGGTTCCACATTGCTATTTGTGCTGTTCAGATACCTATGAGATGACACCAACTCCTCCTCTGTTCCATTCCACCATAATATCACATCATCTATGTAGCGGGCCCACCAGATTAATCTGTCTCTGTATCAAGTTTGTTTATTAATTATCACAATAAAATACACGTACTTTACAGTGAAATGCTTGGTTCTGTATGAGCCCCTGAGAGTGTGCAAAAGTAAGTAAAAAGTAAGTAAAGAGGAATATACATATATACAATATACAGTACAAATTTGTAAACAGTGAGGTACAATGCAGAAAATGAGGTACAAAACTTTGAGGTAAGGTGCAAATCAGGTATGAATGTAGTGCAAATCTCTTTAATAATAGATAAATATAATGTAGTGTTAAAGTGTCGTTTAAAAGTGAGTGTGTGCATGTGGATGTGCAATGAGTGTAGATGATGGGTTGTTACATGGAGTCATTGAGCATCCTGATGGCCTGGGGATAGAAGCTCCTTCTCAGTCTCTCTGTACCGGCCATGAGACTCCGGTAGCGCTTGCCTGGGGATAGAAGCTCCTTCTGAGTCTCTCTGTACCGGCCATGAGACTCCGGTAGCGCTTGCCTGGGGATAGAAGCTCCTTCTGAGTCTCTCTGTACCGGCCATGAGACTCCGGTAGCGCTTGCCTGACCGCAGCAGTTCAAAGAGGCAGTTGTTTAGGTGACTAGAGTCTTTGGTTATTCTCTTAGCCTTGGCCCTGCAACGCTTGTTGTAAATGTCCTGGAGAGTGGGAAGCCCACCTCGGCTTCCATATGGATGGATGAAACACAAAGTCTTCTTCCCACCTGCCCAGATATAGAGCTGCACAGGAAGGACCATTGAGTAGAGAGTAGAGAGAGAGTAGAGAGAGAGTAGAGAGAGAGAGAGAGAGAGAGTGTCCGCTCGCGGTGCGAGTCTAGAGAGGAGAGACTGTCATTACGCGAGCGGCGCAAGTCTGACTTCAGAGCCACACTGAATGCACTGTAGGCTACTTTGCTTCCTGGATTAGGTACTATAGTTCGATTGAAACGGACCGAGTCCCAACTTTTCAAGAGGACCATGGTTCGGTTGTTTGGTCCTCAAAATAGTTCGGTTTGTGTTCACACCTCTACAAACAAAACGGACTATTCATTTAAGTGGACCAAACAGGGTAGGTGTGAACGCGCCCTCAAGGTCCTCCCATAGTCGAGCGGACTGCACACGGACTGGACTCCGCGGAGGTCCACTGGACTCATTGAGCTTTCATAGTCGATCGTACCTCAGCGGACCTCCACGGACCAATTTCCATATGTCTCGCGCCAGTTTACTACATTTCCCCACAATTCTTTCGCGCTGTTTACACTTCTGTTATGGCGTCATTATCAGATGAGCTGCTCTGTTTACTGGCTTTAATAATAATCTTTATAGTCCCGGAGTGATGTATCATATAAATGTCTGTATTTCTGTACTTCATTTGCCAGTCTCTCTTCAAAATGTGCGTCTATCTGCCATAGTTTTTACCACAAGATGGCGATGGCGTCAAGGGCAAATCTCAAACTCTCCTCGCGCGGTGTCACATTTAATGCAGGTCATGGTCAACAAAGACCATGAGCAGCGTTTTGTGTGACACCAAGTGGGCGCCGCAGACGTCCGCGCGTCAGAAAATAGGAGCTTCGCACTTGGACTCTGCTTTGGGTCTGCTTTGAGCCCGCGTGAGTCTGCTCCGTGTACGGTCCGCTCGACTATGGGAAGGGCTTAAGACTGACAGGCTACCTCCTGCATCAAGTTCAAGTTTCTTTATTAGTTGTCATACAGAAATACAGAATACTTTTGCATGAAATGCTTCTTTCTGTTTTGCTCCTGTGCTAGATAAAATAACAAGATAGTGTAAAATATTATAAATATGTATAAAATAGAAAGTCAAGTACGTAAACAAGTGTAAACAAAACACAATTTTTTTCTATATACAGTATATGTACAGTCTATACTTCTGTACAGTCTATACAGTCAGCTACTATACAGTACAGTGTAGAATGGTGATGTATAGCTTAGCTTGTGGTGCCACCTTGTGGTGGTGAGGTGCACTGAGGTGCATGGGATTGATGCCAAATATATAAATATAATATAAAGTATAAATATAAAGTGTGTGTTAGTGTCTAAGTGGGTAAAGTGGGTGCTACAGTGTGTTGTTTATTTAAAGTGAGTGTGTGTGTGTGGATGTGTGTGTTGTGGGTGTAATTGATGGTCTGTTATTTTCATTGTTCATTGAGCATCCATTGAGCATGCATTATAGGTTACATAATACTTCAATTGGAAGCTATATACACATATATACAAGCTATATACACATTTTTTTACTAGAATAGCAAAACACCAACAAAACAGGTAGAAAGATACTCTCATATTTACAAAAAATAAACCATATCAATGGTATCATTTATCCCTGGATAAGACATGGCTTTGAGTCTGTATATCCAGCGACTCTAGATCAGTGGTGGCCAACCAGTCAGAGACTAAGAGCCACAAAAATGACTGTGGTACCACAAAGAGCCACACCATATACCAGCGTTTCTCAACCTTTTTTTTCAGTCACGGCACCCTTCATGTGTTTATAGGTGTCACCCTCTGGCCTCTGAAGTTGCTCATGTCTTTTTTATTTGGGCCTCACAGGCTTAAAAGTAAGACCCACGGTTGCAAAATTACAAAATCACTTTTAGCCATTTAAAAAAAGAATGTTTATTTAAAAAAATGTAAGCACATGTATAGTCAATTGGTCCTGTTGTTCAGCCTCACAATGCTATTTGATAGTAAATGTGTTTATATGTCTCACCCTCTGGCCTCTGAAGTTGCTAATGTCTTTTTAATTTGGGCCTCACAGTTAACCTCTTAAGCCCGAGATATACAGTAAAAGTGTATATTTTCAGCATTACGTTTGTTTACCAATTATTTTAACTGTTATTAGTGAAATATAAGATTATAGAAATCTCAGGGCATTGAGTCGGAAACCGGCACATATTGACAGGAGGAAGTGGCACATCCAAAAGTGAGTGTAGTCTTTTGAAGGAAGAGACTCAGGGCTTTCGAATTTCGAAAAACTACCCTACCCAGCTCACACCAGCCCCTGTCAATCATCTGACTTCTGGATTCACTTTTTTATTTCTCTTATTTTTTGGGATTATCTCCCACAAACCTGAACGGTATTGCCATAAAACAGAACGCAGTTAGTTTATCTACCTTTCTGTGAAAGTCTTGCAAAAAACGGTGTTGCAATATGATGAAAAATGGTGGAGAAATTTACATTATAAAAAAGATGGCAGAATTCAGTACTGTATCTACAAAACCTTCTGTTTAAGCATCTTCCCTTTATTCATTTGCTTAGATTTTTCAGGTCTGGTCAATTTTAGCATGGTGTTATTCACAGTCAAAGATAAAAAAAATTAAATAGAATTGATATTCTCCTTTGGTTCATTACAATTTACTCAAGCCTAGTAACAGACACACTATTTCTGACACTGATTCATATATGTCCCTAGATTCAGATACCAAGAACATGCAAATGGACCATTTGAAAAAGAAATTTAAATGTGTATTCTACGTCCTTATGGAATGAGTCACATAAAAAAAAAAAAAAAAATTTAAAAAATTTAATGGATGGAAGAGCCGCACATTGACGGGCAAAGAGCCGCTTGCGAGCCGCGGGTTGGCCACCCCTGCTCTAGTTGATTCAATGCTCTCTCTCTCTATCCCCTCTTCAAGGAGTGAGGGGGGCATGGTCAATTCCTAGAGCTTGTAAAAGAAATGGAACTGTCAGCATGTTTATCCATATAATGTTTGACCATAGCAGAGACACAGTTTTGAACCTTGGCTGCATATCTATGCTCACTAAGTGCCGTTTGGTGCGGCCAACATAGAAAGCATCACATGGAGAACAACACAGTATATAAATAACATGGGTAGTTTTACAGTTTATAAAATGTCTCGTTGTGTATACCTGCTGTGTTCTGGGATGGGTGAAGCCCTTACAGTTCACCACAGTGTCACACTGCTTACAGTGGCCACACTGAAACGTTCCATTAGGGACTTTAGGCAGCCATGTGGTTCTTTCCTCAGCTGGTAAGAGGCTGTGTACTAATCTGTCCCCTAGAGTAGGAGCTCTCCTAAAGGAACACACAGGGGGCTCTGGAAATACTTCTTTCAGAGTTTCATCACACTTGATGATGTCCCAGTTCCGCTTGATAATGTTGCATATAGCGGGAGCCTCTGTCCTGTATCTAGTGCAGAAGTACACCTGGTCCTTCTTAGGGCTAGTGGTGGGCTTCCTGGTTAGAAGTGATTGGCGTTCTAGGGTGCTGGCCTTAGAGAGAGCTGGATCTTAGGGGAGTCGTTACGCTGGTATACATCTCTCTGCTCTGAGTTTCAAAATCCCTGTCATTGTCACAAATCCTATGGAGCCTTTGGAATTGTCCAAACGGTATATTCTCAATCAGACTATCTGGTTGGAAACTATTAGCATGGAGTATGGTGTTTTTGTTTGTGTCTTTATGATAGATAGAAGTGTGTAAATAGCCCCTAGCATCTTTACTGATTGTAAGGTCTAGGAAGTTGATTTTATTTCTATCGTATTCTAAAGACGGTTCCACATTGCTATTTGTGCTGTTCAGATACCTATGAGATGACACCAACTCCTCCTCTGTTCCATTCCACCATAATATCACATCATCTATGTAGCGGGCCCACCAGATTAATCTGTCTCTGTATCAAGTTTGTTTATTAATTATCACAATAAAATACACGTACTTTACAGTGAAATGCTTGGTTCTGTATGAGCCCCTGAGAGTGTGCAAAAGTAAGTAAAAAGTAAGTAAAGAGGAATATACATATATACAATATACAGTACAAATTTGTAAACAGTGAGGTACAATGCAGAAAATGAGGTACAAAACTTTGAGGTAAGGTGCAAATCAGGTATGAATGTAGTGCAAATCTCTTTAATAATAGATAAATATAATGTAGTGTTAAAGTGTCGTTTAAAAGTGAGTGTGTGCATGTGGATGTGCAATGAGTGTAGATGATGGGTTGTTACATGGAGTCATTGAGCATCCTGATGGCCTGGGGATAGAAGCTCCTTCTCAGTCTCTCTGTACCGGCCATGAGACTCCGGTAGCGCTTGCCTGGGGATAGAAGCTCCTTCTGAGTCTCTCTGTACCGGCCATGAGACTCCGGTAGCGCTTGCCTGGGGATAGAAGCTCCTTCTGAGTCTCTCTGTACCGGCCATGAGACTCCGGTAGCGCTTGCCTGACCGCAGCAGTTCAAAGAGGCAGTTGTTTAGGTGACTAGAGTCTTTGGTTATTCTCTTAGCCTTGGCCCTGCAACGCTTGTTGTAAATGTCCTGGAGAGTGGGAAGCCCACCTCGGCTTCCATATGGATGGATGAAACACAAAGTCTTCTTCCCACCTGCCCAGATATAGAGCTGCACAGGAAGGACCATTGAGTAGAGAGTAGAGAGAGAGTAGAGAGAGAGTAGAGAGAGAGAGAGTGTCCGCTCGCGGTGCGAGTCTAGAGAGGAGAGACTGTCATTACGCGAGCGGCGCAAGTCTGACTTCAGAGCCACACTGAATGCACTGTAGGCTACTTTGCTTCCTGGATTAGGTACTATAGTTCGATTGAAACGGACCGAGTCCCAACTTTTCAAGAGGACCATGGTTCGGTTGTTTGGTCCTCAAAATAGTTCGGTTTGTGTTCACACCTCTACAAAAAAAACAGACTATTCATTTAAGTGGACCAAACAGGGTAGGTGTGAACGCGCCCTCAAGGTCCTCCCATAGTCGAGCGGACTGCACACGGACTGGACTCCGCGGAGGTCCACTGGACTCATTGAGCTTTCATAGTCGATCGTACCTCAGCGGACCTCCACAGACCAATTTCCTACATGTCTCGCGCCAGTTTACTACATTTCCCCACAATTCTTTTGCGCTGTTTACACTTCTGTTATGGCGTCATTATCAGATGATGAAGAAGAGCTGCTCTGTTTACTGGCTTTAATAATAATCTTTATAGTCCCGGAGTGATGTATCATATAAATGTCTGTATTTCTGTACTTCATTTGCCAGTCTCTCTTCAAAATGTGCGTCTATCTGCCATAGTTTTTACCACAAGATGGCGATGGCGTCAAGGGCAAATCTCAAACTCTCCTCGCGCGGTGTCACATTTAATGCAGGTCATGGTCAACAAAGACCATGAGCAGCGTTTTGTGTGACACCAAGTGGGCGCCGCAGACGTCCGCGCGTCAGAAAATAGGAGCTTCGCACTTGGACTCTGCTTTGGGTCTGCTTTGAGCCCGCGTGAGTCTGCTCCGTGTACGGTCCGCTCGACTATGGGAAGGGCTTAAGACTGACAGGCTACCTCCTGCATCAAGTTCAAGTTTCTTTATTAGTTGTCATACAGAAATACAGAATACTTTTGCATGAAATGCTTCTTTCTGTTTTGCTCCTGTGCTAGATAAAATAACAAGATAGTGTAAAATATTATAAATATGTATAAAATAGAAAGTCAAGTACGTAAACAAGTGTAAACAAAACACAATTTTTTTCTATATACAGTATATGTACAGTCTATACTTCTGTACAGTCTATACAGTCAGCTACTATACAGTACAGTGTAGAATGGTGATGTATAGCTTAGCTTGTGGTGCCACCTTGTGGTGGTGAGGTGCACTGAGGTGCATGGGATTGATGCCAAATATATAAATATAATATAAAGTATAAATATAAAGTGTGTGTTAGTGTCTAAGTGGGTAAAGTGGGTGCTACAGTGTGTTGTTTTTTTAAAGTGAGTGTGTGCGTGTGGATGTGTGTGTTGTGGGTGTAATTGATGGTCTGTTATTTTCATTGTTCATTGAGCATCCATTGAGCATGCATTATAGGTTACATAATACTTCAATTGGAAGCTATATACACATATATACAAGCTATATACAAATTTTTTAACCAGAATAGCAAAACACCAACAAAACAGGTAGAAAGATACTCTCACATTTACAAAAAATAAACCATATCAATGGTATCATTTATCCCTGGATAAGACATGGCTTTGAGTCTGTATATCCAGCGACTCTAGATCAGTGGTGGCCAACCAGTCAGAGACTAAGAGCCACAAAAATGACTGTGGTACCACAAAGAGCCACACCATATACCAGCGTTTCTCAACCTTTTTTTTCAGTCACGGCACCCTTCATGTGTTTATAGGTGTCACCCTCTGGCCTCTGAAGTTGCTAATGTCTTTTTTATTTGGGCCTCACAGGCTTAAAAGTAAGACTCACGGTTGCAAAATTACAAAATCACTTTTAGCCATTTAAAAAAATAATGTTTATTTAAAAAAATGTAAGCACATGTATTGGTCCTGTTGTTCAGCCTCACAATGCTATTTGATAGTAAATGTGTTTATATGTCCCACCCTCTGGCCTCTGAAGTTGCTAATGTCTTTTTAATTTGGGCCTCACAGTTAACCTCTTAAGCCCGAGATATACAGTAAAAGTGTATATTTTCAGCATTACGTTTGTTTACCAATTATTTTAACTGTTATTAGTGAAATATAAGATTATAGAAATCTCAGGGCATTGAGTCGGAAACCGGCACATATTGACAGGAGGAAGTGGCACATCCAAAAGTGAGTGTAGTCTTTTGAAGGAAGAGACTCAGGGCTTTCGAATTTTGAAAAACTACCCTACCCAGCTCACACCAGCCCCTGTCAATCATCTGACTTCTGGATGAACTTTTTTATTTCTCTTATTTTTTGGGATTATCTCCCACAAACCTGAACGGTATTGCCATAAAACAGAACGCAGTTAGTTTATCTACCTTTCTGTGAAAGTCTTGCAAAAAACTGTGTTGCAATACGATGAAAAATGGTATTTTTTTTTTAATTTACATTATAAAAAAGATGGCAGAATTCAGTACTGTATCTACAAAACCTTCTGTTTAATCATCTTCCCTTTATTCATTTGCTTCGATTTTTCAGGTCTGGTCAATTTTAGCATGGTGTTATTCAGTCAAAGATTTTTTATTTATTTATTTTTTTTAATATAATTGATATTTTCCTTTGGTTCATTACAATTTACTCAAGCCTAACAGACACACTATTTCTGACACTGATCCATATATGTCCCTAGATTCAGATACCAAGAACATGCAAATGGACCATTTGAAAACAAATTGTAAATGTTTATTCTACGTCCTTATGGAATGAGTCACCTAAAAAAAAAATTACATTTTATGGATGGAAGAGCCGCACATAGACGGGCAAAGAACCGCATGCGGCTCGCGAGCCGCGGGTTGGCCACCCCTGCTCTAGTTGATTCAATGCTCTCTCTCTCTATCCCCTCTTCAAGGAGTGAGGGGGGCATGGTCAATTCCTAGAGCTTGTAAAAGAAATGGAACTGTCAGCATGTTTATCCATATAATGTTTGACCATAGCAGAGACACAGTTTTGAACCTTAGCTGCATATCTATGCTCACTAAGTGCCGTTTGGTGCGGCCAACATAGAAAGCATCACATGGAGAACAACACAGTATATAAATAACATGGGTAGTTTTACAGTTTATAAAATGTCTCGTTGTGTATACCTGCTGTGTTCTGGGATGGGTGAAGCCCTTACAGTTCACCACAGTGTCACACTGCTTACAGTGGCCACACTGAAACGTTCCATTAGGGACTTTAGGCAGCCATGTCAGGGCTGTACGTTAACTTTTTTTGCACATAGCACTGGTGCTACAGAGGTTGATAGTTTTGTAGCACAGGCCAAAATCTTGTAGCACAAGTATAAAACGTGTTATATTTGTAACAGTCACAAATGTGCCTATTGTATTTGTGTTATTTAGTTGCAGTGCCATGTTTGGCTGTCATTTAGTATATCGCCATGTGTTATTATTACTATGATACTCTCATATGCTATTTTCAATTAATATCATAAACAACATAAGGAATATTAGCATAATTTTGAGTGGACTGAAGGACTGAGTCAGCGTTAATAGTTTTAAATGCAAATAATTTATTGAAAGATAGAAGTGGGGTCGGTTGGGACACACACACACACACAATGGGGGACCCTGATGTAAACAAGACAAACGTCTTTCTCTGGTCTGCATCCCCTTAACAATTGTGTGTATTGAGCCGTACTGTACCCATTCTGCAATCTGTTAAATAAAGTTTTCATTCATTCATACACACTGTTTCAACTCACCACCCCCGCATCATATTGTAGTCTAGTCTGTCTTCAAACTTCCACTCCTCTCGAAACTTGTTTATATTTGAATATCAACATTATCTGTCCATCCTCAGTTTACTATAATATACTCCTGTCCTGAGTCCTGACTAGTGACTTCATCGTCTTTCCAAACGCACGCACGCACACACACACACAGGGAAGGGGAGAGAGTGCCCCCCCATTTCCCTTTCCCCAGTCCACACTGTGTCTGCTGGCTCTGCGCCTCTGCCTCTGATCAGGATTAGCTTGTTAGCTTGCTAACGTTGTAGTGATTGTAATGGTACATAAACGTTAATTTCGGGCGATGTGCGCATAAAGGAATGGCGACGGTGCAAAGCATGTAGATGCATTTGACCCGTTGCGAGAAAAAAAAAACACCACGGACTTATTTCGGGACGTGTAGGCGCACTGCTGTGTTAACGCAGCAGTGCGCACCAACCGACCAACGCGCTGCTCTGCTTGCAGAAGCACGGATAGGGCGGATATGACTCGTCGAGTTGTCACAAGAGTTTTTTCAAAATAAGAGTATCATATGCACCTGAACGTTGCTAGCTTTCGGAGCCTAGCTGGAGCTGCGCGTGGGCAGAAATGAGACCCGCTACAGGATTTTCAAAATAAGAGTATCTATATGAACCGAATCCCTATCGCACCAGTGCTATTGAAGTAAATCCATCCATCGCACAGACCGCTGTTGCTGTAGCACGTGCGATATATATGTCGCACTGTACAGCCCTGCATGTGGTTCTTTCCTCAGCTGGTAAGAGGCTGTGTACTAGTCTGTCCCCTAGAGTAGGAGCTCTCCTGAAGGAACACACAGGGGGCTCTGGAAATACTTCTTTCAGAGTTTCATCACACTTGATGATGTCCCAGTTCCGTTTGATAATGTTGCGTATAGCGGGAGCCTCTGTCCTGTATCTAGTGCAGAAGTACACCTGGTCCTTCTTAGGGCTAGTGGTGGGCTTCCTAGTTAGAAGTGATTGGCGTTCTAGGGTGCTGGCCTTAGAGAGAGCTGGATCTTAGGGGAGTCGTTACGCTGGTATACATCTCTCTGCTCTGAGTTTCAAAATCAAGTCAAGTCAAGAGTTTTAATTGTCACGGCATACAGGTATACAATGAAATGCGGCTGGTCTTGCCCGCGACGATGTGCAATACAGTGGTACAACATATAATAGAATCCAATAAAAATACAGTGGTACAACATATAATAGAATCCAATAAAAACAACAGTGCAATAAACAGGTAACATGGTGTGCCATCTCGGTATCTGTACATAGTATTTACAGAGCATATAGGACATGCTAGGTAGCTTTAGTAGTGCAATACACTGTTCCTGTTGTTATACTAGTTTAAAGTGGCCTTTCCTCTGGTCATAAGTGTGCGTGTGTGCGGCATGAGTGTTATGTGGCTGCTAGCACAAATCCTACGGAGCCTTTGGAATTCTCAATCAGACTATCTGGTTGGAAACTATTAGCATGGAGTATGGTGTTTTTGTTTGTGTCTTTATGATAGATAGAAGTGTGTAAATAGCCCCTAGCATCTTTACTGATTGTAAGGTCTAGGAAGTTGATTTTATTTCTATCGTATTCTAAAGACGGTTCCACATTGCTATTTGTGCTGTTCAGATACCTATGAGATGACACCAACTCCTCCTCTGTTCCATTCCACCATAATATCACATCATCTATGTAGCGGGCCCACCAGATTAATCTGTCTCTGTATCAAGTTTGTTTATTAATTATCACAATAAAATACACGTACTTTACAGTGAAATGCTTGGTTCTGTATGAGCCCCTGAGAGTGTGCAAAAGTAAGTAAAAAGTAAGTAAAGAGGAATATACATATATACAATATACAGTACAAATTTGTAAACAGTGAGGTACAATGCAGAAAATGAGGTACAAAACTTTGAGGTAAGGTGCAAATCAGGTATGAATGTAGTGCAAATCTCTTTAATAATAGATAAATATAATGTAGTGTTAAAGTGTCGTTTAAAAGTGAGTGTGTGGATGTGTATGCAATGAGTGTAGATGATGGGTTGTTACATGGAGTCATTGAGCATCCTGATGGCCTGGGGATAGAAGCTCCTTCTGAGTCTCTCTGTACCGGCCATGAGACTCCGGTAGCGCTTGCCTGGGGATAGAAGCTCCTTCTGAGTCTCTCTGTACCGGCCATGAGACTCCGGTAGCGCTTGCCTGGGGATAGAAGCTCCTTCTGAGTCTCTCTGTACCGGCCATGAGACTCCGGTAGCGCTTGCCTGCGGATAGAAGCTCCTTCTGAGTCTCTCTGTACCGGCCATGAGACTCCGGTAGTGCTTGCCTGGGGATAGAAGCTCCTTCTGAGTCTCTCTGTACCGGCCATGAGACTCCGGTAGCGCTTGCCTGGGGATAGAAGCTCCTTCTGAGTCTCTCTGTACCGGCCATGAGACTCCGGTAGCGCTTGCCTGGGGATAGAAGCTCCTTCTGAGTCGCTCTGTACCGGCCATGAGACTCCGGTAGCGCTTGCCTGGGGATAGAAGCTCCTTCTGAGTCTCTCTGTACCGGCCATGAGACTCCGGTAGCGCTTGCCTGGGGATAGAAGCTCCTTCTGAGTCTCTCTGTACCGGCCATGAGACTCCGGTAGTGCTTGCCTGGGGATAGAAGCTCCTTCTGAGTCGCTCTGTACCGGCCATGAGACTCCGGTAGCGCTTGCCTGGGGATAGAAAGCTCCTTCTGAGGGTGCTTTCACATATAGTTTTGGTGGACTCAGTGCGGTTCTGGTAGTGAAGTTGCAACATTGTTGCATTCATCATTTGGTTCGTCTGCATTCACACAGTAAATTTGTCAGGCGCACCAAACTTTATGAACAATGTCACGCGGTCGAAAAGTCTATTGGACACAATGGAGAGTGGAAATCCCTCCCCTTCAGGAAGTGAAATGCGGAAATACACAAACTGCGTAGCAGTGATAGTAGCAGAGGCGTGGCATTGATAGAGTGGAAATGTGTGTGTGGCTGCGAGCCTGTGTGTGCGCGCGTGCGTGTGTGTGTGTCTGTGTGTGTGGACTGCGAGTCATGTCTGACTCCAGATCAGCGGATCACCCAAGTCTGTCCACAAGACATGTTTACACAGTGTGCTTGTAATGCCGCGCGCCACGGTAATAATAAGCTGTGTTTTTTTTCTTATTCCTTCTACCCAAGATGCACAGTTATATAGATAGATAGATGCAGTGTGCTGCGCGCAGTATTAATAATAATAATAATAAGCTGCTGTGTTCCTTCTACCCAAGATGCCTGACTGACTACGTTTGGTCCGCGTTTGGTCCGATGAAGGCGAACCGAGACCTATGTTTTTTGGAGGACCGAGTTCGCGTGTTTGGTCCGCGGACCGAGTTCGACTGCGCATTCACACAAACCCGAAAAACCGGACTATCGACTTCTGGTCCGATAGTCCGGATCAAACAGCCCCTGTGTGAAAGCGACCTGAGTCTCTGTACTGGCCATGAGGCTCCGGTAGCGCTTGCCTGACCGCAGCAGTTCAAAGAGGCAGTTGTTTAGGTGACTAGAGTCTTTGGTTATTCTCTTAGCCTTGGCCCTTCAACACTTGTTGTAAATGTCCTGGAGAGTGGGAAGCCCACCTCGGCTTCCATATGGATGGATGAAACACAAAGTCTTCTTCCCACCTGCCCAGATATAGAGCTGCACAGGAAGGACTAGAGCAGCTCCCATCACCAGATAATGTCCAAATATGAGACAATTCAAACTGAATTATAAGGAAATGATGTTCACGAGGTACAGGGATGAGGAAGGGATTTGAAATTCACGGGTGTTTAAATTTGTATTTGATTTCTTTCATGTTTTACATAATATATATATTTTTTTTGCATAGATATATATTTGTTTTGTAAGGTAACCCTAACCCTAACCCTAACCCTAACCACTTTAGAGAGCATCCGTGCGTATAACCGTGATAGTCAGAAGACTAGGCGATCACAAGAAAAGTCATGAAATTCATAGGGCTGGACGACCAGCCATTAACTCATTGACGGCCACAAGCTTCCCCCATCCTTCACTGTCTAGCGCCAGCTTTTCTTGACCATTTTCACGATATTTCAAGATATTTGCGGATCTATTGTATATTATAGCTATGGAGACAATAGTATGGCTCATTTGACAGACACTATTTCTAGTCCAACATGTAAAATTTTTTTTGTTTCTACACACTGTAGTTTGAAGTTTATTACACGCTAAACATCTGCCATTTCCGAAAAAATCCAGTCATTTTCCATAGATCGCGAAATAAAACGCGTTATATGCAATAAGCCCAAATCGTTCTGGTTGATCCCCTGAACCCCCAAATACTCCAAAATCAAAGGTATATACCATGTACACATGTGCCTTCACAAGATCATCAAGGGGGGGGGGTACCCCGAAACGCGATCGTTACAAAACGCTTGGTTTATGTCCGGTAAAGTAAGACACTGTGATCGTTACAGAAACATGTTTCAGGTTTGGTAAAATAGACATAGGGGGTCCTTACTTTAGCCAGAAGGTACTCCAGAAAGAATAATTCCAATGATCCCATCCGCGATATATGTTATTACACGTGTTTATGGGAAACTAGGTTTTGAGGCGAGCAGATCTGCTAGCGATTGCTCTGCAAGAGCTCCTCCCCCTCAGAGCGAGTGTTGATAGTCCAGTTCAGCCATTGTCTCTACTGATCCCTTTCTGTCTGGTAAGATTCGATCGGCATTGCAATTCCAATGTAGCCAAACGAGCCAGGGGCGGCTAGAGTGATCCGGATGATCGTTTAGAATGTGGATCAAAGGAAAAAGATCAAAGGATCTAAAAACGTATTATTACTTGTTTGCCGCTCAAGCGTTAGCGATGAAACACGTAATATTACGTGTTTGGCCCCCAATGAGTTAAGTTTAGTCAACACGAGTACTCTCTCAGCCCCGCTACACACTCTCAGCCCTGCTACTCTCTCAGCCCTGCTACACTCTCTCAGCCCCGCTACTCTCTCAGCCCCGCTACACTCTCTCAGCCCCGCTACACTCTCAGCCCTGCTACACTCTCTCAGCCCCGCTACACTCTCAGCCCCGCTACACTCTCTCAGCCCCGCTACACTCTCAGCCCCGCTACAGTCTCTCAGCCCCGCTACACTCTCAGCCCCGCTACACTCTCTCAGCCCCGCTACACTCTCTCAGCCCTGCTACACTCTCAGCCCCGCTACACTCTCTCAGCCCCGCTACACTCTCTCAGCCCCGCTACACTCTCAGCCCCGCTACACTCTCTCAGCCCCGCTACACTCTCTCAGCCCCGCTACACTCTCTCAGCCCCGCTACACTCTCTCAGCCCTGCTACACTCTCAGCCCGCTACACTCTCTCAGCCCCGCTACTCTCTCTCAGCCCCGCTACACTCTCTCAGCCCTGCTACACTCTCAGCCCTGCTACACTCTCTCAGCCCCGCTACACTCTCTCAGCCCCGCTACACACTCTCAGCCCCGCTACACTCTCTCAGCCCTGCTACACTCTCTCAGGCCCGCTACACTCTCAGCCCCGCTACAGTCTCTCAGCCCCGCTACACTCTCTCAGCCCCGCTACACTCTCTCAGCCCCGCTACACACTCTCAGCCCCGCTACACTCTCTCAGCCCCGCTACACTCTCTCAGCCCCACTACACTCTCAGCCCCGCTACACTCTCAGCCCTGCTACACTCTCAGCCCCGCTACACTCTCTCAGCCCCGCTACTCTCTCAGCCCCGCTACACTCTCTCAGCCCCGCTACACTCTCTCAGCCCCGCTACAGTCTCTCAGCCCCGCTACACTCTCTCAGCCCCGCTACACTCTCAGCCCCGCTACACTCTCAGCCCCGCTACACTCTCTCAGCCCCGCTACACTCTCTCAGCCCTGCTACACTCTCAGCCCCTCTCTCAGCCCCGCTACACTCTCAGCCCCGCTACACTCTCAGCCCCACTACACTCTCTCAGCCCTGCTACACTCTCAGCCCCGCTACACTCTCTCAGCCCCGCTACACTCTCTCAGCCCCGCTACACTCTCAGCCCCGCTACACTCTCAGCCCCGCTACACTCTCAGCCCCGCTACACTCTCTCAGCCCCGCTACACTCTCTCAGCCCCGCTACACTCTCTCAGCCCCGCTACTCTCTCTCAGCCCCGCTACACTCTCTCAGCCCCGCTACACTCTCTCAGCCCCGCTACACTCTCTCAGCCCCGCTACACTCTCTCAGCCCCGCTACACTCTCTCAGCCCTGCTACACTCTCTCAGCCCTGCTACACTCTCTCAGCCCCGCTACACTCTCTCAGCCCCGCTACACTCTCTCAGCCCTGCTACACTCTCAGCCCCGCTACACTCTCTCAGCCCCGCTACACTCTACACTCTCTCAGCCCCGCTACACTCTCTCAGCCCCGCTACACTCTCTCAGCCCTGCTACACTCTCTCAGCCCTGCTACACTCTCAGCCCCGCTACACTCTCTCAGCCCCACTACACTCTCTCAGCCCCGCTACACTCTCAGCCCTGCTACACTCTCAGCCCCGCTACACTCTCTCAGCCCCGCTACACTCTCAGCCCCGCTACACACTCTCAGCCCCGCTACTCTCTCAGCCCTGCTACACTCTCAGCCCTGCTACACTCTCAGCCCTGCTACACTCTCTCAGCCCCGCTACACTCTCTCAGCCCTGCTACACTCTCTCAGCCCCGCTACACTCTCTCAGCCCCGCTACTCTCTCAGCCCCGCTACACTCTCAGCCCTGCTACACTCTCTCAGCCCTGCTACACTCTCAGCCCTGCTACACTCTCTCAGCCCCGCTACACTCTCTCAGCCCCGCTACACTCTCTCAGCCCCGCTACACTCTCAGCCCTGCTACACTCTCTCAGCCCCGCTACACTCTCTCAGCCCCGCTACTCTCTCAGCCCCGCTACACTCTCAGCCCTGCTACACTCTCTCAGCCCTGCTACACTCTCAGCCCCGCTACACTCTCTCAGCCCCGCTACACTCTCAGCCCCGCTACACTCTCTCAGCCCTGCTACACTCTCAGCCCCGCTACACTCTCTCAGCCCCACTACACTCTCTCAGCCCCGCTACACTCTCAGCCCTGCTACACTCTCAGCCCCGCTACACTCTCTCAGCCCCGCTACACTCTCAGCCCCGCTACACACTCTCAGCCCCGCTACTCTCTCAGCCCTGCTACACTCTCAGCCCTGCTACACTCTCTCAGCCCTGCTACACTCTCAGCCCCGCTACACTCTCTCAGCCCCACTACACTCTCTCAGCCCCGCTACACTCTCAGCCCTGCTACACTCTCAGCCCCGCTACACTCTCTCAGCCCCGCTACACTCTCTCAGCCCCGCTACACTCTCTCAGCCCCGCTACACTCTCAGCCCAGCTACACTCTCAGCCCCGCTACACTCTCAGCCCCGCTACACTCTCTCAGCCCCGCTACACTCCCAGCCCCGCTACACTCTCTCAGCCCCGCTACACTCTCTCAGCCCCGCTACACACTCTCAGCCCCGCTACACTCTCTCAGCCCTGCTACACTCTCTCAGCCCCGCTACACTCTCTCAGCCCTGCTACACTCTCTCAGCCCCGCTACACTCTCAGCCCCTCTCTCAGCCCTGCTACAGTCTCTCAGCCCCGCTACACTCTCTCAGCCCCGCTACACTCTCAGCCCCGCTACACTCTCTCAGCCCCGCTACACTCTCAGCCCCGCTACACTCTCTCAGCCCCGCTACACTCTCTCAGCCCCGCTACTCTCTCAGCCCCGCTACACTCTCAGCCCCGCTACACTCTCTCAGCCCCGCTACTCTCTCAGCCCCGCTACACTCTCAGCCCCGCTACTCTCTCAGCCCCGCTACACTCTCAGCCCCGCTACACTCTCTCAGCCCCGCTACACTCCCAGCCCCGCTACACTCTCTCAGCCCCGCTACTCTCTCAGCCCCGCTACACTCTCAGCCCCGCTACACTCCCAGCCCCGCTACACTCTCTCAGCCCCGCTACACTCTCTCAGCCCCGCTACACTCTCAGCCCCGCTACACTCTCTCAGCCCCGCTACACTCTCTCAGCCCCGCTACTCTCTCAGCCCCGCTACTCTCTCAGCCCCGCTACACTCTCAGCCCTGCTACTCTCTCAGCCCCGCTACACTCTCAGCCCTGCTACACTCTCTCAGCCCCGCTACACTCTCAGCCCCGCTACACTCCCAGCCCCGCTACACTCTCTCAGCCCCGCTACACTCCCAGCTGGTCACTGAAAGGCACAACGAGCATGCTGTGAAGACCCGCCCTACTCTACCTCTGATTTGCAGACTGTGGGTGGGGGAATGTGATTGGACCAAAGCAGAGTTGACAGACACACACACAAACAGTGCAGTCAGACATAGAGAGCGGAGAATTCTTACTCGTTGCGTTTGTGGCGATGTCTCGCAGATAATACAGATAATACATAATGAAAGAAAACTGTGTTTTTCAATGTACATTTGGTTTATAACTGATATATAGAGATGAGCTTTAAGAGCGTCTACTGAGACGGATCTATAGATCTTAATAGCGCTGGCAGGCAGAGGGGGTTGCAGCAGCAGACTGAGATAGAGCTCAGGGCATGCCGCGGTCGCCATCGGCACATAAACAAACTGATAACAGCTAGGCAGCAGGAGGTTTGGGTCAGAGCGATGGGGGGAGGTTTGACATTAATGAAACAGACGTTTTAATGTGTGTTAAAGGTTATTAGCAGTTGTCAAAGACAGCACGTCACATGGCAACCAGAAGAGGGGCGAGGCCGTCGTTGCTATGACGAAGATAATATAAATCTAACAGTGGTTCCGGGTAAGGGCAGACTGAGATACGAACCACACAGAAGAGAAGAAGCTTGATTAGAGACTTGGAAGCGATTCCCCCTCCCCTCGCGGGGAAAGGACTGACGTGGCATGACCACAGAGAAGGTTTTGGGATAACAGCGAGGCCCCAACGATCACAGAGCGGGGTAACAGGAGATCATTAGAATAATGAACTTTAGTGTTCCATCAGAGACTTCCGCAGGGACAACACAATCTGATAACATCTGATCTGAGGCTTTTGTTTATGGAATAAACAACGCTTTTCCGAGAAAGGTATTACGCTGTCAAGTGTCGAATTCTTACGAAGGTGGTGAATCATTATGGTTGCGGATTGCATTAACGGGGAATGATAAGGATTGTATCAGCCAGTATGAGAAGACGAAATAAACACAACGCAGGGTCAGTGGATGGAGAGATGATAACACAAGAAGACACAGATGAAGAAGTGATACTGGCTGAACCATCAGAATCTAACGGTACATACAGGGCCACCTGGGAGAAATGCGAGGCCCTGTGCGAGATTTAAACGCGAGCCCCCCCCCCCCCCCCCCAAAAAGGTACAAATATATATATATATATATATATATATATATAATTTTTTTTTTTTTTTTTTTTTTTTTTCATACAGTCAACATATTCTTAAATAATAGCGCTGCCCGAGGCTGGGCATGATACAGTCAACATATAGCAAGAGAGAGAGCGAGAGAGAGCTCCCGTTCTACAGTCAATATACAGTGTACAGAGAGAGAGAGAGAGAGAGAGAGAGAGACACACATTGGAAAGAAATTGAAATGCTATTTGGCCCTAAACAGAGAGTACACAGTGGCAGAATACCTGAGCACTGTGACTGAAGATCCTTGACTAGGTACAGACTCAGCGAGCACAGCCTAGCCATCGAGAAAGGCCGCCATAGGCAGACTGTGTGTGTTAGAAAGAGAGAGAGAGAGAGAGAGAGAGAGAGAGAGCTTGTGTGTTAGAGAGAGAGAGCATGTCTGTGTGTCGTGTGTGTGTTAGAGAGAGAGCATGTATGAGAGAGATAAGCAAAGATGAGCCCCTAATATAATATATACATAGATCCAAAAGGACAAAGATCAACACTTAAATCCAAAGAGAAGAGGGTCTATACCAGAGAAAACAAAGCAGCAAGGAGCCAATGGCCGACATCAGCTAAATAGGCTAGCCAGGTACTGACACCAGGCCACACACAGCTTTGGCCAACGCTACCCAAGCTACACAAACGACCAAGACAATTCACACACAGCACATGTCGTATCTCCAAATGTTGTGAAGTAACATGTTTTGCCTGGAAAAAAACATTGTTATTAACAAAACATTCGGGAGGGGAAGGAAGGAAGAGTGGGGTAATGTCATGACATCTTACCTGCACCAAGGAATGCAGGGCGAAAGGCCGCAACACAGGTCTCCACGTTGACGAAAGGCCTATCGCTGATGGGACAAAAAGAAGCTATGGCCGGAGCCTTGTCATGGTGCAGGCCCGACTACATCTTCTGTCAAAGATGATGTCGTAGTCGGAGAGTGCCAGGGCCCGCTATTCTCACGGCTAATGTCAATGGTCGTAGCACAAGCTAACAGCTAACTCTAGGCTAACTGATAGCTTCAAGCTAACGTTCCCAGGCGAGCGAAAACGAGCAGCTAACGTCGTAGCTAAACAGCTAACTGGCTAACAGTTAGCTCAACCCGGCTATCGCTAACCACTAGCTAACGCAGAAGCAAGCTATGCGGCTACCACTGAAAAACTGTACAACGTGAGAAAAGCAATACAGGCCAACACTTCAGACAGCCGCTGTGTTTTCCTCTTCTCATACGAAGAGAGAAGGGAAAAAGAAGGCAATACACGTCCCACTACAGAGTGGTGTTTACCATAGCGGTGCCGGCAACAAGTCCCTCACGGACTATAGCCGACTTGAGCATGGAGATATTCTCATAATGAAACACCAAGCTCACCTCCCTCGCACCAGGTGCTGACACCAGGCCACACACCTTTAGCTACTAGTACTACAACAGCTAGTCGGCCCATTTGGCTCCCGAGAGAGAGAGAGAGAGATATCCACGGCGGGAATAGAATAGAGTGCATTAAAAACTCACCAAACGTCCAAGAGGATGGAGACAACCGCGTGGAGTTGACGAAGTTCATCTGCCAAACGACCGTCCTCTTCATCTTGGCATAACAATGCTGCACACGCTGTCTCTAGGTTAGCTAACGCTAGTTAGCCTTTAGCTAAGCTAGCTACTAGCCGACATCATCATGGCTATATCCCGACTGAACCACACGTTAGCACTCAATATTATAACGTAGCTAAAGCTAACTAGCTGTCCCTGTCTTTAGCCGGGATGGCTAGCCTGACTGAACTGTCTAACATGCAACAACTTTCATCTTCAGTCCATCTGCCGAACGATGTCCTCTTCATCTTGGCTGGCATAACCTCCAATGCTGCACTCGCGAAATAGTCAGACTCTACCTTACCTGTAACCCCTCCCCTCATTGAAACCAATTCTGCTGCAGAGCCTCAGAGCTGCCTCCAATAGTGTATCTGCAGAGCCAATAGTGTATCTGCAGAGCCGCAGAGCCAGGAACAAGTCAGACACATTCTACAAACGTGTCTAATGTGAAATATATAAGCAAAACTAGATTTTAGGTCTGTGATGAAAAAGGGCCTCGCGGGAAGGGGGGCCTCGCAAAAAAAGAAAAAAAAAATTGTGTGAGGCCCCCCTTCCCGCGAGGCCCTGTGCGACCGCACTGCTCGCACACCCCCTGAGGCGGCCCTGAGTACATATGAAAAGTATAATTTGCTCAGAGGCCAGAGACAGTTGTGGTTCGGTCCGGATCTGGACCAGAGTCCGGACTTTGAGAATGCCTGTGTTAGACCTACTACAGTATAATACTGCCAGCTGCTATAACAAAATTAAAAACGTTTTGTATTTGTTAGTTAAGTTTAGATCTGTATTTATTATTTCTTATTGTTTTGTCATTATTATTATTAGTATTGTTGTTACTGTTGATGTTGATATTGTGTTGTTGAACATTTTAAATAAAAAAATGTGATTTAAAAAAATTAAATAAAAATACGATCGGTATCGGCAGTGTATCGGCCGATATGGCTCATAAGACGATCGGTGGCAAAAACGTGATCGGGGCATCCCTAATTTTATCGTATTATTATTTATCATGTGTAAACTACCTGGCAATAAATACCTTTCTGATTCTGCAATTCAATTAAAATGAGACTCTTCATGTGGTTTCAGCTTTCGGTGGTACCAAGAGGCGATAGGATCCTGGGAGGTGAAGACACCTCATCTCTCCTCCTGACACCTCCTCTCTCTCCTCCTCTGCGGAAACAAAGGGGATTCCCCTTTGAACAGCCCATCTTGAGGTTTATTGTATTGTATTGCATTCATTCATTTATTTTGCATTTATTTTAAATTTGTTGGACCTTATGGTGTTCTTGTTTTGTTCTTGACTTATTGTTATGTTTCTTCTTGACTTGTTTAAAGAAGACGTATCCGGCCCATGTGGACATTAACACTTTGAGAGCCAGCCGTGTTTTCCTTTTTACCCCCTTGAATGCCCACATCCACTCCAATGTTAACGTTGATATCGCCTAATCTATGTTTTAAATTATTATGCGTCTAATCTGCCCGTCGCTTATCAAAGACTCATTTTCCAGTCAACATTGTCGTAGCAGATTGTTTTTTTATCGCTTCATTTCCGTTGGATAGCATTTTCAAAATCACTCGTTTTTACGGAAAAAACAACACATTCTATGATAATCGCCTTTTACTGGAATATTCTAGAACGTTGTAATTTTTCGGCCTATTTATGAATCGTTTTCAAATAAACGCTAGATGATCGATAGTATATGTGTACGCATGCACGCTCGTGCCGCCAGTTGAAAATCGATTCTCCTATTTCCTGACCGCGAGCAGAGTCAAACAGCCTATCACCATAATCCCATAAAAGCTTATATATCCGTGAAAACGGGTCTGATTATCCTAATACTGATAACATAGATTCCTTACCTGAGATCAGATGGTATCCAAATGGATTATTCCAATTCCTGATCGCCATTCGAAGAAATCGCTAATTTCATTGATCCATCGTGTATACAGTAAAACACATATTCCCCGCGGCTCCGAGGCTCCAGAGTGAAGCTGGTAGACCCCGGTTACATGAGTAAGAAGTCAAATGCGGAGTGCAGGGTTTTTTTCCCCATTCATTTTCATTGAGTCCAATCCAAAATGGTGATTTACCATCTGGGAGATGATAGGGGGCGCTTTTTTCACATCTGAGCACCGGGGGTGACTGGATCTCCAACGGTAGGCTCGCTTGATGCAATATGATTTCAGATCGCTAATTAAAAAAAAAAACGAATAAAACGAATATTCTCGTGATGGGCATTCAACCCGCGGGGGGTAAACCCGAGAAATCTCGGGTGTGGCATGCAAAGTGTTAACGTGTGTTGTCGGGACTTCCAAATAAATTTGATTTGTAAATAAGAACGATATTCCATTTGTTACATCCAGTTTAATAAAGAAGAAAACAATATACAAATAAGTCTCGGACGACTGCAGGTGTATTTACAAGTAGCGTCTCAACTTCCTGTTCCGGTCACTGCGCTACTGTGCAGGACCGTCTGTTATAGAGGCGCTGTCTAGATATTCTCTATCTCCCCCAGAGTCTTTAACATACTGTGTAAAGGCTGAGAAATAATAATAAACAAACACACAAAAACGTGGACAAATACCTGTATAACCCACACCCAGGCTATGTGACTATAAATCATGTGTCCATTATGTGACTAGCCCATGGAATAGTCCCTGTGCCAGGCAGGCACTCTGGTCGCCCTGGTGGATCGGCGTAAGTCCGCCCTAGGTGCAGGGGACGACACAGTGGGCCCCGGATCGGCTCCCGGGTCCAAAGGGGCCGGTGGTGACGCCTGAAGGACCGTGTGCGAAGCAGGCGGCGTCCCGCGCCGGGGTTGGCTCGCCAACGTGAGTACCGGTGGCGATGTGGGGGACACAAGGTCGCAGTTGGGGTCAGGCAGACGTGGTGTGACAACGAGTGCTGGTGGTAGGGTGACACGGGTCGCCAGGTCGTCGTAAATTGATCGAGGAGGCGGAAGGTTGTTGCGAACAGGGCTGAACCTGCGCAGGAACCTCCTGTTCCGAAGTGTGACTCTGCCCGAGCCGTCGACCTTGACCACGTATTGGTCATGCTGGCGTACCTCGACAACACTGCCAGTCCTGTCCCATTTGTTGGGGTAGGGCCCTGTCTGGTTCTGTACACGGACCATGTCCCCTACCATGAGTGGCGGGAGGCGTTTTGTGTGCTCTGCCCAGGCATCCGCTGTGCGGATGTGGCGTTTGCGGAGAGCCTCCTCCCTTGCCGTCAGTGTCTCACGCCAGGTCTCGTGTGGTCTGTACTTCCCAGGTACAACCGGGATGAAGTCACGTATCGGGCGGCCGAAGACACACATTGCCGGAGATATTTTCGTGTCAGGGTCAGGTGTGTTACGATATTGCAGGATCGCTCTCTGCACAGCATCTGTGTCAAGCTCCCCCTTTGGGCCGGTGTTGTCAGTGATAAGGCGTTTCATTGTCTTTACCCCAATCTCAGCGCGGCAGTTGCTGTGGGGGAAGGCCACAGATGAGAGGCGGTGGTGTACGCCCCATCTGTATAGAAATGACCTGGTCTCGGTGGAGGTGAACTCTGGGCCCCCGTCTGATGTGAGCTCTTCTGGCGTCCCGTACGTCACGAAGGCCCGACGTAGGTGATTTATGAGGCCGGCGGCGCCGCCCGTCGCCTTCGAGATGATCGGCCAGTTTGAGTACCGGTCCACCGTCACGAGGTAGTGCACGCCCCTGTGCATGAAGAAGTCCGAACACACCGCCTGAAAAGGGTAAACAACTGGGATCGGCGGGGTTGGCGGCGCTCCAGGCTGTGAAGGTGCCATCCGGTGGCAGTGCTCGCAGTTCCTCCGAGTGGCGCTGATGTCAGCCGACATGCCTGGCCAGAACACAGAGGATTCTGCGCGGGCGGTCATCATCGATACGCCCTGGTGGGCAGCATGTAGGGCGCTCAGCACTTCTCTGCGGAGAGAGAGTGGTATAATCACCCTGTCCTTGTACAAGACCACCCCATCAGTTGATGTGATGTTCTCACGGTACTGGTGGAAGTCACGGATCGTCGTCGGCATCTCGAATTTTGAGTCGGGGATGCCGTCCGTCGCCATTTCCTCCAGGGTGCGCATCTCACCATCGCTGCTGGTGGCCTCCCTGACACGATCCCATGTCACTGACCGCAATGATTCAAGGCCCGCAGCACACCATGCCAGGTCATCCTCCTCAGTGTCGTCGTCATTCCCTGGCTCGGTCTGGCGTAGGAAGGACAGTACATCAGTGTGCGTACTGGGTGGGAGGTGGGCGTTGTCATCTGGAAGGTCCATAAGTGATGGCCGTGTGGTGCCAACCGGCCTACGTGACATGGCGTCCGCCGCCTTGTTCCTCATGCCCGGGACATGCACGATGCGGAAACGATAACGCAAGGTCTTCTCCTTGAGGTTCCGTAGGCGTGGGTTTGGTATGTCATCGAGCGCCCTGTCTGCAAGGAGTCTCAGCAGCGGCTTATGGTCTACAGCTACAATCAAGTCCTCGCATCCCAACACAAAGTAGCGTGCCTTGTCCAATGCGTCCGCGACCGCAAGAGCCTCGCCCTCTATGGGCGCGTACCTGGACTCCGCCGCATGCGTGAATCTGCTGCCAACCAGGGTTATCTTCCACCCATCAGTGCAGCAGAAGGGTCTGACTGGCATACATCGGCAATGTTTCTGGAATAACCAGAATCCAATGCCCTCCTTTGACCGTGGCGATACATGTTGGCCTGGTTTTGTCAAAAATGCGGACACCACGCTCAATTTCTTCGATGATCACATCCTTTGACTCACGGAATATGTCTTCCAACTCCGCGGACCACTCGAAGCGTTCTCCACTCTTCAGGAGCTTCCGGAATGGCTGCATACGCTTGGCCATACTGAAGGCGTAGGCCACCTGGTTGACCAGCCCGAACCACGACCTGATGTCCGTGACATTACGTGGTTGTGGGAAGTCGTGTATCGCCTCCAGGTAGCGACTGCACGGTCGCACATCAGTCATGGTGATTGTAAAGCCAGCGAAGTCCACCGTGGGTGCGCTAAAAATGAACTTCTCCGGGTTGAGGACTATTCCATTCCGGCCGCATATGTCCAGCCACTGGACCGCCTGGAAGTAGCTCTCCTCAATCGTATCTGACCATAGTAGCGTGTCGTCTATGCACTTAGTTTTGTTGCCTATGTCCGCGACAACCTCGTCATACCGTCGCGAGTAACCGTCCCCCGATGCCATGTACCCCTGCGGGGCCGACAGGTACCGGTAGCGGCCCCATGGGGTTATGAACGTCGTCTTGTGGCGATCGTCCTTGTGTAATGGGACGCTGTGGTAACCATTCCAGGCATCGAACACAGTCTTGAGTTTCCCGTTAGGCACACATCTCGCTTGGTGGAATGGAGATTGGGTGTGGTGGGTCTCGCGGAGTGCATACTTGTTCAGGGCCTGGAAGTCGACAGTGCGTCGCGGTTTGCCTGTCTTCTTCGCGCAGATCACCATGCGATGACACCACGTCACCGGTGTACCGATTGGTACTTCCTCCAACACGCCGAGGCGGACGTCCTGGTCGAGGCCTGCCTTTACCTCCTCTTGCCAGTGTAGGGCCACGGGGATGGGGGTGTGACAGGCAACCGGTGTCGCATCCTCATTAAGCATGAGGCGGAGTGGTGGGCCGGTCATTTTCGGTAATGTCTGGTGGGGGCATGTGTTAAATGTGCTCTGAGCGTACAGTTCTAACAAGTGTCTCCGTAACGCCTTCCTGTTAGCCTCGATCGCCAACATGGGGAGTGTGGTTGGCCTGGTCGCGTGTACCTGTTCCGCAACAGTAAGTGACTTCCGGGGTAGGCCTGATTGGCCCCGACAGGCACGTGACGCGGCAAACTCAGGACGCGCAACGAGGCTGCTGAGAGCTGTCGCGCGGAAATAGGCTGTCTATTGCCATTCTCTAACACAAACTCTAACCTTAACCAGCTCCTTAACAGCGCCTAAACTTAACCGTTCTAACCTTAACCAACTCCGAAACAATGCCTAACCTTAACCTTAACCTTAACCATGCCTAACCTTAACCATAGAAAGAATATTGCCATTCTCTAAGACAAACTCTAACCTACTCCGAAACAATGCCTAACCTTAACCTTAACCTTAACCATGCCTAACCTTAACCGGCGAAAGAATACACGCTAAAAAAAAAATCACGTTAAAAAAAAAAGATTTTATGGGATTCGAACTCACCAACAACGGACCGCAGGATCGCAGGACCGCTGCTCTGCGAGGTGAGCTATAGCGCCGAATGAAAGTCATTGCGTATTTGGACGGTTACGTAATTCCGCAAACTCTGCCGCTCGGCTCCGCGGAGCGTGCCGCGCGGCAGAGAAAGTTGCGCGTCACGTGCCTGTCGGGGCCAATCAGGCCTACCCCGGAAGTCACTTACTGTTGCGGAACAGTTACACGCGGCCTGGTCGGCGGCTCCGCACGCCGCGGGCAGTCACATACTTCTGATGTCGCCAGATTCACCTCCCCGAGTGTTGGGAACTGGGCGGAGATCATTCCCAGGTCCACGCAGGCTGCGCGGGAGAGAAATATGCGGTCTGAGGTGTCCGTCACATACGCGATTTGGCGTGTCTCCAACCTTCGAGCGTCACCACTGTTGCCGGCGAATCTGACTACCGCAGCTCCGAGGATCCGAATTCCCTTATTGTTCGCAGCTTTCATGGTCATGGATACAGGGATGAGGTCCTCTGTGCTTAGGCCCATTTGTTGAGCGACTTTAATGCCAATCAGGCAGCTTTGGCATCCCGTATCGGCCATAGCAGGCAGGGATACTGCACGGGTGCGTTTTAGGAGGTCAAAACCCAGAGCCTTGTAATCCTCGTGCTCGGTGGTGAGAGTGAGGTTGACGTATGGCTGCGGGCTGGACGCACGCTTCATCCACTTGTCGCACATATCATCGTACAGGTGGTGAGCGAGTTTTTGTATTCGTTAAAAAAAAAACGAATAAAACGAATATTCTCGTGATGGGCATTCAACCCGCGGGGGGTAAACCCGAGAAATCTCGGGTGTGGCATGCAAAGTGTTAACGTGTGTTGTCGGGACTTCCAAATAAATTTGATTTGAGACAACTAATAATAAACAAACTTCTCTCCTCCACGTCGCCTGTGGTGCTTTTTTTCTTATTGCTAGGTTTTTCATTGGGGAAAGTCTGGGAGTGTCGCATATTTGGATTTTTTTTCTTGATTTATTGTGATGTTTCTTCTTGACTTGTTTAACACTTTCAGTGCCAGCCATTTTATCCATCCTTGTAGTCAATGGGCCACACTTTAAAAGATAGGGATTTTCGGGGCGCCCTCGTGGCGCACCGCATAGTGGCTCGCACACCTACGCGGCCGTCCCGGTGCGTGAATATTAAAGGCAACCAACTTGCGTCTAGCCACGCCCCCGCATTATGCAGCTGTAATTCCCCCTCTTTTAACATCGACGACTAGCTCAACTGGTTTGCCGCCTTGCTGTGGATCCTGCGGTGCGGTGGTGACAAGTTCGATTCCCTTCATTATTTTTTTTTTTTATCTTATCGTGCATTCTTTCGCCGGTTAAGTTTAGGCATTGTTTCGGAGTTGGTTAAGGTTAGAGTTTGTCTTAGAGCATGGCAATATTCTTTCGGAGTTGGTTAAGGTTATGGTTAAGTTTAGGCATTGTTTCGGAGTTGGTTAAGGTTAGAAGGGTTAAGTTTAGGCACTGTTTCGGAGTTGGTTAAGGTTAAAGTTTGTCTTAGAGCATGGCAATATTCTTTCGGAGTTGGTTAAGGTTATGGTTAAGTTTAGGCGCTGTTTCGGAGTTGGTTAGGGTTAAGGTTAGGCATTGTTTCGGAGTTGGTTAAGGTTAGAAGGGTTAAGTTTAGGCGCTGTTTCGGAGTTGGTTAAGGTTAGAGTTTGTCGCAGAGAATGGCAATAGAATGCAGCCTATTTCCGCACTGCAGCTCTCTCACGCTGCCGCAGTCACATGGGCGTAGTGGCCAATCAGAGAAACGCTGAACACAAGTTGGTTGCCTAAAATATTCACGCGTCCCGCGTTCGCCTCCCGCTCCTGGGGGATAATTTGTCGTGTAACGGTCCTTCCTGTGGCTCTGAACCGGGTTGTTTTTTATTGGGACTGAAGTCACTTGGTCGTACACCTCAGAGTAGACTGGTTCTGGGTGGTCGCCATGGAGACGGGGTTGTGGAGGAGCAGGGTAGGAATGGGGAGGGGGTGTGAGAGAGAATCCTGGCCGGATCCACGTACACTGGTGCTGCTTCTGTATGGACACAGTCCACCGGGTTGGCATACAAGGGTTCTGATTGGCCACTGTGATGACCGATGTGCGTGGGGACCAATGGGAGTGGCAGGAGCTCTGGCAGGTGATATTTTATCTACCGGTTGGGAATACACACCTTCCTTCTCCAACGACGAGCCAATAGAATCTGCTGGCTGTGCGTACACATCTTCTTCTGAGCCAATAGAATTCCCAGAATCCACTTTCAATTTGTTTTCCAAAATAGCTGCCAGAGTGGCAGTTTCTGGGATTTTGGGCAGAGGAGATTGAGGAAATATATTGGTTAACAACATAACCCCCGCCCCCTCAACCTCCTTGTTGCCAGCGGTGACGGCAGAATCCTTCTGTAGTTTGATGGCGGTCTCAATGAGTGAGAAGATTCCATCTGCTTTCCTGGTCTCGATGGTGAAGGTACCTGGACCGGAGTCACAGCGCCGCCTCGAAGGTGAAGGTACCTGGACCGGAGTCACAGCGCCGCCCCGCCTCGATGGAGAAGGTACCTGGACCGGAGTCACAGCGCCGCCTCGATGGAGAAGGTACCTGGACCGGAGTCACAGCGCCGCCCCGCCTCGATGGAGAAGGTACCTGGACCGGAGTCACAGCGCCGCCTCGATGGAGAAGGTACCTGGACCGGAGTCACAGCACCGCCCCGCCTCGATGGAGAAGGTACCTGGACCGGAGTCACAGCGCCGCCTCGAAGGTGAAGGTACCTGGACCGGAGTCACAGCGCCGCCCCGCCTCGATGGAGAAGGTACCTGGACCGGAGTCACAGCGCCACCTCGATGGAGAAGGTACCTGGACCGGAGTCACAGCGCCGCCCCGCCTCGATGGAGAAGGTACCTGGACCGGAGTCACAGCGCCGCCCCGCCTCGAAGGTGAAGGTACCTGGACCGGAGTCACAGCGCCACCCCGCCTCGATGGAGAAGGTACCTGGACCGGAGTCACAGCGCCGCCCCGCCTCGAAGGAGAAGGTACCTGGACCGGAGTCACAGCGCCGCCCCGCCTCGAAGGAGAAGGTACCTGGACCGGAGTCACAGCGCCGCCCCGCCTCGATGGAGAAGGTACCTGGACCGGAGTCACAGCACCGCCCCGCCTCGAAGGAGAAGGTACCTGGACCGGAGTCACAGCGCCGCCCCGCCTCGATGGAGAAGGTACCTGGACCGGAGTCACAGCGCCGCCCCGCCTCGATGGAGAAGGTACCTGGACCGGAGTCACAGCGCCGCCTCGATGGAGAAGGTACCTGGACCGGAGTCACAGCACCGCCCCGCCTCGAAGGAGAAGGTACCTGGACCGGAGTCACAGCGCCGCCCCGCCTCGATGGAGAAGGTACCTGCACCGGAGTCACGGCGCCGCCCCGCCTCGAAGGTGAAGGTACCTGGACCGGAGTCACAGCGCCGCCCCGCCTCGATGGAGAAGGTACCTGGACTGGAGTCACAGCGCCGCCCCGCCTCGATGGAGAAGGTACCTGGACCGGAGTCACAGCGCCGCCCGGCCTCGAAGGTGAAGGTACCTGGACCGGAGTCACAGCGCCGCCCGGCCTCGAAGGTGAAGGTACCTGGACTGGAGTCACAGCGCCGCCTCGATGGAGAAGGTACCTGGACCGTAGTCACAGCACCGCCCCGCCTCGATGGAGAAGGTACCTGGACCGGAGTCACAGCGCCGCCCCGCCTCGATGGAGAAGGTACCTGGACCGGAGTCACAGCGCCGCCCCGCCTCGATGGAGAAGGTACCTGGACCGGAGTCACAGCGCCGCCTCGATGGAGAAGGTACCTGGACCGGAGTCACAGCACCGCCCCGCCTCGAAGGAGAAGGTACCTGGACCGGAGTCACAGCGCCGCCCCGCCTCGATGGAGAAGGTACCTGGACCGGAGTCACGGCGCCGCCCCGCCTCGAAGGAGAAGGTACCTGGACCGGAGTCACAGCGCCGCCCCGCCTCGATGGAGAAGGTACCTGGACCGGAGTCACGGCGCCGCCCCGCCTCGAAGGTGAAGGTACCTGGACCGGAGTCACAGCGCCGCCCCGCCTCGATGGAGAAGGTACCTGGACCGGAGTCACAGCGCCGCCCCGCCTCGATGGAGAAGGTACCTGGACCGGAGTCACAGCGCCGCCCGGCCTCGAAGGTGAAGGTACCTGGACCGGAGTCACAGCACCGCCCGGCCTCGAAGGTGAAGGTACCTGGACCGGAGTCACAGCGCCGCCCGGCCTCGAAGGTGAAGGTACCTGGACCGGAGTCACAGCACCGCCTCGATGGAGAAGGTCAACGAGAGAGAGAGAGAGAGAGAGAGAGAGAGAGAGAGAGAGAGAGAGAGAGTTAGACTGACAAAACACTGAAGAAACTATCTGTCTCTAAGTGAAACTACTGCCCACTATCCTTTACAAATGAAAAGTGTGATTCAAGATTTAGTTTAGTGTAATTTATTTTGTACTTCCATACTTAAAAAACTAAATATTGTTCCCCCAGCCCGGAGAAATTCAACAAGAAAGCTTAAAATAGAAACTAAAATGTATCTGCATATAAAAGTCGCCTCGACCTATAAGACACTCAATCAGTGATTAAATAAAAACATAAATCGTCATACAAGACACTCAATGATTAAATAAAAAAACTAAAGTGCGTTAGTGAGAATTTTGTGACCTTCAATGTTGGCATTATGTTGTCTGTGTCTGTCTGTTACCTTATCTTTGCCATATCTCCTCAGCAGTCTGTAGGGCCATCCCTGGACACTGTGCTTCTTCTCTGGTTGATTTGATTTGATTTGAAATCTTTATTTTTCGAACATGCAATGAATACAAACAAACAATAACAAAAGCAAAACACAACTCAATCTACATGTTCGAAAAGGAGTAGGAAGAAGTATACACTTATTTAATCCTACCCCTTTTCCACTAGTGTACTATTTTAAAACATAAAAGAAAATGTATATATATATATATATATGCAAAACAAAAAAACAAAAACTATATGTAAAACATGAAAGAAATTAAATAAAAATGTAAACACCCGTGAATATCAAGTCCCTTCCTCATCCCTGTACCTTGTGTGAACATCATTTCCTTATACATCAGTTTGAATTGTCTCATGTTTGGACATTGCTTTAGCACCACATTTAGACTGTTCCACAGTTTCACTCCACATATCGAGATGCAGTGTCTTCTCATGGTAGTGCGTACATTTAGCACTTTTAAATTGTGTTCTCCCCTCAGATTATAACCCCCCTCCCTATCAAAGAACAATTCTTGAAAGTTCTTGGAAGTGCATGACTTTTTGCTTTATACATTAATTGTGCCGTTTTAAATTCCACAAGATCATTTAACTTCAATGTCTTTGACTCCACAAACAATATGTTAGTGTGATCACGATAACCTGCAATGTGAACTATCCTTATGGCCCTTTTTTGGAGTATAAAAAGTGGTTGTAGTGTAGACTTATAATTGTTTCCCCAGACTTCAGCACAGTAATTTAAATATGGTAAAACTAGTGAACAGTAGATAATGTAGAGTGATTTTCTATCCAGAATGTGCTTTACTTTACTCATGACTGAAATGCTTTGTGAGAGTTTAGATTGGACATGTTTTATGTGAGGTTTCCAACAGATTTGGTCTATTATTACACCTAGGAATTTATTTTCATAAACTCTTTCAATAATCACATCATTTATTTTAACTTGTACCTGAGTATCCAATCTACAGTTTCCAAACAACATAATTTTAGTTTTGCTCAAGTTCAATGATCATTTGTTTCTATCAAACCATTCCTTCAATTTCTTCATTTCAGATGTGATGACCTCTAAAAGCTGCTGGACATTCTCACCAGAAAAAAAAAGATTAGTGTCATCCGCAAATAAAATACATTTAAATATATTGGATACTTTACATATCTCGTTAATGTACAAGATGAATAGTTTTGGACCCAACACTGACCCCTGGGGGACACCACAAGCAATGTCCAAACATTCAGATTTATAATCTCTCATTGTCACAAATTGTTGTCTTTTATTTAGATAGCTTCTCACCCAGTCCAATACTACCCCCCTGATCCCATATCTCTCCAATTTCCTGATTAATATATCGTGATTAATAGTATCAAATGCTTTTTTTTAGGTCAATGAATACTCCAGCTACATGTTTTTTTTGTGAATTTGTGATTTTTTTTCAATGAGTTCTATTAATGCTAGTGATGTTGACCGGTGTGTTCTGAATCCATACTGGCTATCGGTGAGTAAATTATGTTTATCAATGAATTTATCTAATCTGTTGTTGAAGAGTTTTTCTAATATTTTTGAAAACTGAGGAAGTAGAGAAACAGGCTTATAATTTGTGAAGTGGTGTTTATCTCCAGTCTTGAACAGAGGTATGACTTTTGCTATTTTCATTTTATTCGGAAATCGACCAGTTTTGATGTGCGTGAGTGGTTTTGAAATCCCACTAATGAATTTTTTTTTACTATTTTCATATCTATTTCATTACTGTCTGTAGATGTCTTGTTTTTACATTTATTAGTAGTTTCTATAATTTCATTTTCATCTACCGCTTCCAGAAACATTGAACTAGGATTTCTTTCAATATAATTGTCTTTTATGCCTTCAGGAGTCACTGGATCTGGGATTTTTCCCGCTAATTCTGGTCCAATATTTACAAAACATTTATTAAAGTTGTTAACCACATCATCCATATTGCTAATAGTTTGCTAATCAGTGTCTTCCTCTTTATATACTATCTCCCAATTTTGTAGTAGCAAATCATTTTTGAAAGCGTTCATTGATTCTTCAGACCACATCATCCATATTGCTAATAGTTTGATCATTTTCCATAAAATACTGAGGATAGTTTATTTGTCTTGATCCATTCCTGATAATACCATTTAATATATTCCAAACACCTTTAATATTATATTTGTTGTTATCTAATATTCTACTATAATGATCCTTCTTAAATCTTCTCATAATATTAGTCATCTTATTTTTATATTTATTTTCTGCCTCTTTAGTTCTATGTTTTATAAATTCTTTATAGTGTATTTTTCTTTTTACATGCATTCTGTAATCCCCTTGTGATCCATGGGCTGTCTGAGTGTTTATGTTTACTGCTATATTCTTTTATTGGACAATGTTTGTGATATAATAAGTTAAATATAGATAAGAATGTTTCATATGCTTTATCAGTGTCTTCCTCTTTATATACTATCTCCCAATTTTGTAGTAGCAAATAATTTTTTAAAGCGTTCATTGATTCTTCAGTCCTTACTCGTTTAAATTGTAGTTTATTGTCCTGCTTGTTTTCTGTGTAGTTGTTGTCATAAACTGTAAAAACTGGTAAATGGTCGCTGATGTCATTTATTAGTAATCCACTCACTGTATTGTTTTCTATAATGTTCGTAAATATATTGTCTATCAGAGTGGCACAATGGGATGTGATTCGGCTGGGTCTTGTGATTTTTGGATAAAGGCTCAAACTATACAATGTGTTGATGAATTCCTCAGTCATTTTATGTTTGTTTGGATTTAAAAGATCAATGTTAAAATCCCCACAGATGAAAATAGCCTTTTGATTATTTGGTTGATTTTGGTTCTCTCAGCACCAGGCCTTCCTGGCCCACCTGGAGCCACTACGCCCCCTGCAGGCCACACCGTGTCGCTGCATCTGTCTGGTGCACCACCACCCAGAATTCACTCACTGAGGAGAGGAGGGAAGGAGGGAGGGAGGGAAAGAGGAGGAATGAGATGGATGGAGAGAGGGATAAAGGAATGAGAGAGTGTCAATTAGGGATGCATGAAATACCATAACTACTTAACATGTATACTGGTATGAGATATCAAGCTATAGACTGTTTCAACTTGAGAACATGTACAGTATACTGGTATGAGATATCAAGCTATAATAATGATATCATTTATTTGGATAGCACCATTCATACAGGAATTGCAGTCCAACCCCACAATTGACTATGAGAGTACAGCGTGGTACACCAGTACCCCTAAGTACACCGGTACCCCTAAGTACACAGTACATCACAGCAAAACTACAGACATCCAAAAATAAATGGATTTGGACTGTTAATTCATCGTCGTCCCATACCCATGTTGGCCACTCCCAGTTCTTAGAACTAAATTGGTTGTCAGTTGAAGACAGAATCAATCATTTGAAGCTGAGTATTACCCAAAAATGTTTCCAAAGTATTTAAAAGATGATTTTAAACTCGTCAGGGAGACCCATGGCTATGCTGCCAGCAGAGCCAGTGGAGCGGATAGTGTCCCCTGTAGGATTAACCTGTTCCACACCATGTGAAAATCTGCCTAAAATATATACCTAGGTAAATGGAATATTGCTCCACTTCTACAAGGGCTATTTGCATGTTCTTGGTATCTAGGTACATCTATGGACCTCAGGGAATGTATTCACAGTGTCAGAAATATTGTGTCTATTACTAGGCTTTCTTAAATTGTGATGAAACAAAGGAGAATATGAATTATGATTTTTCTTTGCATCTTTGACAGTGAATAACACCATGATGGTAATGACCAAAAGGAAATTAATAAAGGGAAGATGATTAAACCGAAGGTTCTGTGGATACAGTACTGAATTCTCCCATCCGGACCAATGCAATTTGAAATATTATTATAGAATATGATGCTTATAAATTACCTTATTATAGCCAATTCGCACATTTATATATATATATATTATCTTTCAAATGCCCGAGTTCAATTTGGATTTAGTATCACCAGGCGTGTAATAACAGATAATGAAATCTACTGTAATCTAGTGTACTTTTTAATTTCCCCCACAGTGCAACCGTTTTGAAACTAATTTCAGATCTAATTGTTCCTACATGCTAACACTAGGGAAGAGAAACTAACTGCGTTTCAATATTTGTCAAAAACGTTACCTTTTGTGGCTTATTATCGCGAATCATAACAGTTATTGATATGATTAATTCAGAACGCTTAACTTTGAACCCCCACAGTATTCAATCAATCAATCCTACGTGTATTCAGTCATGGTCCCGGGTAGTCATAGCAACGAGGACGCCTTGGTGATGACGTCATCTTCAAGCGTCATTGTTTACAGCAGCTGGGGAAGCACGCTGGATACTTGGAGTCAGACAGTAGCTACTGTAGCTCCTCCCGAGCTGAGCTGAGCTGGGTTTCCTGTACATAGTTCCATCAATATAAAGTGTATCCATGAACATACGAGCATTCCGTTTGTTTCTCCTCGCATCCGCCATGACCGGGTAGAGCAGCCTGCGTCTCTTATGATCCTTTCAGCTCTCTACCGTTGGACATAATAGCAGATTTCATCTTTGAATCGATGACTGGCCACGATGGGACGGGGCCTCTGCTGGTCGACTTCGGCTTTCCCCAGGCGATGGACTCTGGAAAAGCGGATAGCTTCGGTTTCACCCGACTTCATGTTCAGGTTATCTGACAGGAATAACCTAAAAAGTTCCTCGGATTTCTGGTGAGTTTCATTTTTAGTTCCAGGAAGTCGTGAATTATTATGTTGTCTCTCATGTTTCTACATGTTGAAATGTTCTTTTTGGAGATCACCCGTCAGACTGATTGATTGATTGATTGAAAACTTTATTAACAGATTGCAGAATGAGTACAGTACAGCTCAATACACACAATTGTTAAGGGGATGCAGACCAGAGAAAGACTTTCGTCTTGTTTACATCAGGGTCCCCCATTTTCAATTCATCAGGACATATATGACATGAATGAATGAATGAATGAATGAATGTGTTACCTTTTTCTGTGTTAACTCGAACCTTAGTAAGAGTACAGGAGAGTGTTATCTTCACTCTAGGGCCGAAGTGGTCATGTACAGTCACGTACTGTTTTAACGTACTGTCCGGACTTCGGGGTAAATCCCTCTTGATGTGTGGTGGTGACAATAAACCACTGGAAACAGTTATCTTCAGGACTGTGCATTTATTTCCATTGTATTCTTCATATCATGCTGTTGACTAACGTTACATATCTCACAACAAGCTACCTGCTTCTGTTGTTCTTCCTGTGTACAGTCTGTCTCATCACATATTCGCTCCTTGCGTAGCTGACCTGTATGCGTGGGTGCCTCCCTCTTAAAGGAACAGACCATAATCTTATAACACTACCCCCACTCTGGATGGCAATTAACAATTAAATATAATAACATTCCAGCACCCCTATGACTACACACAAAATATCCTAAACAGATTACATAGACCTTTTTTTTCTTTTTCTTTTGAACACCCCTTGAGTCTCTGGAGTCCTTTAGGGTCACAATGCCCAAGAACATCTCCCCTTGACGGAGTAACAGTCCATAAGAAACAGTCCATTATAATCCTTAAGATAGTTGTTTCCCTTGAGAACAGGGTGAAATTGTGGAAGGTAGTGCAGTGTTAGGAGTTTAAACAGTCCACCTCCTTTCAGTGCTTCTGAGGTTCCAACCAGCGTTTCCGTTAGCCGGTAATTACCGGTATTTGTCCGGCAAAATCTCTTGAAGTCCGACATATTTAATTTCTCCGGTCTTAATGTCCGGTGAAAATAATTCCCTGAGTCTAAGCACAATTTGATTATTTGAATTGTATTAAAATAGGCTAAAATTAAATAGCCTATGCGATGAACGAAACGATCATTACATTTGTTTCCTCGTTGCTTCTAATAATGACAACGACGTTGTCAGCGAGAGCTTTAAAAACGTAGGTCTCGGTTCGCTTCATCGGACCAAACGCGAACCAAATATAGGAAGTGATTATTATTACCACTGCTCGCAGCACTCACTGCAAAACAAGCACACTGCATCTAATCTCTCTATCTATCTATCTATCTATCTATCTATCTATCTATCTATCTATCTATCTATCTATCTATCTATCTATCTATCTATCTATCTATCTATCTATCTATCTATCTATCTATCTCTCTATCTATCTATCTATCTATCTATCTATGTCTGTGCATCTTGGGAAGAAGGAAGAAAAAACGCGGCTTATTATTATTACCGAGGCGCGCGGCTTATTATATTATTAAAACGGCTACTTGTGGGCACTCATAAAAACACCGTGGTGTACAAGTTGTTTAGCGAGAGGATGGTGGTAATGTGCTTCAATAGAACAATGGATCAATGCCATGTCAAAACTCGGCTCCGCTGATCTGGGCTCCGCAGTACACACCCAGACACACACACACGCGCGCGCGCACACACAGGATCGCAGCCACACACACATTTCCACTGTCCAATAGACAAGCGCCCTTTTCGACCGCGTGACATTGAGGTGGAGAGAGTAGTCACGCAAACCACAATAATGTTGCCGTCTCTCTGCTTTCTCAGTTCTTCGCTTGATATAATTAATACAAATGTCCAATATAACGGAATTCGTTAGCTCATAAAAATGTGATTATAACAGACTGCTGTTTAGTGTCGGACCGACTGCCACATACGCGGTCTATTTTATTTCAAGTCAGCAGCAGCACGGAGACGGAGTATCGAGGGACTTATTTTATTTGGAATATATTAATGACTGTATACGCAAAAGTAGCCTAGTTTTAAGTAATAATATTATAAATCTACATGCCTTGAGGATGACATTCTTTATATAGCCTGCCTATCAATTGTTTTAAAGCTTAATAAACTATGACCGGAATTAATCTCATTTGTCCGGTAGTTGAAATCTTGCAGGTCACGGAGACCGGCAACAATTTTTTCTAACGGAAACCCTGGTTCCAACACACTCTGAAAAAGAAGCATGAAACACACCCACAACGCAACGAATACAGCCCCAATATAACCACAGCTCTAACTCAATATTTAAGGCAACCTCCCAGTATCCTCTCTAGATTCTAACTGAGTAAAACACCTGCTTCACCTGTTCACCCCAAAATAATTGTATGGTCTCACTTTTCTCACCGTAAACAAGATCACCACCAAAGTAAATTTACTCATGATGCCACAGTGCCTCAAGTTTTTTTTTCTTTAACCAAAACAATACAAAGTCTTTCAAACAACAAACTCCTTTCAACAATTTTTTCTTTAAATAGGAGTAATATAACTTTTTTTTAGTAAGTCACCCACTCTCCATATTTATCTGGGGGTCTCCTGGTCCTGCTAGACCTGCCCCTGGATGTTTGGCACTGAGTGGAGTCCATAACCGTTGCTTTTTGAGTACGTTGCACTGCACTACCCCCACTAGCATGAACCTCCTCTGTACTCGAGGAGACTTGGGCTGTGTGTGGCGAAGAGGGGAAAGCAACAGGGCTCAAGGGAATGTCTGTAGATGACTCTGCTTCCTGTCCGCTATCACTCCCCGCCGCCGTATCCGGGAACAGATTAGCCAGGAACAGGTCAGAGTCGATGAGGCTGGTATCTGGAATGGGTGGTAGAACCTCAGCAGGGTTCCAGACTTGTGCTTGTTCGATGACCCAGACATTATCCAACAGGGTACGGGAGTGGTATGGTTTGAGTTTGTCATGGTGCACTACTTTGACTTTTGCCTTAGGCCCCTTTTTGATGCGGTACACCAAGTCGTCCAGTTGGCCTAGGACAAAGTATGGCCCCTCGTATGATGGCAAGAATTTCCTCACCTTATCTCTTACTCTCTTGGTGCCTTTTACTAGGTGCCAGACAGCATCACCTGTGTGGTACAGAGTGCGGCAAACGTTCTTGTCATATTGCTTTTTGGCCCGTTCCACAGACTGACCTAGGGCATCTCTGGCGATCTGGTGAGCAAGCTCCAGCCTTTCACGGAGCTGAGTGACATACTGTGGAGGAGTCTGGGCACTTTCATGGCCGGGTGGCAGACCAGCCACCAGGTCAATTGGCTCAGTCACTTCCCGCCCAAACAACATCATGTTGGGGGTAAACCCAGTGGAGCTGTGCTTTGTTGCCCTATAGGCCATTACAGCATAGGGAATCATGATATCCCAATCCCAGTGGCAGCGTTCAGCTGTTGTGGCTAAGATATTTTGCAGAGTGGCATTGAAACGTTCAACCTGCCCATCAGACTGTGGCCTGAAAGAAGTGGTGCGCGTCTTGTCTATTCCAAGTAGTTCACACATTTTCTGAAACACTTGTGATTCAAAATTGGTGCCCTTGTCACTGTGCAAAGTCTGAGGTGCTCCAAAACGACATACCCATTCAGAGGTGAATACTTCAGCGACAGTTACAGCCTGCTCATCTGGTAGGGGATAGGCTTCCACCCATTTGCTGAAGTAGTCTTGAACTACTAACACATAGCGACTATGACGATCAGTCTCGTTGAGGGGGCCCATTATATCCAGAGCCACTCGCTCCATAGGTGCTCCAACGCGGACAGTGCCCATGGGGGCCTGGGGTGTCTTAGAGGGCCTGGCTCTGGCAGCACAGCTAGTGCATGTGCGGCACCACAGCGTGACATCTTCTCTCATACGATACCAGTAGTATCTTGTCTGCAGACGGGTGAGAGTCCGATCCACTCCAAAGTGACCCCCCACAGGACCATCATGCATTTGTTTCAGGACATCTGACTGGTACATACGAGGTAGTATTATCTGAGGGTAGAATATGGTTTCCTCTGCACAATAGAAGCGTCGCACCAGAATACCTTCTTTGAAATACAGTCTTTTCCACTGACTCCAATATGTTTTGGTGGCCGGGCTATGAGGTGAGATCTCCGCCCATGAGGGACGTTCTGTTCCCTGTTCCAGCGCTTTCCTGATGGGAGTGATATCAGGGTCAGCTATCTGAGCCTCCCTCAGCTGCTCAACGGTCCAACCGTGGAATAATTGCGCCTCTGTAGTCTCTGTGAGAAGAATCCTTTCTTCAGTTTGTGAATTTCCATCAGACCTTAAGTCCTCCACACATGTGCTTCCCATTCCAGGGGATGGGGAGTCCACTACCCCCACTAAGCTCAACTCTATGTCTATGGGATGAGCTTCAGTAGTTCCTGCTGTCACACTACCGCCCAGGTCACACTGCACAGCCTGATGTCTTGACTTTTCCATGTTCAACAACGGGTCTGGCACTTTGCAAGGGCAGAACTGACGACAAGGCCTTCTAGACAGAACATCGGCATTGCAGTGCTGCCGTCCTGGGCGATGGATCACCTTGAAGTTGTATTCACCAAGCTTCTCAAGCCATCTGGCTAGCTGTCCCTCAGGCTCCTTCATCCGTATTAGCCAGCGGAGGCTACTATGATCCGTGCGGACGGTGAAGGATCTTCCCAGCAGGTACTGGCGGAAGTGTGATGTGAATTCCACCACGGCTAGCAACTCCCTCCGTGTGGTACAGTAGTTTTGTTCAGTCTGGGAGAGTCTTCTACTGCCATATGCCAGCACACGCTCCTCACCGTCCTGCATCTGAGAAAGGACAGCTCCGATTCCAGTGTCACAAGCATCTGTGTCTAGAATGAGGTCCCCGGTATCAAGGGGGTAGCCAAGGACAGGTGCAGTGGTAAGTAGTTGCTTTAGTTTATCAAATGCCTCCTGGCATTCCTGTGTCCAGTGGAAACGGGCATACTTTTTGGTCAGGGCATGTAGAGGTTGAGCGACAGCAGCAAAGTCTTTTACAAAACGTCTGTAGTATGACGCGAGGCCTACAAACTGGCGGACCTCACTGACGTCGGATGGTGTAGGCCACTCTCTGACTTTCTGGACTTTCTGTGAGTCGGTAGCGACCCCCTGCTCGGAGACGATGTGCCCGAGGTAGGCTACTTGCCGTTGGAACAGGCAACACTTTGCTGGTTTCAATTTCAACTTGGCTTGGCGCAGTCGGTCAAACACCTGGGATAGCCGCTGCAGCATTTCTGGTACATCTTTTCCCAGTGTAATGATGTCATCTAAGTATACTAAGCAGGTCTCCCATTGCATGCCAGCAAGGACGCGGTCCATTAGACGTTGAAATGTTGCTGGGGCGTTACATAGCCCAAACGGCATGACATTCCACTCAAAGAGCCCCTTCCTGCTGCAGAATGCTGAGGCCTTGCGTGCTCTGGGGGTTAGTTCCACCTGCCAATAGCCAGATGCAAGGTCCAGAGTGCTGAACCATTTGGCGCTGGATAAGGTGTCCAGAGTATCTTGAATACGAGGTAATGGGTACGCATCTTTAATAGTACAGTCATTCAAAGCCCTGTAGTCCACACAGAGACGATAGGTATCGTCCTTTTTGCGTACCATGACAATGGGCGCGGCCCAACTGCTGTGGCTGTTACGGGCGAGTCCAGTCTCGAGGCTCTGCTGTATCTGCTGGTCAGCATTCAGTTGTTTTTCCTGGGCCATGCGGCGGGGGTGTTGTTTCACTGGGACACCTGGCAGGGTTTGAATGTCATGTTGCACTAGGTTAGTACGGCCTAGGTCAGTGGGTCCTGTAGAGAAGATGTCGCCGTAGTCTTGCAGGAGCTTCGCTAGACTGCACTTTTCCCCGGTAGTTAGCTCAATGGAACTCTGGGCGTACAGAGTGGTGAGATGTTCTGGCACGGTGGGGAAGGCATGGTCGGACTGTTGGGATTCAGTGATGATGGTAGGGGGCTCCATTATCTCAACAGACTGGAGAAACCCTGCTACAGCTCCTTTCTTGATGGTAACATCAGTGGTTCCTGGGTTAAATACTCTGATTGGTATACTCTTACTGGGCTGGGCTCCTACTAAGACCCGGGCCACCAGCAATCGGTGCTTCTCAACAAAGCCTTTTGTAGGGCATAGCATCACTTCTCCTTTCACAGGGGTCCGGAAATGAGCATTTCCCGGTATAATGTACTCACGTCCTGGTGCTAGAACTGTGGTGCGAGCTACTCTTACTGCATGTGCTTTCGGCCTGTTGTCCGGATGGAAGTATGGTATTTGTTCACCGAACAACACAATCTTTCGGTTGCCAAAGTCCAGATGTGCTCTTGACTGCTCTAAGAATGGATGGCCCAGGATGGCCTCAGCACTGCCTGGCAGGTCGGCAAGTATGAAATCTACACCCACAGTCTGGCTGCCAATCTGAACAGGTAAGTGAACTTCACCCAAGGCAGGGACATTCCCAGGACCAATGCCATGCAGGGACTGTACAGTTGATGGCTGGATAGGTGGTCTGACCTCCGGGTGGATAGAATTATAGTATCGCAAAGGCAGCACATTTCTCCCTGCCCCAGAGTCTAAGATGGCACAAATCTCCATGTCATACATCAGCAGGTGGATACACATTTCTGGGCTCTCACCTTTGGCTTTACCACTGGACCCTCTGCATGCATTTTGGTTTTTGGAGACATTCAAAACTGTGTCCGCCTGCAGCTTAGTTGGGTTTGTTAGAGAGTGGCAATTACGCCACATGTGTCCAATACCCGAGCAGTTGTGACAGCGGATGCTATCCCAATTTGTATCTTTTTGTCTCCTTTGTTTGTATTGCGCGGGGTGGTTCTGGTTCTGCTTTGTGGGTGCTGGTGCTTCACCATTATTTCCCTCAGCTTCATCAGAGTGGGCATAATCGCGCACCATAGCCATTCTGGTTCTCCGCTCAGCTACATTCCGTGCTCCAGTCTGCATGAGCTGTGCAACGCTGGTAGCTGCTCTCCTGGTAGTTTCATAACGACGAGCAATGTCGTAAGCTTGGGCTAATGTGCGAGGTCGGTCTTCTAGGAGCTTCTGAATAATGTTGGCGTCCCCCATAGCATTAGTGAACACCTCAACACTGATTGCATCCTGCTCCTTTTCAGAACGGTCAGCGTATGCAATAGACACTTTCTCATATATGTCGTCCCTCAAGATGTGTAGTGCCTCACCTGGCAGGCGGATTCGTTGCCTTAACTCGATGGCAACAGCCACTGCATACTCTGATGATGGGCCATAAGCAACCTCCACCTCCTCAACAATGTCTCTGTAGTCCCAGCGTGCTGACCTTGGGTTGCGGTGGACCACTGCTCCTGCTGCACCTATGAGACAGAACCTCAACTGGACACTGACAGCCATAGTGTTCTCTGACCAGCGATTAGCCTCAGCACAGCTCTCAAAGCGCTGCAAGAAGTCCTTCCATGGTGTGGTGCCATCATACTGACCCGGTCGTAGTGTAGGAATCCTCTCTCGCTGAACACTGTCGTCCTCGCTGTCTGAAGACAGGTTGTACTGCACACGCCGGGGCAGCCGGCCACTTGGATGGAAGCCTGCTCGCCTGCGATGGGACTGATCATAGCCATAAGTCACAGCTTCATTACCTCCATGGACCGGTGTACTCTGCCTGTGGTGTACAGCGCCCTCTGGCTGCACCTGACGGGAACACACACCCGGTGTCACAGGGGTGGAAAGCAGGGTTGCAGGTTCAATATGTGGGGAATAGACTGTCACATTGTTCATAGGTGTGCAGCGTGTGCTCTCCATAAAGGCTGCTGGTTTAGCAGCAATGCAGGGGTTAATGTTATGGGTAGCTGCATCTCCTATGGTCATTGAATGCATTTGTCCATACAACATATTCATATGGGGAGGCTCAGTTCCATAATGACTTTGCTGCATTTCAATGCCACTGTCTCTCATACTTTGATCATTCATATGAGCAAAGGGGTTTGTGCTTGACAACGACAGATGAGCATGTGGGTAATTGTCACTGGCCATTATCAATGGCTTATTATGTGCAGTAAATGGGTTTGACATTGCACCAGTAGGGGGCAGCTGATCCTCTGTTATGAACGGGTTGAGGCTTTGTCCATGTTGGTACTTCATTTCACGTCTCAGGTTAGCGACATCAGACTGAGAGTACATGGTTGTAGTTGTGGGGGTTAACATGAATGGGTTAGAGTAGTTGGTCATTTCCCCGTCAACGTTACTTCCATGGGCCGTCATCATCTCAACTCAGTTCATTGACTGACGAAATTGCCTCGTGCGTCCTTTAGCATGAGTTAGCATGAGCTAACTATACGTGTCCATAGTTTACAACTCATTGATGAAATCAGGATTTTTCATATCCCGGACTCGAGCCCCCAATGTTACCTTTTTCTGTGTTAACTCGAACCTTAGTAAGAGTACAGGAGAGTGTTATCTTCACTCTAGGGCCGAAGTGGTCATGTACAGTCACGTACTGTTTTAACGTACTGTCCGGACTTCGGGGTAAATCCCTCTTGATGTGTGGTGGTGACAATAAACCACTGGAAACAGTTATCTTCAGGACTGTGCATTTATTTCCATTGTATTCTTCATATCATGCTGTTGACTAACGTTACATATCTCACAACAAGCTACCTGCTTCTGTTGTTCTTCCTGTGTACAGTCTGTCTCATCACATATTCGCTCCTTGCGTAGCTGACCTGTATGCGTGGGTGCCTCCCTCTTAAAGGAACAGACCATAATCTTATAACAAATGAATGAAAACTTTATTTAACAGATTGCAGAATGGGTACAATACAGTACGGCTCAATACACACAATTGTTAAGGGGATGCAGACCTGAGAAAGACGTTTGTCTTGTTTCCATCAGGGTCCTCCATTTTCAATTCATATAGACATTTATGACATACACAACATACATGACATTTATGGCATAGGGACATACAGGTATTTAGTACTGATACATTTGTGACATAAACGGTATTCAAATATACAGTACTGTTACCCCTAGATCCTGACAGAGTATATACATACGGCTGGGAGGAGACTGTCTATTAGGAGGTGGTGGGGTTTTGGACATTTACAGGGGCCAGTTTCGAATTGCAGCCTCCCGTAGGTGCTCTTTAAGAGCGGTTTTGAATGTGGGTAGGGATTCACACTCCTTTACAGCTTTGGGTAGGGCGTTCCACATTGATGTGGCATAATTGCGAAACGTGTTTAGTCCCTTGTTTGAGCCGAATCTGGGTTTAACATGATTTGTGGAGCTCCCTCTGGTGTTGTGATCGTGGTATTCACTGACCTTTGGGAAGTATTTTGACATGTACATGGGTACCTTGGTCGTGTAGTGTATCTTGTAGACCAGGCCCATTGCAAGTTGCTGTACTCTGTCGTCTACTCTAAGCCATCCTATGTTGTCAAAGTGGGCAGGGGTGAGGTGGGTTCTAGGAGTAAGGTCAAGCAGTAGTCTGAACAGTTTGTTTTGAGATGTTTGTAATTTTGTTTTTAGCGCCTTTGAGGTGCTTTGGTACCATGAGGTGCAAGCATAGTCGTAGTACCCTTGAATGAGACGTTGTAGTTTGTTTAAGTCGATCCTGAGTGAGGCATTGTCTGCCTTTAGCACCTCGATGAGTGAGTTGTTGTACTCTACAAATGTATTGTGCCAAAGAACATTTACAGTAGCCAAAATGTATATTGCCTTAAATTGTATGTGTACTCTTCCCTGCCTTGCTTGAGTTGATAACATGACTACTACCCGAGACTGGTGATCATAATATACCTAAAGTATTGACTTGGCTTTGTTGGGCCATCAAAATGCAGCGTCACTACGTCTGCCACAACGTCTGCCACAACGGCTGCCACAACGGCTGCCCCTTGCTTAGCGGTGATGACATTATCCCCAAACTGATCATCTCTTGATGAGACATCACTTTTCGGATCTGATTTCTGAGCCAAGTAGTTTATGTTTATGTTTATTGCTATCTGCACTTACAAACATACATTCTGGAATAAAAGAAGTCAAAGAAGAATAGTTTAAAATGTGCAGGAAAGGTAAAAAAAACCCAAGGGCTTATAAGCGCCCTCCCCTCTTAAACCTATATATGATAACTGCACAAACCCCCCCCCCCCCCCCCCCCCACATTATGCACAAACACATGCGCATATCCCTCTCTCATACACAGATACATACAATACAGCATTATACAACTATTATAATGTTGGGGGAATTTTTTTTAAAGACTTTACACAAATACACATGGATACTATCGACACGATCTGTAGTTCTTTTTTAAGCTTACTTTTAAATATATAAAGTGGAACATGTTTCTATTAGATTTTGTATATCATTCCACATCACTGCACCTTGATAAACAAATGAGAATTTGGCAACAGAGGTCCTACAGAAAGGAATGTACAGTTTCCAGCTATTGTAATTTTGTTGAACCAAGCAATTTTGGACAGTTGGCCCTTACATTTATTTTGCAATCGCAGTAAAAGTCCTGTGCCTTTGTTCCAGAAGATGTCCTTTGTGTTTCTAAGTGAAGTAGGCTATTTAACCAGCTTAAATACCACATTATAACATGGACATGAGAACTTGCCGGAAGTTAAGATGACAACGTTAATATTTTGGGTGTGCTTGCGATTATGAAGATGTGGGGTCATGGAGGCGGCAGAGCATGTTATAAATGGAGGATTCTGATTACATAAATGTAATTTTTACCTTGTGTTTGTTCAAACTTAATTTGGGGGAAATGACAGTCTCTACCGCTTGACATTAGAAAACCAAGTATTTTGTGCGTTGTGAAGTGCTAGCATCTCTTGATAACATCACTACTACCTGAGACTGGCTATTGAACAGAACAAAAATGTTTTCCTCTCAGGAAAGGCGTCGTGGTGAGATGCGAGGGGATCAACATCTCTGGCAATTTCTACCGCAACAAACGTGAGTAAATGTTGTCATATCTCCGGGTTGCAGAGTTGCTTATCGTCAGTGATGTTTAACCACAGTAAATTATTCGAGTCTAACAACCATGATAATACTTTACATGCACTACCATCTGAGACATAAGCATTGCATACTAAATCAGTGTCTTTCACATTACTGGCTGTTGGGCATAGCTTTAATTTGATTGAAGTAGTCTTTTTGTGTCCATGTGTCTGAACAGTGAAGCACCTGTCCTCCCTGCGTAAAAGGATGAACACCAATCCTTGTCGTGGACCGTACCACTTCAGAGTTCCCAGCAGAATCTTCTGCAGGTAACTGTCCGAGCTAACATTTTAAAACAACCACCCACCCCCAAACTGTAGCAAACTTTTATTTTTATAAATGGTAGGAAAAGGTTTCCCCTTCCAAAGCAATCATGGACTAGGCAAATGACAACATCATGTTTATATTTTTGCTGCATTTAAATGGATTTAATGTAATTTGACTGAGGAAAGTAGCAGGATTTTAAGATTGGCATGGAGGGATCAAAAGATACTAGATATTATGAGGATAAACGAGGCTTTTGGACCTTGTTGCAAGATTTATTCATTCAGAATTCATGTTAGCCGGCACATTTGTCCAGTGCTCTACTGTGATGAGCACTTTATCCCAAAACTGATCATCTACTGATGAGACAACGGATCTGATTGCTGAGTTGAGTTCAGGACGTAATGTGCTCGGGTCAAAGAACATCACCACTGTAACATCATGCATGCATGGTATTGCTATTGAATTTCTAACTAGCGATTTAGAATCCTAATCTTGTTCTGTTCTGCGTCTGTACAAACCAGGCATGCTCCCTCACAAGACCAAGTGAGGACAGGCTGCCCTGGAGGCGTGAATATTTTAGGCAACCAACTTGTGTTTAGCGTTTCTCTGATTGGCCACTACGCCCATGTGACCGCGGCAGCGCGAGAGAGCTGCAGCGCGGAAATAGGCTGTCTATTGCCATTCTCTAAGACAAACTCTAACCTTAACCAGCTCCTTAACAGCGCCTAAACTTAACCCTTCTAACCTTAACCAACTCCGAAACAATGCCTAACCTTAACCTTAACCAACTCCGAAACAATGCCTAACCTTAACCTTAATAACCAACTCCGAAAGAATATTGCCATTCTCTAAGACAAACTCTAACCTTAACCAGCTCCATAACAGCGCCTAAACTTAACCCTTCTAACCTTAATCAACTCCGAAACAATGCCTAACCTTAACCTTAACCAACTCCGAAACAATGCTTAAAGTTAACATGCCTAAACTTAACCGGCGAAAGAATGCACGTACATTTTTTTTTAACTGTTGTTTGCCTCTGTGTCTGATGTTGATTTCTGTTCCACAGAGGAAGCCTATAGTGGTCCCAGCTGCACTTAACACTTCCGGCGCCAACAGCAGAGGGCGCTGATGGCCCTTCAGCGCCAGTGCTTTATCCAATGTAGGATAGGACTTATTTGCGAGTGCTTAAAATTAGGGATGCTCGATATTGGCTTTTTTACCGATATACCGATATTGTCCAACTCTTACTTTCCGATACCGATATCAACCGATACCGATATATGCAGAGTTCCCCCCCCCCCCACCCCCCCCCCCCCAAAACGGAATAATTTCAGGTAATTAACATTACATATCTTTCGTCGTGTAATTAACACAACATTATGCATACTTTGACAATAAATAAAATAATAATTTGTTCTTACTTGCTTGCCTGGGTAAATAAAGGTTAAATAAATGTAAAAAGAAAAAAACCCCGATACCGATATTTTCCGATATCACATTTTTATGCCAATATCGGCCAATAATATCGGTAGGCCGATAATATCGGACATCCCTACTTAAAATATATGAAATATAATAGCAATAGATCTAAATAACACAGTGATTGTCAGTGAGTTGCTTCCAGTCAACATGCACGAAACAGATAATTTTTTCATACATACATTTCCGTTTTATACCGTGATGAATATGAATATATTTCTAGAGCGTTCTGTCTCATCTCAATAAACTCCAGCAAATCGAGCTTCAATGTATTTAGTTAGAAATCGTGCCATTTGTCGCTTGATTTATGATCGTTTTCAAATAAACGCTAGATTATCAATATTATATGTGTCATCATGGGCGAACAGAAGCGGGGTCTGAAAAATCGATTCTCCGTACTTTGGTTGGCGCGAACCTCACACACACACACACACACACACGCTCTGATGGCGGTGAAAAGAACATCTGATTAACCCAAGATTGGTAACATAGATTCCTTACCTGACATCTGATGTAGTGCAAAAAGATTAATCCAATTCCTGATCGCCATTCCAAATATTGATCGCGTTTATTGATCCAACCTTATATGTCCAATACACATAATCCACGCTGCTCCGATTGTCCCCAGTCAATGTGTTATATGCCCGAGAAGGAAAACCTTGACCGGACTTCTTAGATTGATGCACAGCCCCAGCCAGAGGGATTCCAATGATGTGCAATACCATCAGGGAGACGTTAGGCGGCGGTATTTGCGCTTTGCGAGCTCAGACCCATTCCCAATGATAACGTCAGGCTGGATGGATGAAAAAAGAATGGATATAGCAAAAAAAGAAATATTGATTAAAACCCGGGATTTCTCGGGTCTGGCGCCCAGAGCATGGCGAGTTAACCCGACTTATCTTGGGTTTGGCCTCCAAAGGGTTAAAATAGTGAGTCTGAAGCCCACTCGCAAGGTGACATCATAATAGACAAAGTATTTACTTGGTTTTGTTGGGCCATCAAAATGGAGCGTCACTACATCTGCTACAACGGCTGCCCCTTGCTTAGCGGTGATGACATCTTTATCCCAAAACTGATCATCTCTTGATGAGACATAACTTTTCGGATCTTGATTCCTGAGCAGTCTGGGACGATGTAGTTTCCAGCTATTGTAATTTAGTTGAACCATTAAATTGTCCAATCTTTCGCCGTCGATTAACACATTCCCGGCCAACCACGGACATGTCCGTGTTTCGGATCCAACGGTTGAGGGCCAACCACGGGTTGTTTTGGCTTTTATTCCATTGTAATATCCCACTCAATGTCACCCTGCAGCACTGCAGATTTACCCTACTCTTGGAATTCGGAAAAGTGCATTACCGGCCAGATCCTCGTAGGGGCGCTGTCTCAATAATGCAGTGTTCCCTGTGGCAGAACAGATGAAGTTTTTTTTCATCATGCAGTGAATTTTCCTGCTAGCCTGAAGCTATGCCTGTAGCATGTAGCTTGGAATACCTTTTGCGACGCCGAATTCAGTATGCAGTAAAGGAATATATCATCAGCCAATGGACATATGGATCTACCAGATGGCGATCGATAACTGGGAAATCCTTTTTGCAGTCCAACCGGTCACAGGTAAGAGCTATTTGACGTCAATTACAGCCCAATCGGGCCTTGCTTTGATAGCCATCCACCCGGTCAGCGAATTAGGCTACTGAGGCTAATGCCGTTATTGGTAATCAATAATCAGAAACGACGTCCCCCGCCCCCACCCCCTTTCATGCAGTCATGGTGGACCATGATACCGATCAAATGCATTTAGATTTTTATCTCTAGCTGGTCTATGGCCGAAATGCCATTCGATTTAACGTTATTAGCTTAGCGCCGTGTAACTCGCCTTCCAGGAAATACCCCAGAACATTTTGCTATATAGTTCATATTCACAACGCTATAAAATGGGAACGTATTGATGAAAAAATTATTTGTATAAGGCATATTGAAGGGACGGTTTATAGTGTCAATTGACAATGAGAATGGACAGATAGCAATACTATAAAGTATAGATTTAGCTCTACAAACAGCCTCACGCACAGGGAACAAAATAAGCACCCGCCAAACGCCAATGGCGTGTAGATTTCCTCTTTGGCTGGTCAATTACAGAGGCTACTCAGCCACTCTGGCGTGTAAAATAATTGGGAGCCATATGAGCATATTAGAGTATTATATCAGGGCTATACAGTGCGAGCATTTCACTCGTATTTGCCTCTAAAAATAGATTTGTGCGAACCGGAAAAATCATTTAGGAGCACAGTGTGCGAGTAATAGTCTTGCGTAGTTGGCGTGTCAACAACGCTATGTGCAACAAAAACTCAGCGAGCAGCAGTTCCAATTGTCTAACATGCTTTGCATCCTCGCCAGTTATTCCCACGTCGCACTAAAAAACAATAACTACTGTAATGTTATCTGCTAACTGAGTACTCTAACTAAGCTAACCTGCTACCGCTAACTACTGCTAACGCTAATCACTGGGGACGATCAGAGGCATAGTGAGGGAAGGGAGGGCTGAGAATCTGTCTCTCTCCGTCTATCTCTGTGTGTGTGTGTCTCGCTCTCTCTCCCTCTCCCTCTCCCTCTCTCCATCTCTCTCCTGAACCTATTTCATTAAAAAGGAAGATATTGATGGACAGTAGCTATAGTATATAGCTCAGTAGCTGTAACAGAATAATTGTATTATCTACTATTGATTAACTATTATTCAATAGCGTTTAAATTATAATGAATTAAATAATTGTATAAAGAATTTTCCATGTTCTGTCATCTAATAATATATTCCATTACCTTTCCTATCTGTATCAAAGTCAAAATGTTGGTATCGTGACAACAGTACAACATACAAAAGCAGCTTGACAACGGATATCCTTTGTGTCTAGTAGGCATGGGCCAATGTGTGATTTTGGTGATATGTGCTATTGCACAGATGTTGACCCTTAGTATGCACACGCACGCACAGTATAATATGCATGTAATAAATAGTGTGTTAATAAACTCTGTTACTTGAAAAAATGTCACTGTGCTCCTAAATTGTGCTCCTAATTTTTATTTTATTTAGGAGCACATGTGCTCCCTGGGGAAAAGGTTAGCATAGAGCCCTGTATATAGTAATAATAATAACACATGGCGATATACTAAAAAGCTATTTCGAATTTTTGGTTGGTAAAAAAAAATTGTTCCCTGCTCACGCACAATGAAAGTTTGTTTTGATTTGCTGGCCGTATAGAGTGGGATTAGACGGATCCAAATGGCCCCGAATGTGTTAAAGACGCACTTCTTCAATCATTATCTGAAATAATAATAAAAGAAAAACTAGTGCTGTCAGGTGATTAAAAAAAATTATCTAATTAATTACAGGATTTGTAATTAATTAATCGCATATTTTCTTATTTAAAAAAATTAATCTTTTTCCCCCTCCTTTTTTCCGTTTTTCTCCCATCCCAATGTTAATCGTTATGCCAATTCCCAATCCCCTTCCTGGTCGTTGCGCACCTACCCCCATACAGTCGGTCTGGGAGGGGGCGGAGACTGTCACATGCTTCCTCCGACACATGTGTAGCCAATCAACCGCTTCTTTTCACCTGGCAACGCGGACTCTCACTGAGAGAGTGTAACGTGTGGAAGGATCACACTACCTCTCTTAGATCCTTCCCTCGCTGAGCAGGCGCCCCGACAGAACTGTAGGAGTCGCTGTTTACAACGACCCGGACCCACCCTCTAACACTGCCAATTGTGTTAGTATGATGGCCGGCCAAGCCGGTAGCAACGCCGAGAGCTGGGCTCGATACCAGTATCTCCTGCGTTGGTGACGAGCGACTTGCCCACTGCGCCACCCAGCCGCCCTTAATTAATCGCATTTTAATCGCATAACCATTTTAGGCCTGATATTCTATATTCTATAATCATATTTCAAATTGTAGGGCGGCTACGTGGCGTAGTGGGCAAGGCGCTCGCCACGAATGACGGAGACTCATTGCTTTCAGTTTAGCTGGCCGTCCGTACTAATACACATTGGCCGTATTAGGGGGTGGGAAACTGTAGGGTGGGGATCGGGCGTTGTGGACAGCGACTCCTACAGGTCGGTTGGTGCGCCTGCGCAGTAGAATCAGGAAGTGTCGGGGGCAGCGTGAGCCTCCCACGCGTTACTCCTCGCCACTGAGAGATCGAGCTGCGCAGGTGAAAAGATGCGACTGCTGTTACCTCAAGTACCGGAGGGGACTTGTGCTATGTATGACTTAGTCCACATTGCAGCCGGCTTGTGGGAGGCAAGAAACAGCGTTCGTGACAGGGGAGGGTTGAATTGGATTATACGAAATTGGGATGGGAGAAAATATAGAAAATGGGAGAAAAAGTGGATCAAAAAAAAAAATCATATTTCAAATTGCATGTGTCCGGATGGCAGAATTCAGTACTGTATCTACAAAACCTTCTGTTTAATCATCTTCCCTTCATTAATTTGCTTAGATTTTTCACGTCTGGTAAATTTTTGCATGGTGTTCTTCACAGCCAAAAAAATTTAAAATTTAAATTGAATTGATATTCTTATTTGGTTCATTACAATTTACTCACGCCTAGTAACAGGCACAGTATTTCTGACACTGGGAATACATTCCCTGAGATCCATAGATGTCCCTAGAATCAGATACCGAGAACATGCAAATGATTAGGGTTCTTTTTGGTGACCCCACACTTTATGTATCGCGTAATTTCAACATGAAAATAAGGAATATCAAAATAAAAGCACACGTCGTTGAACTTGATCATGCATAATTATTAGAAAATGAAATTACAGCACTATGTTACCATGTTACCAATGAAATTAATGAATATTATCAACAAAAGCAACGGAATTGTTTCTGTCTGCACATTTATAAAACGAGGCATATTTAGCCAAAATATGATGCCAGAACATGAAAAGAAAATGTGTTCATGTGCGCTTTGGCAGAGATCCGCTTCTACTCTGAAAATCCGGCAACACAGAGGTATGTTGATGAGAAGAGGACAAGCTTTCTCAGCGCAGCATTACACAACACTGGGTAGTCGTTCCGGACTGATATCCAGAACTTTGCGAGGGCCTGTCCAGTGAACTTGACTTTCAGTAGCTCGTCACACGAAAGATCATTGAGCGCTTCCTGCTCAGACAGTGGGAGGCCTTCTGCGTCATGCGTAATGAACGGATCTTTGATCCAGTTGTCCAAATTGTCCGTGCTCTCTCTCCGAAATTGTTGAAAGAGCCCTTCTAGTGGCTACAGATGATGGGCTTAAAATATTTTTTTGCAACATTCTGTTCCTACAAAAAGCCATCAAGCAGAGTAAATACCCCAAAATCTGCGTTCAAAATGGCGATTTAATACTCTGCCTCGAGATAGCCACCTCACTTCTGTGTGGTATAGCAGCTGATTATGCGCAGAGCCCATTTAATCGCATCCAACCGGCACCGCTTCTGACAACAAACCCATCCATTGCGAGTCCAGGTTACACACAAAAGACCAGACCCCCCTCCTGCGATTATACATGTGCAGGATGTAGTGAGGTGTGTATTGGAATACTGTGTCGGCCTCCGTTGATGAAGGGGCGACACATGGCAAATACACACAGCTGCCAGGTGGAAAACTCTATCTGAGTTTTTTTTGTTGCCAATGCGCACAGTCACCTACCTGTGACCCCACTTTGGGCCGCGACCCATAGTTTGAGAACCACTGTTCTATGCTATCCTCTTGAGAGCTATTGTAGAGTGCATTGGCACAGCCAGGCGGCTGCGTGAACACAAACTTGGCAGTTAGGAGTGTGATCACCATTTAGATGATTATCAATCGTGACTTTCTTTTTACCAGAAACGAATGCATGTGTAATTAATCTGCGCTCTGTACTATCCAAACATTATCATAAACGTGAACTTGCCAGAAGTTAAGATGTCAACGTTAATATTTTGGGTGTGATTATGAAGACGTGGGCTCATGGGAGGGGCAGAGCATGTTATAAATGGGAGAATTCTGATTAACATGAATGTTAATTATTTTACTTTGTTCAAACTTAATTTGGGGGAAATGACGGCTTCTCCCGCTTGACATTAGAAAACCAAGCATTTTGTGTTGAAGTGCTAGCATCTCCTTTTCAACATGAGAAATGGTGCTAATTGTCGTAAGCATCTTTTGGGAACAAAGTGTATTCAGATGTAACTTGAGCATCTTTACAAACCCTTCCAAAGGGAGTGATTGATTGTATGTATTATTTTTGAAACCATAATTGATGGTTCTTTCTCCTTGGTCCTCAGTTGGCCCTCCTTGGTCGCCTGGCCCACGAGGTCGGCTGGAAGTACCAGGCTATCACAGCCACCCTGGAGGAGAAGAGGAAAGAGAAGCTCCACTATAGCCAGAAAAAGACCCTGCTCAAGATGACCAAGCTGGCGGAGAAGAACGTGGAGAGCAACATCTCTAAATACACAGATGTTCTCAAACAATATGGAGTCCTTGTCTGAGCTGGTTTCCTTTGGCCAATACATGTTTATATAAAGTATTGACTTTGTCTATTCCTGTTTGAGAGTTGCACTTTATCATAAAGTGAATTGTTGCATGGGTATCAATGCAATTGCTCCTCATGCCTGGGTTTTTGATGGGTTAATCTATAAATTAGGCGATGTAGGTTTCCAGCTATTGCAATGAAATTAATTATATCTAGCTTGCCACTGCAGTAACGTTACTACTACACTGAAGTCATATTGCCTCAAATACATGGCGAGATAACGTTAGCAAGCAATGACACCCCTGCTATATTGACAAAGCTAGCTAACGTTAATCATATTTTACACATCAATGTCAACCTGGCGGTCTTGGGGGGCGGGTCGCCGATTTTCAAACACCATTGTAGTTAAAAGCACACGCGCCTGGTTGATTCCACCTCGGCCCTTCAAAAAGCTGTTCCTTTAGCCAGCGGTAAGCTACTGTTAAAAGTGATTATTAGCGCGATATAAACGTAACTATGCCAAGACGTTTAATCTTTTGAGGCGTTTCTAGCCTCGCTAGGTAAAAAGGTAGCTGTGTCTTGCGCCCCTTGTCACGTGACATTTTTCTAATGGAAAGTGGAAATTAATTTCCAAAAGCTTGGACATACATTAACATTAGTACTGGTCGTTATGCTGCGCTTAATTTTCACAGCAAATGAATAGGAAACCTATATTACTTGAAAGGGTTTATACATACTGATGGGTACCGGTCAATTAAAAATGGTTTTGAAATTAATTTAGAAAGTATTATTGTGTTGGTATTGAATCTTATAATTACACGTTTTCTCTTGCAGCATCTATTTGGCATAGCAAATAAGTCAACGGATGACTGAACAGAAAATTAAGTTGTACCAAACGTTTAATAAAAACATTGAACACTGCTTGTCTGTCTGCATGTTGGTGCTACTGCTGACTATGCACTGATTTCACCTTTGACCTCACAACATTGCCCATATAGGAGAATGGCCACAGAGGTGAATGGCAGCTCAGCTCCTCCTGCCAAGAAGGTAGAAGAGCCGATGGACACCTTCTATGTCCGTTAGTAGTTGATGACAAAAGAAATCTAAGAAAAGGTTCCTATTCAAAATATACAGCATGAAATGAAGTGTGCTTGTGTGACGAAATGCCTCATGGTGTACTGGCACTGAGCAATATGTCATTTAAGTAGGTCTGTCCACTAAATACATTCTTCCTCCACTAGTAGATAGGACTTTGTCAACTAATTGATGTATTGATTTAAATCCACACATTCATAACTTGTGTCTCCCGCAGTCGTCAGAACGACCTCTTTAAAACCGAGTGCTTACCAGAGATATACTTTAAAAAGATTTAAATAACTCATTCATTCAATGGGGGGGGGGGGGGGGGCATAAAAATAACAACAAAGACCTAATTGACTAAGACGGTGCCGTCCTCTTGACACATAACATAAGATAAACGGTGAGGCTTGTGTGCATCAATATACGACTTGATGAATTGGAATCGAGCAAATGTATTTGAAACATACATATCATTATGTAACAATAATAATACACTTTATTTGTATAGCACCTTTCATACAAAAGATGCAGCTCAAATAGCTTCAGAAAACAGAAAAAGATAGCCATAAAATGAGCACATACGTGCTAATATATAAAATCACAGTTTTTCACATTAGGATCCAACATCCCAATAGGCCACCTTGTTTATGGTTTGATTCAGTAAAAAAAAAGTAAATTAGTAGAATATAATAGACATAAAATGAGCACATAAAGTGCAGACATATAGAATCATTTATTTTTGGGCTTTCTATATTTTTCACCCATCCCAATTTAGTCGTTATGCCAATTCCCTTCCTGGTCGTTGCGCACATTGCTCCACTGTGGGCCTGGGGAGGGTGTAGAACTACCATGTGGAGTCGCCAGCCGCTTCTTAAATAAACGAACAACAAACAAAATAAATGTTGCATCAACCTCAAACATCGCAATTAGCCAGTGAGATGCAGGACAGATAGGAAGTGATGTCGCCTCCACATTTACATAAAGACGCCTCCCGGTACCTGCAGGAGCGAGTCTCTCTCTCTCTCTCTCTCTCTCTCTCTCTCTCTCTCTCTCTCTCTCTCTCTCTCTCTCTCTCGCTGACTGAATGTGGTAACTGCAGGAGCCCTCTCTCTCCTCGACGACAAGGACACGGGGATATTCAAAGTAAGCATTTAGTTTTGGTATAAAAATGTTCAGCAAATTAATTTGTAGATGTCTTGTATTTGTTAGCATCGTAAGTTTAAACTGACGTCAACATGTCTTAAGGTGTTGCTCTCATGTTAAAACCATCAAGTTACCGTGGCTGCAGAATGAAAAGTAGCCCCACGTGGGTTGCAATGGCTGAATTGGAGTATTGCACTGTGCGGGCACAGCTGTGAGATCCGCGCGAGGCCAGAGGATGTACATACTGTATGAGTAAATTAACTATACTTTTGCTCACACAATATCTTGAATTAATGCGTTTATTTATTTCGAACATAAATTGAAAATAAATAATAATAAAAAACAAGTAATAAACATTAAAAAACAACCTTGATTGATTGATTGAAAACTTTATTAACAGATAGTATAACCGTTGCGCATATACATTTACATTTAGTAATTTAGCTGACGCTTTTATCCAAAGCGACTTACAAGTTCTGTACGACAGGTCATCAGGAAGGGTACAACTCTATCAGCTGAGTAACAATATTCATCAAAGTGTTGCGTGTTACAGTGTAGGTTAGTTTTTTAGGACAAGTGCATGACAGTAAGTTTATTATTTTTTTTTTTTTTATAAATTATTATTTCAGAAAATGGTTGAAGAAGTGCGTCTTTAGTCGACGGCGAAAGATTGGACGGGATTCGGCTGTCCTAACTGGGGTGGGTAGTTTATTCCACCATTGTGGGGCAAGGACTGAGAATAGGCGGCTTCTCTTTGATGACCGTCCCGGAGCTTGGATAGGAGTAGGTCTGAGGCGGCCAGAAGATGCAGAGCGTAGGGGTCTTGATGGTGTGTAGTTAGAGACCATTGACCGGAGGTAGGCGGGAGCGGTTCCCTTTGCTGCACGGTATGCTAGGTCGAGGGCCTTGAAGCGGATACGTGCATCAATGGGGAGCCAGTGCAGGTCCCTAAGAAGTGGGGTGACATGGGCCAACTTCGGTATAGTTTTGAGATCAGGCGGGCCGCTGCGTTCTGAATGAGTTGAAGAGGCTTGGTAGCAGTGGCCGGGAGGCCAGCAAGCAGTGCGTTGCAGTAGTCGAGGCAGGAGATGACTGTTGATTGGATGAGGAGTTGGGTGGCTTCTTTTGTCAGGACGGGGCGGATCCTTCTGACGTTGCTCAGGAGGAATCTGCAGGTTCTGGTTGTCGCTGCGATGTGAGCAGAGAAGTTCAACTGGTCGTCGAGGACAACACCAAGGTTCTTGGCAGTCGGGGACGCGGTCACAGCTGCATTCTCGACTGTGATGGAGAGGTCAGTCAGGGGGGAGGATTTGGCCGGCAGGTGGAGCAATTCTGTTTAGCTTAGGTTCAGTTTGAGGTGGTTGGTCGTCATGAATGAATGAATGAATGAAAACTTTATTTAACAGATTGCAGAATGGGTACAATACAGTACGGCTCAATACATACAATTGTTAAGGGGATGCAGACCTGAGAAAGACGTTTGTCTTGTTTCCATCAGGGTCCCCCATTTTCAATTCATATAGACATTTATGACATACATAACATACATGACATTTATGGCATAGGGACATATAGGTATTTAGTACTGATACATTTGTGACATAGGCGGTATTCAAATATACAGTACTGTTACCCCTAGATCCTGACAGAGTATATACATATGATGGGGAGGGGACTGTACATTAGGAGGGGGTGGGTGGGTGGGAGGGGAATATACATACGGCGGGGAGGGAATATATACATGCGGTGGGGAGGAGACTGTCTATTAGGAGGTGGTGGGGGTTTTGGGCATTTACGGTGGCCAGTTTCGAATTGCAGCCTCCCGTAGGTGCTCTTTAAGGGCGGTTTTGAATGTGGGCAGGGATTCACATTCCTTTACAGCTTTGGGTAGGGCGTTCCACATTGTTGTGGCATAATTGCGAAACGTGTTTAGTCCCTTGTTTGAGCCGAATCTGGGTTTAACATGATTTGTTGAGCTTCCTCTGGTGTAGTGGTTGTGGTATTCACTGACCTTTGGGAAGTATTTTGACATGTACATGGGCATCATCCAGGCGGAGATGTCGGACAGACAGGCCGAGATCCGCTCAGAGACGTGGATATCTGAGGGAGGGAAGGAGAGGAAGAGTTGAGTATCATCGGCATAACAATGATATGAGAAGCCATGAGACGTGATAATGTTACCCAGTGATTTAGTGTAGAGGGAGAAGAGAAGGGGTCCTAGGACCGAGCCCTGGGGGCATATAGACTGCCCTTCCAACTGAAATATGTCAGGATAGGACCCCACCTACCCAACCCCCCCCCACCCCACCTACCCAACCCCCTCCAATGTATATACTATCAAATGTATATAATGTATATACTTTCTTTTTAGAAACTGTCTAATCAGAGTTTCCAACGCCAGGGTCTATATGACAGGCGTTGTACTCTTAAATACTACTGTATTATTTGTAGATCTGGTATGTCATATATGTCATTATGAATAGAAAATGGGGGACCCTGATGTAAACAAGACAAAAGTCTTTCTCTGGTCTGCATCCCCTTAACAATTGTGTGTATTGAGCTGTACTGTATTGTACCCATTCTGCAATCTGTTAATACACTTTTCTATCAATCAATCAATATCTCCACTCTGGCCATGCTGGTGCTGGAAGGTTTGTGGTTTAATAGTTGGATTTTGAGAAGGACAGTGGAAAAGCGGTGGCAGGTAGTATCCTGGTTCGGCCATGGTGCACGTAGCAACTCTTTTTGCCGTAAAAAGTTGCGTTGATCAAATTAATTCGCTCACAATTCGACTTGGCAGTGCAGCCTTGAGCCTTGCGGGTACGTCACTTCCGTGAGATCAGGACAAGGACATTGGGATTGGGCAGCACAAACAGTGTTTAACTTGTTCATCTCCGTTGGGTCTTCACTGACTGTACAAGCTGGCAATAAGGTTGTGCACAATCGTCGTAACAAATGTGTGCGATGTAGTGGCGTAAGTATTAAACATGTTCAATAGGTAAATACATCTTCTCGCAAGCTTTTGAATGAAAGCCGTAGGGTTGCCAGGTAGATGAAAAATCTCATGAAATATTTTATGTCTGTGAAGGTCAATTCATATGTGGTTGAATGATTTATTAGTAAGTGTTTATTACCATGCTTCGAATTATATATGCTGTATTCTGCCCGCATACCGAACTGAAAAGGAGTAGTAGTAGGTGTGCCTAAGTCATAAGGGGGCTAAAGGTCAGTGAAGTCCACGACCACAACACCAGAGGGAGCTCCACAAATCACGTTCAACCCAGATTCGGCTCAAACAAGGGACTAAACACGTTTAGCAATTATGCCACAATAATGTGGAAGGCCCTACCCACATCCGTAAAGGAATGATGTAGATACTAGATAGTGAGAGACAAGTAAAAAAAAAAATCTGTCTTGAGACATGGACTTATTTGTATTTATTCATTAGGGAATTCGTTTTGCAACATCACCCATACAAAGTTGAATTTGTGGTTGGATAAGTAGGGAAAAGTTAAACAAATTTAAATTAACTAAAGTAATTTTCTTCCTAGCTAAACAAATGAATAATTATGTAATAGAGCTAATAATTGAGTAACTAACTAGTTTAACTTTAACAAAACGTTTGTAATGAATGCTTTAGTTTATGTCTTAAACTAACAATAGTGTAAATAAACAAACAAACAAACAAATAAATGCTGCCATCAACCTCAAACATCGCAATGAGCCAGTGAGATGCAGGACCCTCAGCTCGGAACTAGGCAGAATCTGCATATGGCTCGCTGATAACAAACTATCATTACACATGGGCAAAACAGAGTCCATTCTCTTCGGTTCAAATAACAAACTCAGCAATACCGACGGCTTCTCAGTTACAGTGGGTGACAATATTGTCACAAGGAAGGATGAAATTACCTACCTGGGTTCCATCCTAGAGGCTAATCTTTCCTGTGACAAAATGGCATCCAATGTAATAAAAAAAAGTCAACAAACGAACTAGATTCTTGTACCGGATCTCCTCTCTGGTAAACAAGAATACCCTGAAGACTCTGGCAGGAGCACTCATTCAAGGGTACTACGACTATGCTTGCACCTCATGGTACCAAAGCACCTCAAAGGCACTAAAAACAAAATTACAAACATCTCAAAACAAACTGGTCAGACTACTGCTTGACCTTACTCCTAGAACCCACCTCACCCCTGCACACTTTGACAACCTAGGATGGCTTAGAGTAGACGACAGAGTACAGCAACTTGCAATGGGCCTGGTCTACAAGATACACGACTACACGACCAAGGTACCCATGTACATGTCAAAATACTTCCCAAAGGTCAGTGAATACCATGATCACAACACCAGAGGGAGCTCCACAAATCATGTTAAACCCAGATTCGGCTCAAATAAGGGACTAAACACGTTTCGCAATTATGCCACATCAATGTGGAATGCCCTACCCAAGGAATGTGAATCACTACCCACTTTCAAAACCACTCTCAAAGAACACCTACGGGAGACTGCAATTCGAAACTGGCCCCTGCAAATGTCCTAACCCAACCCCCTCCAATGTACAGTAACTGACCAAGTATGGCTTTGTCAATATTCCAATGTACAGTTTTGCTTGTACAGTGTCCCCCACCCACCTACCCCCTACCCAACCCCCCCCCCCCCCCCCCCCCCCCACCTCCAATGTATAGTCCCACCCAACCCCCCACCCCACCTACCCAACCTCCTCCAATGTACAGTTTCTACGTCAAATGTATATACTCTCTTTTCTGGACTCTTTTTGTATCACAAACAGTACTGTATTTGCAAATCTGGTATGTCATAAATCTATAGTACTGTCTATCTGTATTTCGTGTGTGTCATATATGTTATGCCATATATGTTAGGCGACAGTAGGTAGGTAGTAGGAGGTAGAGCAGTCGTCTGGCAATCCGGAGGTTCCCGGTTCGATTCCCGCTCCTCCCAGGCAGCGTGTCGATGTGTCCTTGAGCAAGACACTTAACCCCTAATTGCTCCCGATGAGCAGGTTGGCACCTTGCATGGTTGCCTCCGCCGTCGGTGTGTGAATGTGTGAGTGAATGGGAAAAATGTGAGTAACAAATTGTAAAGCGCTTTGGATAAAAGCGCTATATATATATATATATAAAAAAGCAGCCATGATGAATTGAAAATGGGGGACCCTGATGTAAACAAGACGAAAGTCTTTCTCTGGTCTGCATCCCCTTAACAATTGTGTGTATTGAGCTGTACTGTACTGTACCCATTCTGCAATCTGTTCATAAAGTTTTCAATCAATCAATCAATAGGAAGTGATCAACACGAGGCTCAGCCTGGCTGACTGACGGAGCGGCTTCAGTAGATCTACCTGCAGACAGTGAGCTGGACACTGACGGAGCTGCTGCTTACATGGTAAGTGCTCTCTCTGCTTTAGTACTTACTGAATGTCCCTCAACATGCTCGTGTTATTCTAGTTTCAAGTTTCAAGTTTCTTTAATAGTTGTCATACAGAAGTACAGAATACTTTCATACAAAATGCTTCTTACTGTTACGCTCCAGAGACTGTGCTAGACAAGATAGTATCAAATAACATAGTATAGCATGTAATTTAGAAGTAGAAAATGAGGTCACAGTGTTCAGTATAGACATATGTACAATGTTCGATGCAGAATAGACGTAACTGAGTTACCATATAATATACAATACTATGCAGTGTACTAATGTACAGTACTATATAGTGCAAAGCAGAAATGGGATGAGGTACAATTTAGGTACAATTTACAGTAAGGTGTACGAGTTGTAGTGCAATCCTTCATCAATAAATATAAAGTGTGCCTTCTAGATGCCATTATTCAGAGGAAGCATTTCGTTTTGGTATCAAAATGTTCAGCAAATTAATTAGTAGATTTCTCTGCTTGTTGCAAAGTGCCACAGTGTGAGTGAGTGTGACTATGGCCACTCAGCTAGTTTGGTCTCTTAGTCGTTTGCACATCTTTCATGTGAGTTGTTTGAGTACTATAGTATTGGGCGCTCATGACTCATGAATAGTCGAATTACGAACAACTTGATTGTGTAAATGAAGCATTGCCAAGTGACTGTTAAACTCGAACATGTATGGAGTCAGTAAATCAACACGCACGCTAATGACGCCACGTGCACGCCCGCTCCCGGGCGCGTTCGCGCGCTCCCGCGCATGCGCATAAATGTCCCCTCGCTTACGCACAGACTAAAGACCAGTGGTGCAGTCGTAATATGGGAACTGCACAGACGCCTGCGCGTGCACGCGCACACATGTTCCCTCGCTTACGCACAGACTAAAGACAATGGGTCTCATTCCCGAACGAAGTTACGACAAAAAATTTCATCTTAGCCAGATTTCTGCCCATTTAAGACATATTAGGGCTGGGAGTGGGAGTCCCCAAATTTTCCTGAGATCAGATGAGCTCAGGAGCACTCAGCCACGATTCTCAGCCACGATCAAATCTCATGATTGATTGACTAATTTAAAATTTCATTATAACTTGACAGACTGTGTTCTCATAGTGATTCCTTCACGTCAACGCTACAGGCCTCCTTGGAATTAATTACTTAATCATAATTAAAATAAATATGACAATATTTGTACGATAAGAAATTACGCATTTGATGTCGGAAAAATAAATAATATGGATTCATCTGATCACAGGGCAGCTGCTTAATGATTGAAAATAATTATTATTTAATGCCTTCTGTGGAATTTGTATTTCTTATTTGTTACACATCTGTTTTAATGATTAATTATATACATTTGAAAGAATGCAGGTCAATGGGACAGACCTTTGTTTGATTGATTGATTGATTGATTGAAAACTTTATTAACAGATTGCAGAATGGGTACAGTACAGTACAGCTCAATTACATAAGGGGATGCAGACCAGAGAAAGAATTTCGTCTTGTTTACATCAGGGTCCCCCATTTTCAATTCATCATAACATATATGACACACACGACACAGATAGACAGTACTGCTACATCTATACATTTATGACATACCAGATTTGCAAATACAGTACTGAGAAAAGAGAGTACATTTGACGTAGAAACTGTTGGAGGAGGTTGGGTAGGGATGGGTGGGGGATAGACTTACACTGTACAAGCAAAACTGTACATTGGAATATTGACAAAACCATACTTGGTCATTTACTGTACATTGGAGGGGGTTGATATAGCTATAAACCTGCATTCCTTCGAATATATCATTAATCAATTAAACTTATATTGAAATACACTATATAGCCTATACACCAACACTGAAATGACAGTGGATAAATAAATAAGAACTAAAGCTAATCGGTGGAAATAGACTGCATTAATATTCCATAACAAGTCTTGTGTGCGCCTACGAATGAACAGTAGCCTATAGGCTTAATTATGGAATAATAAGCCATACTGCGTTCATTCATTACGCCCGCCGTAGGCTATATATATTATATTTCATTCATATACAGTACTGCGCGCGCGCGCGTGTTTGTGTGTGTGTGCGCGCGCTGCGGCAGGTGTACCGAGAGCTGTATATGATGCCAATACATTAGTCTAATCTAGTTTTGATGGCGCGCAAGCGTGATTACGAAACCTAGCCGCATTTCTCGGAGACACTCTCTGATTGGCACTGACTGACGCTAGGTTTCGTAATCACGCGGCTCGCAAGACTCGCAAAGCACTTCCGCCATTCCATTTGCACACAGCTGCGTCACTAGTTGCCTTATAAGGAGCTATGGAGGCGTTGTTTTGTATGCAAATGACCTGAACGGGAACGCGCTTTCGAGTTTAAGACAGAATGCCATTCTCCAAGCAGATATCAGATCATATAATTTGTGCAACCTTTTCAGCCACTTAAGACATATTACCAGCACGTTCAGGACTCAGAGTGAACTTGTCATTGATTATGTCTCAGTGGTTCCAAGATAAGTCTTCCAGAATATATTATCTTATATATTAAGACTTATCTTGGGGGCGGCTACGTGGCGCAGTGGACAAGGCGCTCGCAACGAATGCTGGAGACTAGGCTCGAACAGGATGCCTCCTGTTCGAGCCCCGCTCTCCACATTGCTTTCAGTTTAGCTGGTCGTCCACAGTAATACACATTGGCCGTATTACGGGGAGGGAAACTGAAGGGTGGGGATCGGGCGTTATGGACAGCGACTCCTACAGGTCGGTTGGTGCGCCTGCACAGTAGAATCAAGAAGCGACGGGGGCGGGGCCCCTCCAAAGCCTAGACCCCCGACGCTGAAAGATCGAGCCGCGCAGGTGAAAAAATGCGACGGCTGTTACCTCGAGTATCGGAGGGGACTCGTGCTATGTATGACTTAGTCCACATTGCAGCCGGCTTGTGGGAGGCAAGAAACAACGTTCAAAGACAGGGGAGGGTTATATTGGACGATATGAAAATCGGGATGGGAGAAAAATAGAAAATGGGAGAAAAAGTGGATCAAAAAAATATTAAGACTTATCTTGGAACCGACTGAGACAGAATCAATGACAAGTTCACTCTGAGTCCCCAACGTGCTGGTAATATGTCTTAACACTTTCAGCGCCAGCAGGGGGCGCACGATTTAGTGCTTGAATGCCCAGCATCAATGTTAGCGTTAATAACGCCTAATCTATGTTTTTAATTATGGCTATGTGTCTAATCTGCCCGTCGCTTATCAATGACTAATTTTCCAGTCAACATTGTCGAAGCGGATAGTTTTTTTATCGGTTCATTTCCGTTTTATCGCATTTTGAAAAGCCCTCGTTTTCAAGGAAAATAAAAAGATTCCGTGATAAACACCCTGTACTGGAATATTCTAGAACGTTGTCATTTTTCGGCCTATTTATGAATCGTTTTCAAATAAACGCTAGATTATCGATAGTATATGTGTACGTATGCACGCTGGTGCCGCGAGCTGAAAATCGAGTCTCTTAGTTCCTGATCGCTCGCACAGCCACAGATCAGATGTTATCCAAAAAGATCATTCCAATTCCTGATCGCCATTCCAAAAATCGATTGCTTTTATTGATCCAACGCTACATACTGTAAACACATATTCCACGCTGTTCTGAAGCTCCACAATGAATCCGATCGGCTCGGGGTACATGCCTGAGAAGTAAAATGTGGATTCCGGATTTTTCTTTTCTCATCCATTTTCATTGAGTCCATTCCAAAAGGGTGCATTACCATCTGGGAGATGATAGGGGGCGGTTTTTTCACATCTGAACTCCTGATGGGGCTGGTTTACCAACGGGAGACTCCGTTGATGAAATATGAATTCCGAGAGCTAATAAAAAAATAACACGCAAATTGTCGTGGTGGGCATTCAGGGGACGGGCTGATAACACGTGTTATGTCGTTTTGGGCATTCAAAGTGTTAAGGGTCTCATTCCCCAACATTTTCCAAAGAGTTATCTTGGAAGACTTATCTTGGAACCGACTGAGACAGAATCAATGACAAGTTCACTCTGAGTCCCCAACGTGCTGGTAATATGTCTTAACACTTTGGCGACCACAGTCTTGCGGCGATTTATGCTTCAGAGGACAGAGGTTTGTTTACAAACCGATGTACTTTCTAAGAGCTATATATATAATTTATTGTATTGCTATCTGTCCATTCTCATTGTCACTTGAGTGCATAAACCGTGCCTTCATAATGGCTTAAAGAAAATAAAAAGCCATCAGTTGGTTGTCATTTTATAGCGTCGTGAATATAAGGTTTATCGCGCTTTTCGTCTCGTCTTTTTTCCAGGAAGCTAGATAATAGGCTAAACATTGGCGCCGTTATATCAAACGCCATTTCTGCTGTATATATACGAATGAAATAAAACAAACTGCGTAGCATCCGGACTATTACAGAGCATCTATGGATGAAATGGGGGCGGCGGGGAACGCCGATTAGTATTATTGATTAGCAATAGAGTGTGCGTTCAGGTAGCCAATGTCAGTGATCAATCACGTTAGGTTTTAAAACAATGTCCAATCCAGCTGTAATTTGGGGGAATAGTATCCTACCGTCAGGCCATGTGATAGCCGGCAGCATTTCTTCATTAGTCATCGGATTCTGGTAGATCGATATGTCCATTGGCTAATCATAAATCCCATTATTCCAGGCTGAAATATGCGTTCGGTAACGGGATCAAAGATGGAGGGTCTTCGTTTGGAATCGAGGCTCATATGATCCGCCCACAGACTGTAAAAGATTTTTTTTTTTACAATCGCCCTCAATGATACTGCAGTGGAGCGATGGCGCCCCTAAGCGGATCTGGCCGGTATTACATGTTTCGAAAATCAAATATGTGGGTAGGTCATGCATCTCGATCGCGGACGTTAATAGCGTTATAAATATGGAATAAAACAATAACAACTTGCCACGGCTATATACGTGGCTCTGGTCCACAACGCATGGAATCGAAACACGTATATATATGTGGACGGTCCTTAAAGTGTTAAGGGGCTGAAACGGTCGCACCTGTGATATGATCTGATATCTGCTTGGGGAATGGCATTATGTCTTAAACGCGAAAGTGCGTCCCCGTTCAGGTCATTTGCATACAAAACAACGCCTCCAGAGCACTGGCGGATTTAGGATTGTAGGAAATCCGGGGCATAGATTTTTTTACTTCGACACCACAACCTTTAACTTATACACTTAAATTCTCATCCTTTAATTAATGAAGCAAACAATAATAATAATTAATAATAATAATAATAATAATAATAATAATAATAATAATAATAATAATAATAATAATAATAATAATAATAATAATAATAATAATAATAATAATAATAATAATAATACACTGTATTTGTATAGCACCTTTCATACAAGAATTGCAGCTCAAAGTGCTTCACAGCAGTAAAAAAAGACAGGCATAAAATGAGCACAACATTGGCAGATAAAGACCAATGCATAAAGTGCAGACATAAAGCATAAAATAGATACAGTAGCAGCAAAATAGACAAAGTCAAGGTAAGACATAGAACATTAAATCACATCGTTTTTCATATTAGGATCTAAGATCTAGGGTTAACTCACCGAACGCTGAGCGCCAGGACCCCGAAAACCAGAGTATAGTCGGGTTTTCATCGTTGTTTCTTTTATTCGATATTTCCATTCATAAAGACATGCCGGCAGCCTGTGTTATCACTGGGGATGGGTCTGAGATCTCAAAAGTCCAATACCGCCGCCCAACGCCTTGCGGCCGCTATTGCACTCCATTTGAAACAATGTGGCTTGGTGTCTGGGCCGAGCTGCGGCCTGCGGGCAGGGTCTAACTACTCGGTCAAGCCAAACGCTTATAACGCATGCATCAACGAGGGTCGGGTTCATGTTCAATGCTGGATTACGTTGGCACCTTGATCGACATCAGTACTTGGAATGGCGATCAGATAATTGGAATATTCTTTTCGGGACAGATCCTGGTCAAGGTAAGGACTATATGGTATCAATATTGCGTTGATCCAAAAATTCCTCCATGCTGATTGGGGCGTGTGTGTGTGTGTGGCGTGTTCCGTTGGTTGCGATCAAAGCACTGAGGGGCGCCCCCCCCCCCCTTCATGCATCCATGATGAAACATAATACAGATAATCTAAATATGATTTGAGAACAGTAGCTAGTCCAGGGAAGAAACGATAACGCGTTTACTAGAATACACGTTGCCGGCCATTACCGAAGCATTTTGGAAATGACACCAGACCACCCTGAAACTACACTCATATTCACAACGGTATAAAACGGAAATGTATGGATGAAAAAATTATCAGTCTATTGCAGTAAACAGCGCCATCTGGCGCTGAAAGTGTTAATAGGCGTCTTTGTTTACGGTTTGATTATCACTGATAAAAAGTAAAATAGTGCAGTGCAATAAAATAGTTAGTAAAATAGAATAAAATAATGCAATAGTGCATTGCAATAAAATAGTTATCATCGTATTTTTTCGGGAGGCCGGTAAGGAGTGCATTACAGTAGTCGAGTCGGCTTGAGATAAAGGCATGGATCTGGTTTTCAGCGTCCTTTTGATTTATAAATGGCCGTACTTTAGCTATGTTTCTAAGGTGGAAGACATTATGTTTTTGTCAACTTGTTGATTGTGATTTAAAGCTTAGGTCTGAGTCTACCATAACGCCAAAACTTAACTCACTCAAATACAGCTAGCAGCTGGATAGACTACAGATGGAAATTAGCTTCTGCTAAATCTGGTGCAAACATATTTTCATGTAACAATGATTAATTGTCAAATATTTATATATTTTTTGAAAGTCGATTCGGGGCTTTTCAGAAAACATTTGGGGCTTGAGCCCAAGTAGCCACCCCCTAGCCCCGCCCCTGCTCCAGAGCTCCTTATAAGCAAAGTAATGACGCAGCTGTTTGGAAATGGATGCGGAAGTGATTGATTGATTGATTGATTTATTGATTGAAAACGTTATTAACAGATTGCAGAATGGGTACAGTACAGTACAGCTCAATACATACAATTGTTAAGGGGATGCAGACCAGAGAAAGACTTTTATCTTGTTTACATCAGGGTCCCCCATTTTCAATTCATCGTAACATATATGACATACATGACATACAGATAGACAGTACTGCTACATCTATACATTTATGACATACCAGATTTGCAAATACAGTACTGTTTGTGATACGAAAAGAGTCCAGAAAAAAGAGTATATACATTTGACGTAAAAACTGTACATTGGAGGAGGTTGGGTAGGTGGGGGGGGGGGGGGGGGGGGGTGTTTTTTTAGAGTGTTTTTGAAAGTGGGTAGTGATTCACATTCCTTTACAGCTTTGGGTAGGGCGTTCCACATTGATGTGGCATAATTGGGAAACGTGTTTAGTCCCTTGTTTGAGCCGAATCTGGGTTTAACATGATTTGTGGAGCTCCCTCTGGTGTTGTGATCGTGGTATTCACTGACCTTTGGGAAGTATTTTGACATGTACATGGGTACCTTGGTCGTGTAGTGTATCTTGTAGACCAGGCCCATTGCAAGTTGCTGTACTCTGTCGTCTACTCTAAGCCATCCTAGGTTGTCAAAGTGGGCAGGGGTGAGGTGAAGTGCCTTGCGAGTCTTGCGCGACCCATCGAAATGAGATTAGATTATTGTATTGTCATCATATATAGTACAGCAGGGCTGTACACTGCGACGAGGTTATCGCAAATTGCCCCTTAATTTGGCCCGTGCGAGTGGTAAATAATATTTGGGGGCAACCTTGCGAGTAGTGATTTCAACCCTTCATTCGCATTTCACTCCTGCGATGAATGAATTTACTGCGTAGCCCCCGTGCGAGAAAAAAAGATTTGCGTGTACTGTGAAGTGAATCTGGGCCACGCTATTCTACTTGGTAGTGCTAGTCTATCGTGCGATTAAATACCATGTCCCCGTCTGCATAGAGTCCATACAGCCAACACCCCCTCCGGGGATCAATAAAGTATCAACCTATCTATCTATCTAATAATGAGACAATATGCAAATAAGATAATACTAATAATTGTCACGGTTCCCCGTATGAAAGTGGCTTGCAACTTACTGCTGGTAAAATCACTGTTTATTTCTCGTTTTGCATAGTATTACATTCCACTTCTATAAACAATCAAAGTCCTACCGTAAGAGCCTCATACGGGTCAATTAAACCTTTTTGATTTGAGTCTTTCCTTCGAGCTAAGTTGAACTGAACATTTCACTGTCAAAAGCGCAAATGTAAACAAGGTTGCGTCGCAACACGGTTTTCAAAATAAAGGTCACATATACAAATACCGTAGTAGGCCTCTCAATTCTTATTAAAAAAAGTCCCGGATATACATAAACATTAATTGGCATAGATCTCTATAAACGGCCCAACACATTGATCACTTTAGGCACACCCTGAAACCAGTAACATCACAAATATGAAGCGGGTAATTACCCATAAAAATAGTAAACCTTTCATGGGGTTATTTACAATAATAATAATTCATTTTATTTATAAAGCACTTTTCATTGTGAAACAAAGGTATGCAGAGTTTCTTGTCCTCCTGATTAATGCAATGGTGTGTGTGTTGTGATGATCTCATTCAAGGAGCACTACAAGCGCGCACACACACACAGTTTGTTGTTTTTGTTCTATTAGTGATTTACACACTTTCTCAGTTGGTTCATTATAAAATATACAAACCTGAAAACAAAAGCACTTAAATGTTAAATAAAAGGACCACAGTAATGAGGCAGGAGGAACATATTTTGCACTATAATGGTAAAATTGTTATTAAAAAATGTGCCCCTAAAAAATATTCTGTGCCCCTAAATTTCTCATTTAGGGGCAACTGTGCCCCTAGTGAAAAAGCTTAGCGTACAGCCCTGTACAGCTTGTGGACGTGGTACACCTGCCGCACACACACACACACACACACACACACACACACACACACACACACACACACACACACACACACACACACACACACACACACACACACACACACACACACACTAAGGCTGAGCCCGAACGTTCGAACGTTCGAACGTTCGTTCGTTATGCTGACATTCGGACTTTAATTAATGGGTTCAAACGTTCGGTGAAAAAAAAATAAAGCAGGCGCGCGACGGTGAGGCGATGTGAAGCGGCGCGTCCCCCGAGGCGCTCGGCTCAACCAGTATGGTCTCTGCCGGGCTGTTGCTGGATACTCAACCAGAGCTCTAGTCTCAACCAATGCAATAGAACAATTTTGATTGAATGACAGGCGATTCTGCCAATTACGTCACACCGCTTGCACCCGCCTCTGCTGTTACCACCAATCGGCAAGCGTTTATTATTTTTTTACTTCCGGCAATGCCGCCATTGATCTGCTTGCGAGAAGCATTAACGTAGCATTAGCTCCCCGCAGAGGAAGTAAAAGTCGTAACAAGGTTTCCATAGGTGAAGGATCATTAATGAATACCAGCCTTTTTCGGCCACGGAGCGCGAGCTTCATGGCGGGAGGTGGTTGCGTTGGAAACAACTCTGGCGGACGGGCGGTGTCTCTCTGTCTCTCTGCCGTCCCCCTTTCCGAGGTAGACGGTGGACGAGTCTGTTGAGGAGCCGAGGCGCGCGCCTCTCCCCTTCCCGTCGACCAAGAGTGAATACCTGTTATTGAACGTGTAACACTAACTATATAACGTTAATGCCACAAAACGAATGCCTTTGTTTATCTAGCCCCTTACGTGACTGCGGTGTCCAAGGGCTATTGTTTATCATAAGTAGTAACTTTGATGCAGTAGCTTGTTTATTTTCTTCTGAGTGTTTTGTTTAATTACATGTTTACATGAACAGCCACCACTGTAAACAACATGTTTTTCACCAATAGACTATGCAATGCCGCCCTCCGTAGGATCTATAATAATACAATAAAAAATAAAAAAAATTATTATAAAAAAAATGAAAAAAAAAATTTATTAAAAAAATAATTCAATTAAAATAAAAATAAAAACGAACGTTCGAACGTTCGTTCGATAAACCCTGGCGAACGTTCGAACCCTAAAAACAGGGTTCGGGGACAGCCTTAACACACACACACACACACCAATAAAAATGGAATCAACTGCAAAACGTGGAATATTGCAGAATTTGGCCTAATCTGGACTGAAATTCCGTTTTTGGGTGGAACGTTTGGTGCAAAGCAAACATGACCGGGGATGCGGGGACCACTGCGTGTTACACACAATTTCAGTAGTAGCTGTATCTATTGTTTACACTTGAAATGTGTATTTTTATTTTGTCACAATATTATTTGAAAAATATTGTGTAAAATTGAACTGTATTTCTGAGTTGCAGCACTTAAAAACATTAAATGGACTGTTATATCTTATTCAATTGTGGACATTTATTCATTCCCATTTATTAGACACAATTTCTGATGGTAAAATGAGCATAAAAAAACAAAATACAGAATTCTGAAATATTAAAACGGAAAAAACGGAATTTGGGAAAAAATAAAATGGAATTTGGAAAATAATAAAACGGATTTCATATGGCTCTAACACACACACACGCGCAGTATACTGTAGCCTACGGCGTAATGAATGAACGCAGTATAGGCTTATTATTCCATTAATGCATACGGCGTAAGGAATGAACGCAGTATAGGCTTATTATTCCATTAATGCATACGGCGTAATGAATGAACGCAGTATAGGCTTATTATTCCATTAATGACTTGTTGCATTAGGATTTAGTAGATACTATATGCTCTGCCCTACGTACAGTATACATACAGTCTGTACTTATACTGTACGTAGGGCAGAGGCAGAGCATATATATAGTATCTACTAAATCCTAATGAAACAAGTAACTAGAATATATTAAGCCTATACTGTTCATTAGACACGTAGGCCATACTGGCACACACAAGACTTGTTATGGAAAGTCTATTTCCATGCGATTAGCTTTAGTTCTTATTTATTTATTTATTTATTTATCCACTGTCATTTCAGTGTTGGTGTATAGGCTATATAGTGTATTTCAATATAACTTTAATTGATTAATGATATATTCGAAGGAATGCAGGTTTATAGCTATATCAAACAAAGGTCTGTCCCATTGTATACCATTAAAACAGATATGTAACAAACAAGAAATACAAATTCCACAGAAGGCATTAAATAATTATTATTTTCAATCATTTTACAATAATTGTGTTTTAATATCTGAGTAATTAAAGTAATTATACAGTAATTATACATTTGTCCAAAATAGCTGGTTCAGATATGGTTAATCCAGCTGCCCTGTAGGGCTGACCTTTGATTTTTTTTGGAATTCGAAGCTTCGGGGGCCGAGATTAGATTTGAATTCGAAGCTTCGAAATGTAAAAAAAATATTTAAAAAATAATAATTTAATTTTTTTTTTTTTTTTATTATTACATTTTTTATGTTGTGGGACTTGTACAGCACTTTGTTCAACTTTGTCAGTGCTGTAAACTTTAAACCTTTTTAAATCTTAGACAAACTAAACACTTTGCTTTCATGAAATATTGTAAGCCGTCATTTGAGGCTTTATAAAAGCAGCACAATGAACACAAATCTGTCCAGAGTCCAGAGGTGCGTTCCTCATATCAACACTGGCACGCACGCTAATGACGGCACGTGCACGCACGGAACGAAATTAGAGCCCGCCACCCGCCATCGGCGGGCAGATTTTACGTTTGGCGAGTGAGACTGAGAGGTCTGTCCGCCATGTGGCGGGCAATCAAATAGTCATGTGAAAACTGATCGAAAAACATGATCCAATTCTTAGCGGAGTTCTCACTCGCTGTCTCAAGCACACAGACATGCAGCGCACTGCTCCTCCTACTCCTCCTGCCCCTCCCGCACCCGTGTAAACACAGAGGCTATTGCCTCGGGCAGTCACCGTGACGTTAGTCTCTAGTGCAGGGGTCAGCAACCTTTTTGACATGGAGTGCCTGTTTGAAATATAGTTGTAACTAGTGTGCCTCGACAATATTCCATGCATCGTAATTTTTTTTTCTCATAATCAGGTCTTTTTAATGATAATTTTTACATTATTACATCATTATTGTTATTGTTATTATTAACAATATTATTATGATGGTTGTATCAACCCTAAATCTGAGTTGGGGGGGGGGGGGGATGCAATGCAGACAAACAGCTGCATACAGTGCGACCATTTCACTCACATTTGCCCATACATTTTTGGACACATCACACAGTGTGTACTGTACGTGTGCTGTACGTGTGCTGTCATAGCTCCACCTACAGGCCTAATGGAGAACACCAGGAGAACACCAGGATGTGAATGGAGGGTGAATGTGAGGTATATCGTGTAAATAAGTTTTGATTGATCGCAAGACTACACTGTAAAAAGAAAATTATTAGTTACCAGAACTTAAAAATATTGAGTTCAGTTACTGTGCATTAAGGTTTTCAGTTTTCAATCCATATTAAGTTAACAGAAAAATAAGTACACAACCACATTATTTCAACCTAATAAAACTATGTTTATTGTCATTGTTTTAAGAACACAAGTTGACTTGGTAATACTCACATTTTGAGTAAAAAAATGGCGTTTATAACATGTGCAATGTTCAATGAAATAGAAAAATAAATAATACAATTTGTTGATTAATCCCACTGGTCACAATGGTGACCGTAATAATGTTTTTGTTATAAGGCTCTGCAAATGTTACTGAATGATGTAGCAATGTATTTCCAGCTAAATTGAAATAATAAACAAATAAAGGGTCTCAATTAAATATGTGGAAGTAAAAAGAACCTGTGGGAGGATTTCAACAAGATAAATGCGACAACAGTGCAAAATAGTTCACTATAATATTTCAAAGCAAAAAAAAAAAAAAAAAAATTAAATTAAAATTTTTATTTTTTTTAGTGCTGCCCCCTGTGCCTATGCAAATGCCCCCGCGTGCCTATGCAGGCACGCGTGCCTAGGGTTGCCTACCCCTGCTCTAGTGGGACCTCCGTGAGCTAACGTTAGCTACCGTTACAAAATGACCCAGTCAACTATTCACTTTTAGTTTAATACATGAGGCATTGTGTAACGTTATCTAGCCGGCTAGCTACTGATAGCTCCTGATATAAACAAATGCTCCAGCAAGTCTAGTAGTGCATAATACCTCCGTTGGCTAGGTAGCTCACGTTAGCTCACGTTAGCTCACTAGTCACTACGAAATTTCCCAGTAAACTAAATAGTTCACTGAGGCGTTGTCTTAACGTTATCTAGCCGGCTAGCAGTAGCTACAGATAGCTCTTGATATCAATGTATTGATTCGATGCGTATTCGAGCCCCTGGCTTCCATCGCATGAGGGCATGCTGAATGTAGAGTATAGGGTCCAGCTGCAGCGCCGGAGAATCCTTGCAAGCTGAATGTAGAGTATAGGGTCCAGCTGCAGTGCCGGAGAATCCTTGCTGGAGCTGGAGGCTACTCAAGTATACACACAGACAGTGGAGCTGTTTGCAGATAGCGAGCATTTTGACTTGTTGCGTGGTGGCGATGTCTCGCAGATAATACAACTACAAGTATGATTATATAATATATATATTTTATTAAAAAAAATATTGGGCTGGTAAGAAATATGCTTGGCGGGTAGATTTTTCCCATCTACCCGCCACTGGCCGGTGATTAATTTCGTGCCCTGCGCGCATGCGCGTGCGCATAAATGTTACCCTGCGCACATGTATAATAATAAACTTTATTTGTATAGCCTTTCATACAGAAACTGCAGCTCAAAGTGCCACCTTGTTTATGGTTTGATTCAGTTTTAAATAGACATAAATAAAAAGCCACTGTGTAGTGTGGTAGATACAGCTCCCTGCCTCTCTGCCCCCTCCCCTCAGGTTTGGTGTGAACTAGGGGTGCACCGATGTATCGGTCGGGTATCGGTATCGGCCGATAAGTGCTTTGTTGACTGCTATCAACCTATCGGCCGATAAGCTCAAATGTGCCGATGGCAGTAGCCGATAAATATCCATCAATTTGTGTCGCGTCAATCTGGCCCACATGTTCAAACTTTGAAAAAAGTTTCAGTCAAGCGATCTGCACAACGCCGCCCCCACACACACACACACACACACACACACGCTACTGCATCAAAGTTACTACTTATGATTAACAAAGGCATTCGTTTTGTGGCATTAACGTTATATAACATCAGCATATTATTTACCCGACCAGATAGCAAGCATTACTCATTCATCTCTCACGTCCTTCCTTTGCTCAGAGAGCCTGTACTGAGTTGTACCCATTCTGCAATCTGTTAATAAAGTTTTCAATTAGACACATTTATAGAAAAGCTTTTATTATTCCATTCGTTGCAGTAAAATCATTATGCCTCGTTTAGTCATCCTGCGGAGCGCTGGTAGTCTACTCGGGGACCGCGGGGAGCTAACGATATTAGCTCCGGTAGGTTTGTTGTGGTTCTGTCGTCGAAATCAATTGCGGACGTCCCGGAAGTAAAAAACGAATAAATGCTTGTCGATTGGTGATAAGAACAGCAGGAGGTGGGTGCTAGCGGTGTGACGTAATTGGCAGAATCGACTGTCAATCAAAATGGTTCTCTTGTTCCTGACACGACACATGCATTGCAAACTCAGATTATGGCGATATTACTGGAGAACATGGAGCTTTGTTTGAGAGAGATACAGTGAGTGCTGTCTCTTAAACTCTTAAAACTCATAAACTTTTTTGTCTTTTTAGTCAAGTTAGTCTGTTGACGATGAAAGCCAGTGGGTATTGTTATGACTCAGACTTCAGCAATAAGCATGAGCATTATAAAATATATAAAAAACACACATGGCATGATGGAATACCATAAACATTAGAGCTGGGCATAGATACTTTTTTTAATCTAGATTAATCTATATGCAATCCTGGAATTAATCTAGATTAATCTAGATTAAAATGGCTAAAAAAAAAAAAAAAAAAAAAAAAGTCTGCCTAAGGCATTCAAAATATGTGTGTTCTACCCAAATAATGACCAGAAGTAAGTCCTTACTTTTTCTTTCCTCCTTACGTTTCTCAGGCCAGGTGGCCCATTACACCATGAGCCCATCTCCCGTTTCCAAAATGCATTACAGACTGTTTGAAAAAGCTGTTTTGCTATGATAATTGGTAATGAAATATCAAAATAATGTTCAATAAGATGTACTTGTGTTTAATAAATCGTTTTATTCACACAAATAAATAATATTATCAGTACAGAACAGTACAGTATCGCATTTCAAACTTGAGAGAGAGAGAGAGAGAGAGAGAGAATAGCCTCTGAGTTTGTGCAGTTCTCCCTTCTTCTTCATCTCTCAGACAGCTGCAACAGAGGTGGTGAGGTGGAGCAACAGAGACACCAAGTGGTGACAGAAGGGAACAGCAGCAGACTGAATTACAGTACAGTACAGTGGTCAGGACTCCCTGGAAGAAGAGATCTTGTATCTCAATGGGATAAATCCTGGATAAATAAAGGATAGATAAAAAAAAAAAAAAAAAGTAGCCTGGATTCACAACTGAGGTTAACTGAATGAAAAAAAAAATGCAGCTGAAGTGCTCTTGAGCAAGGCACTTAACCCCCAACTGCTCCAGTGGAGTTGCTCAGTGGCCAATGGTGTCAGACTGTGGTTGTACTGGGCAGCTCCCAGGTATGAATGGAACTGTGTGAATGTGAAGCAGGGCGTAGCTGAAAAAGAGCATCTGTGCTCAGTGAACCTACCCTGGGTAAATAAAGGTTAAACAAAAACAAAACAAAACAAATGGCTTGACTCAATCAGTCTCTATTTCTCCTTCTTCCACCAGTCACTAAGGCAGACCAGCTTGTTCACACTGTCTGGTGACAAACTAGCTCTCCTCTTCTGCACAATATGGCCCGATAAAGAGAACAGTCTCTCGCATGGGACAGTTGAGGCAGGGCTCCCCAAGTACTTCAGGGCAATGTGGGCCAGCGTACCGTAGGCGGCAGTGTGGTCTGACCACCACTTCAGTGGACACTGATCCAAGCTGGCACTTGGCTCTACCTTGTACCTCTCCCCAGGATTGGGCACTGGTGAGTCGTCATCCGACTCCGACTCTGATCCCATCACTAGTGTTTTCTTTTTAGGTGGCTCAGGGTTCTCCTCCCTCAGCGGCTGCAGAGCAGGTCCTTCTGCCTTCACCACCTCACTCAGTGTTGCCCACACTGGCCCCCTCTCTGCCTTCACCAGCCCACTCAGTGTTGCCCACACTGGCCCCCTCTCTGCCTTCACCACCTCACTCAGTGTTGCCCACACTGGCCCCCTCTCTGCCTTCACCACCTCACTCAGTGTTGCCCACACTGGCCCCCTCTCTGCCTTCACCACCTCACTCAGTGTTGCCCACACTGGCCCCCTCTCTGCCTTCACCACCTCACTCAGTGTTGCCCACACTGGCCCCCTCTCTGCCTTCACCACCTCACTCAGTGTTGCCCACACTGGCCCCCTCTCTGCCTTCACCACCTCACTCAGTGTTGCCCACACTGGCCCCCTCTCTGCCTTCACCAGCCCACTCAGTGTTGCCCACACTGGCCCCCTCTCTGCCTTCACCACCTCACTCAGTGTTGCCCACACTGGCCCCCTCTCTGCCTTCACCAACCCACTCAGTGTTGCCCACACTGGCCCCCTCTCTGCCTTCACCAGCCCACTCAGTGTTGCCCACACTGGCCCCCTCTCTGCCTTCACCAGCCCACTCAGTGTTGCCCACACTGGCCCCCTCTCTGCCTTCACCAGCCCACTCAGTGTTGCCCACACTGGCCCCCTCTCTGCCTTCACCACCTCACTCAGTGTTGCCCACACTGGCCCCCTCTCTGCCTTCACCACCTCACTCAGTGTTGCCCACACTGGCCCCCTCTCTGCCTTCACCAGCCCACTCAGTGTTGCCCACACTGGCCCCCTCCATGCTTTGGGCAGGCATTTGAGGTCCTTCGACAGCAGTAGCTACCTTTGATGAACAAAAATAAATAATAATTAATTGATTGATGAAAAAAATTAAAAATAAAGTAACTTTGCAAATCCAACCACCATATTTCTTCATGACTCATTCATCTATCCATTGATCAATCTACTGGCTTAACAGTCTATAATGGTCAGACAATACAGTTATTTTCTGGTCAGTCTCACATACCTTCAGCCATTCCAGGTTACTTTTCTCCCTCCGCTGGTTGAGGTCCTGGGTGAAGGCATTCTTGAATTGCACAATGTAGGCAGGATCATCATCTGAGATCTTCATTGCGTGCTCAAGGTGGCGCAGGGCAGGTAGAACCACAGAGCAGGATACATACTTTTCCCCACCCAGGAGCTCAGTGATGTACCTACACACACACAAAATATGGCCAATTAATTTAACTCAGATTACACTATTTTTTTAAGTTCTGAAACACACACACACACACACACACACACACACACACACACACACACACACACACACACACACACACACACACACACACACACACACACACACACACACACACTTTAACTAAGATAAGTTCTGATTCTGAATCATTTATAGTATTTAAGGGCATGCATTTCTTAATTAAATACAAAGTGCCAATTTAAGAACACACTATCTTTGTAGACCATACCTGCATGGCTCCAGCAGTTTCTCCAGCTTTGCCAGCTTCTCATATTCAGCATCTGTTGGGAGGACCAGCTTGTGTTCATGCTGGGCCAGCGCTGTGTGGGACACTGTTGGGAGGACCAGCTTGTGTTCATGCTGGGCCAGCGCTGTGTGCACTGGGACTCTGTTGGGAGGACCAGCTTGTGTTCATGTGGGCCAGCGCTGTGTGCACTGGGACTCTGTTGGGAGGACCAGCTTGTGTTCATGCTGGGCCAGCGTTGCGTGCACTGGGACTCTGTTGGGAGGACCAGCTTGTGTTTATGCTGGGCCAGCGCTGTGTGCACTGGGACTCTGTTGGGAGGACCAGCTTGTGTTCATGCTGGGCCAGCGTTGCGTGCACTGGGACTCTGTTGGGAGGACCAGCTTGTGTTCATGCTGGGCCAGCGCTGTGTGCACTGGGACTCTGTTGGGAGGACCAGCTTGTGTTCATGCTGGGCCAGCGTTGCGTGCACTGGGACTCTGTTGGGAGGACCAGCTTGTGTTTATGCTGGGCCAGCGATGTGTGCACTGGGACTCTGTTGGGAGGACCAGCTTGTGTTCATGCTGGGCCAGCGTTGCGTGCACTGGGACTCTGTTGCGCCTCAAACGCTTGATCATCTCAAGGGTGGAATTCCAACGTGTTGGAACATCTTGCACGAGTGACTCTGGCTCTTGTTCACTGGATGCTTGCTGGACATTTAGCTCATCTGTGTTGGCCGGACTGTGTTTGAAATGTTCGACCACTTTTCGACACTTGGCCAGGACACCATCAAAACCACTATCCCGAAGGGACATTACAATGGCCCTCTGTATAAGGTGCGCAATGCAGGGCATGTGCTTGAATGGCAGTATCCTCCCTGCTGCTATCATGTTGGGAGCGCTGTCTGTCCCAATGGTGGTGATTTTGTCGGCTATCTCCCACTGATTAGCGACGTCCAGAAACTGCCTGGCACACGCCTCTGCAAAGTGGCGCTCCTCTGTTTTAATCACACCTACAGACAAAGTAGATCAGAATAAGTTTGCTAGTAAAAAATGTATACCATATACAAGAAAAACAATCCACAGTTTAAACATGGACAAATTAAATGATAATAATAATAAAGAATAAAAGAAAGAAAAGAAAATATCTCACTATTCAGATCACATTTGACTTTCATACTGACAATTTTTAAAATGTATTATTACATCCCTTAAGCTCGCTATGGAGAATTCCAAAACTTTACACCAATAACTGAAGGACACATCTGTTTAAGTTTATACATTTTATTTAATACTACATGCCGCGGTGGGTTGGTTTCAGGTTGGAATGAATATTCAGCCAGTCGGATGGTTATATGCTATGGTTGGATGGCTGGGTATCCAGCCTGAAACCAACTTAACCGTGGTAAATTAAATAAATTAAATTACATAAACGTACCCAAGGCGAACGAGTGAAGTTCCCAGCTGGCATCGATGAAGTGTACAGTAACGCCTAGGTAGTTATCGTTGCTGACAGATGTCCAATGGTCCCCAGTCAGTGCTACACACGCCGCCGCTGCCAACTTCTCTTCTTTCACAACTTTCTCTGTGGCGTGTTGGTCATGGATTCTCTGCATGATAGTTCGCCTCGCAGGTAGCTTGTGGCCTGTTGCCGCCCGGAGAAGAAGCTCGAGTCCATCATCTTCAACCATGCTGATAGGCCGGCAATTGATGGCAATCCACTGGGCTAGGAGGTTAGTTAGCTTGGCTGATACAGCTGTGCTGATGGGCTTGCCTCCGTTGCACTCAAACAGTGTAGTTTGACGAGCACTTTTCCCCGGTGCAGCTCTGCTTGGTCCGGCGGCACCTTCCTTGATAACATCAATTTGATGCTTTTTGCTCAGGTGGTATTTGAGACTCGAGGAACTCCTACAGTACGTCATTTGCGCTTTGCACAAAGTGCAAATCACCTTGGTCTTGCCGAGGTTTCCATCGGGAAGCTTTTTGAAAATGAAATAGCCCTGAAGCAAACCGTGCTTAACTTTACTGCTCACAGCGTCCTCCATTGTCATGCAGCTCAGCTGATGTTTATATGGTAATTATTTTCACGCATGCCCCGCTCGCACGTGTTCACGCCCCTCCCCCCCCCCACACACACACACAGAGTAGTTCGACCAGACGAGACCCAACGTTGAGCTCTAATAAACATATTTCTTGATGTTTCCTTTTTTAAGTAAGTAAAGAGGCCTATGTTGATATCAGTGAGCACATTTTGTAACACAAAAAGAGAGACGTGTAGCCTATTTATTTATTTAATATTTTATTTATTCATTTTATTATTATTATTTTATTTGTTGCCATGCCTAAAATAATAGTCAAGCATAGGCTAACACATTTTCATAAACAATAATATCATTTTTTGTTATATGGTTATAATAAAAGCTTTTCTATACATTTGTCTGATTGATTGAAAACTTTATTAACACTTTGGGTGCCGGGAAACGCTTTACAGCGTCATTCCCGGCCATGCTCAAGTTGCCGAAGACGCTTTACAGCGTATTTGATCTGTTTACATCTTTTTTCTATTTTCCCCGTCTGAACTTCACCGCGGAGCTTTTGGCAGAAAGTTTGAACAGGAAACTGCATTTCCTCTCAAATTACACTAGGTGGCAGTGTCCCCCTATTTTCTAACACTATCACATGAGGGTGAATATTGTACCCCACAATGAATCTGGCATTTGATTGGCCAGCATACCTGGCCAATGTGACCACAGGTATAAAAAGTTTGCGCGATCCCAGAATCCACAAGGTTTTGTAGGGGAGAGAGAGATAGAGAGAGAGATAGATAGAGCGATAGAGAGAGAGAGATTGAGAGAGATATTTGAATTGAGATCAGCCTATAGTCTATATTTATAGTGTTATACAGTATAGTGTTAGTATCAGAATAATTGTAAGGTTTCAGCTGTGCTTTAGAAGTACTTAGTCGTGCTAAGTAGTAGTACTATTGTGAGGGATTAGTTAGTATATTTCAGTAGTAGTAATAGTAGTTTGTAGTGTTAGTAGTTACATTTAGAATCAGTATGAGGAGACGTAGTGTAGCCGGTAAGAGAGGGCCAGGCGACAGACCGGCGGCGGATCGGTTTGTTCAAACTAAGCTGGCATTTGGACCCGCCGTCACCGTTGCACCAGTAGTAGCAGCAGCAGCAGCAGCACCAACGACTCCGACCGGTCCTTTGGTATCGCCGATCGGAGAGAGCCGTGAGACCGTTGCTGGGCCCAGCAACGTGTCTCGCCCCGGGACCGGGAGCGGCTCTCCCCGACGCAGTTCGAGGAAGAGGAAGGCTGCCGCTGTGGTCATAGCTTCTTCATCCGAGTCAGCGGACAGCGATTCAACCACCCATGAATCTGATGGGAGCGCCGATTGGGAACCACCAGGTAATTACACGGTCTAATATATATGTGATTGTGTGTGTGTGTGAAACGTGTATTTGATGATTTACCTAACGCTAATTGATTCATTGTATACTGTGAATATGTAACGTTAGTTCGCCAAACCAACGCCGATATGCATTTATTATATGTGATTGTGTGTGTGTGAAACGTGTATTTGATGATTTACCTAACGCTAATTGATTCATTGTATACTGTGAATATGTAACGTTAGTTCGCCAAACCAACGCCGATATGCATTTATTATATTATAGCTCCGGAGTCATCTGACGATGATCTCGATTTGGGTTGGAGGTGTTATGGGTCTGATTCATCGCACGAGTTAGACGTGGGACGCGGTGGTGGTCGAGGGGGCAATGGTACGTCATGTTTACTAATGCAATGTGAATATTGTTTTACGTGCATGTTCAAATCGATAGTTGAATGATATAGGATATAGGCATGTACAGGCCACCATGTGCTACACGTTAGGTTGCATGGCCTTGTGTGTGTGTGTGTGTGTGTGTGTGTGTGTAGGTGCACGCCCTTTGATGTGTGTAGCTATCAATGTAAGTGATATAGTTGCATGCTGTGCAGGACACCATGTGCTAAGTTGGGGTGCACAGCCTTTGTTGTGTGTGTGTAGGTGCACGCCCTTTGATGTGTGTAGCTATCAATGTAAGTGATATAGTTGCATGCTGTGCAGGACACCATGTGCTAAGTTGGGGTGCACAGCCTTTGTTGTGTGTGTGTGTGTGTGTGTGTAGGTGCACGCCCTTTGATGTGTGTAGCTATCAATGTAAGTGATATAGTTGCATGCTGTGCATGCCACCATGTGCTAAGTTGGGGTGCATGGCCTGTAGGCCTGTTTGAAGTGCGATGGAGTAGGGCCTCTTTTTTTTTTTTACAAGGGCTTGTGTGTGTGTGTGGTGTGTGATATGCAGGCCTCGCCATAGTTCAAAGGTGTTTGAGAGGGTTCATGCCTTTGATGTGGTGTGTGTGTGTGTGTTGTAATCAATGCTATTTCATTTAGCATAGTCCCAATATCATTGATTACAGCACACACACACACACACACACACACACACACACACACACACACACCACATCAAAGGCATGAACCCTCTCAAACACCTTTGAACTATGGCGAGGCCTGCATATCACACACCACACACACACACACACACACACAAGCCCTTGTAAAAAAAAAAAAAGGCCCTACTCCATGCTTTGATGTACAATGGCCGCTGATTTATTTTGTGTTCATTACAGGATCTGACACCAAGTCCGGGGCTGATACACCAACATGCTTGGGTATGTACTAACTACATTTATGTATGTAAATGTATTACTATTGTGTTTTATGAGACTTACTTACTGAATGAATTTAATCCAATTCAGATTCTGGCGCAGACCCCGCAGAGAGTGACGCAGAGACTGGCAACGACATAGGATCACATTCTACTCCTGCAGGTAATTGTACATAAAATATAACACATAATGCTATATATATATATATATATATCATGTAAATACAATGACAATACGTTGCCCTAGTGTAATGTATTACATCATGTGATTCTAGAACTGGATGCTAGTCTGGACATGCCGGAACCCGTTGCAGGGCGGAAACGCACATCTAAGAGCAGTAAGTTGGCCTCACTCTGCACACCACTTCCAGCTCTGACCTCTGACCCCCACACCACGTCCAGCTCTGACATCTGAACCCCACACACACTCACACACAGTTTGTAACTACGTGGCATATGAATGTTTGTCTACAGTAGGGGTGTTATAGTATATTTGTATAATTGACAGGTCGTGGCGTGCGACGCGGAGGAGCGAAGAGCAGGGCTGCGATCCGTCAGGAAGAGGAGAATGCCTGGTCTCGTGAGGGCTGGGTGCCTCACAGGATCCCCTTCACAGCCCAACCGGGGTTGCTCCAGGACGCCGCGGCACTCAAATCGTACCGGCCTGCAAAATGGATGGATCTGTTCCTGACGGATGCTTTTCTGAATTCCATTGTTGCCCAGACCAACCTCTACGCTGATCAGTCCATTGCCCGGCTGGACCCCACGCTAACCAGTAGCAGGGCACTGCTTTGGAAGCCCCTCACATTGAAGGAGCTGAAGAAGTTCCTTGGACTCAATTTCCTTAGCAGTGTCCTGCGGAAGCCTCGCGTGGACCAGATGTGGACCACTGACGACATGATGTACACACCATATTACTCGCAGACCATGCCACGCAACCGGTATCAATTGATCTGGCGATTCCTCCACTTTGCGGACAATACATCCCTGGAAGTTAGAGACAAATTGTGTAAAGTACGCCCTGTAGTCGACCATGTAAACGCGAGGTGCAAGGACCTGTACCAGCCTGAACGTGAGCTCGCCATTGACGAGGGGGTGATGGCATGGCGAGACCGCCTGACCTTCCGGGTCTACAACCCCAACAAGCCCACCCGCTATGGCATCAAGTCGTACTTCCTGTGCGAATCACGCACAGGATATTGCTTTGCATTTAAGCCATATTGTCGGGAAGGCTCGCTCCTGGGGGACACGGTCGTCGGTCTGCTTGGACGTCTGTCTGGGGCCGGCTATACGCTCTATATGGACAATTTCTACAACTCGGTACGTATGTCCGCCAGGCTCCGACAGTTGAGGACCGACGTCTGTGGTACCCTCAGGAAGCACCGGGGGGAGCCAGCCATCATCAAGAACGTGACCAAACGTGACATCGGTGTGGGGGAGCGCATTTCGGTCAACAACAAGGAGGTCCTGATCGTGGCATGGCGCGATAAGAGGATCGTGAAGACCATCAGCAGCTACCACGAGGACACCATGGAAATGGCGAAGGTGTGGAAGAAGCAGAAGAAGGGCAAAGCGCTGAGGGTGGAGATGCTCAAGCCGTCATCAATCATGTCGTACAATAAATTCATGAACGGCGTCGATCAGCTGGATCAGAACATCTCGTACTATCCGGTTACACGTAAGACTGGAAAGTGGACCAAAAAGTTTGTGATGTATCTGATCCAAATATGTATGTTCAACGCTTTTGTCTTGTACAAAAAAAAGCACCCACAAGGGCATTACTACAACCTCTTCCGGTTCACCAGGGCTGTAGCGCGGACCTACACAGATGGTCTGGAGAAGAAGATTCCTGGGGTGACAGCGGAGATGGAGGCGGAGGCGGAGGCAGGGGAGGAGGCAGGGGAGGAGGCAGGGGGTGGGGATGAGGAGGAGGCAGGGGCTGAGCAGGTGGGGCGTGACGACCCTAGGGCCCCACTGGGGGACCCGCAGAGCAGATTAGTGGGTGGCTTTGTGAAGCATGTAATGGTTGCATACAAAGCCACCCCCAAGCGAAAGCTACCGTGTAGGAAATGTCGGGTCTGCAGTAGGCGTGGCATCAGGAGTGAGACCAGATATTTTTGCACATCGTGGAAAGTCCTCCTGCATCATGACAAATGCTTCGCTCTGTACCCGCATATGATTTTCTGTACCCGCAAAAAGCTAAAACAGAAGGCCGGCTGTCACAAAACAGTCACATCTAGAGACCTCAAAACTTACTCTAGAGAGGCCTTTAACCTAGAACTGGGGAGCTTGGACTGGTCAGATGAGCTCAGTGGTACACAGGTTGAAGAAACATGGCTTGGATTCAAAACCAAATTCACAGCAATACTCAACAACATGGCACCGATAAGAACCACCAGGGTTAAAAATCGCGCTGAGGCATGGATGCACACTGAAATACTGGCCGCTATGAAAACCAGAGACAAAAAATGCTCTGAACTTCATAAAAGTCAGACAAAGCTTTCCAAAAGCTCAAACAGTGAACTCCAAGCCCACGTGGTTGAACTAAAAATCCAAAGAAACAGACTAAGAAATGACGTAAACACCATGATCAGAACCGCAAAAAGAAATTTCATCAACGACAAAACTGAGGAAAACAAAAACAAACCCCGCGAACTTTGGAAATTACTCAATAATCAACTAGGCTGCAGTAAAAAACTTAAAACCAGATTCTCAAACATAAACATAAAGACGGACAACACGCTCATCACAGACAAGCTGGATGTAGCCAATTACTTAAACATCTTCTTCACAAACATAGCCACAACACTGGTAAACAAACTACCCTCCCACTCAGGGCATTATGGGGTAGAACACATAGTAGCATACTACAAAAACCTAGGGGTCCACAAAGACGACTTCAAACTTGAAATGGTAACAACCGATGAGGTACTCAAAAAATTTAGTGCCCTCCAACCTAACAAGGCCACTGGCCATGACAACATCCCCTCCAAATTCCTCAGAGACGCAGCAGCCGCCATCACCCCAGTCATCACACACATAATAAACCTCTCTATAAAACAGGGGCACGTCCCCAAGGACTTCAAAATTGCGAGAGTGACCCCTCTACACAAAAAGGGCAGCAAATTAGACCCAGGCAACTACCGCCCTGTTTCTATTCTTACCTCCATCTCGAAAGTCATGGAGAAAATAGTCTACGAACAGGTCGAAAAGTACCTGGCGGAAAAAAACCTAATCTACGAATTCCAATCTGGCTTCAGAACGTCCCACTCCACTGACACATGCCTCCTCTATTTGAACGACCACATCAAACAAGAGGTGGACGCTGGCAAATACTGCGGCATGGTCATGCTGGACCTACAAAAGGCCTTCGACACTGTCAATCACTCCATTCTAATGGACAAGCTAAAAGCAATTGGTTTTGATAGCCTATCAGTGAGCTGGATGCAATCCTACCTGGAGGGGAGAGAACAGATGGTAGAGGTAAACGGTACTCTATCCCCCCCCCTCACAGTGAGCTGTGGTGTTCCACAAGGAAGCATACTAGGACCGCTACTCTTCCTAATTTATGCAAATGACATGTCGTCAGCCTGTGACTGCAACTTGTTCCTGTTTGCGGACGACTCAGCCCTGCTGGTCTCTGACAAGAACAAATTGCAGGTTGAAAAAACCCTCAGCACGGAACTAGGCAAAATCTGCATATGGCTCGCTGATAACAAACTATCATTACACATGGGCAAAACAGAGTCCATTCTCTTCGGTTCAAATAACAAACTCAGCAAGACCGACGGCTTCTCAGTTACAGTGGGTGACAATATTGTCACAAGGAAAGACGAAATTACCTACCTGGGTTCCATCCTAGAGGCAAATCTTTCCTGTGACAAAATGGCATCCAATGTAATAAAAAAAAGTCAACCAACGAACTAGATTCTTGTACCGGATCTCCTCTCTGGTAAACAAGAATACCCTGAGGACTCTGGCAGGAGCACTCATTCAAGGGTACTATGACTATGCGTGCACCTCATGGTACCAAAGCACCTCAAAGGCGCTTAAAACAAAATTACAAACATCACAAAACAAACTGGTCAGACTACTACTTGACCTGAACCCCAGAACCCACCTCACCCCTGCCCACTTTGCCAACCTAGGATGGCTTAGAGTAGACGACAGAGTACAGCAACTTGCAATGGGCCTGGTCTACAAGATACACTATACGACCGGGGTGCCCATGTACATGTCAAAATACTTCCCAAAGGTCAGTGAATACCACAACCACTACACCAGAGGAAGCTCAACAAATCATGTTAAACCCAGATTCGGCTCAAACAAGGGACTAAACACGTTTCGCAATTATGCCACAACAATGTGGAACGCCCTACCCAAAGCTGTAAAGGAATGTGAATCCCTGCCCACATTCAAAACCGCCCTTAAAGAGCACCTACGGGAGGCTGCAATTCGAAACTGGCCACCGTAAATGCCCAAAACCCCCACCACCTCCTAATAGACAGTCTCCTCCCCACCGCATGTATATATTCCCTCCCCGCCGTATGTATATTCCCCTCCCACCCACCCACCCCCTCCTAATGTACAGTCCCCTCCCCATCATATGTATATACTCTGTCAGGATCTAGGGGTAACAGTACTGTATATTTGAATACTGCCTATGTCACAAATGTATCAGTACTAAATACCTATATGTCCCTATGCCATAAATGTCATGTATGTTATGTATGTCATAAATGTCTATATGAATTGAAAATGGGGGACCCTGATGGAAACAAGACAAACGTCTTTCTCAGGTCTGCATCCCCTTAACAATTGTATGTATTGAGCCGTACTGTATTGTACCCATTCTGCAATCTGTTAAATAAAGTTTTCATTCATTCATTCATTCACCACACAAAGAGGGATTTCTCTAAATAGTTTCTTTATTAGTTGTCATACAGAAGTACAGACTACTTCTAAATAATCCGGCACACAGAAGTACAGATTACTTCTAAATAATCCATCATTGTGTGATACAGACAGAACCATGTGTACCGGTACATAGTATAGCTAGCTGAGAGTAGTATAGTATAGTGTAGTATAGTATAGTATAGTATAGTATAGTATAGTGTATGGGTAGTTGCACTGTTTTCTGTACAAGACAAATGCGTTGAACACATGTATTTGTGCCACGGTTGTCGATATTGCATAGGCATGTTTGGACCACTTGCAGATGAGACGTTATGTTAGCGATCTAGCTGTATCGACTCCATTCATAATTTGCATTGTGTGTGTATATAGTTTATTTTTTTATTTATCTTTTTCCCCCCTCATTTTTACCGTTTGCACAGAACCAATGGTTGCTGACAGTCACCCAGTTTATAAAAGTATATACTGTAGGTAACTGTTGAGCACTGGTCGTAAACCGAGGTCAGATTGATTATCCCATAACTCTTTAGTCCGAATCCCAGCTTCAAGCAGCGTCCCGCGAAGCGTGGGACATCTAGGACTCAATTTGTCTATAACGTTCAGGGCTTAAACTCAGCAGACCTCGGCTCACACACAGGAACCCCCCGTCCCCTCCAGTAATACAGTTGATTAAATGGAGTTGCGGGGTATATTTTTATTCTATTTGCACTGGGACGGACTCTCTTTAATTAGATGAGGTCCATTTCCCTAATCCGTTACACGTATTTATCACTGTATGGCTTTACTTGATAATCCCATTATACAGAATCCACCTTTAGTCCTTAATGCAGGGATAAAGCCACTTATTCTATTTTACATTAATCCATAATCATATGTCTCCTAAGTACACGTATTATCACTATATGGCTTTACTTGATAATCCCATTATACAGAATCCACCTTTAGTCCTTAATGCAGGGATAAAGCCACTTATTCTATTTTACATCATTAATCAAAAAATGCATGGGGTGAAGTTACAATGCAAAACACATTTCATGCTTACCCGGTCGTCTGGTCAGAAGAAAGGATACAAAGGTGGCTTATAAAGAGGTAATTTTAATTAGAAAAAGCTAGTTACAAGAAGAGACTGAAGTGGAAAAGTGTCCATTTCAGTTAAAATATGCACAGAACAAAACATCTCATCATGCACGGCTTGTGCCCAGTGTCTCGCACCATTCTTCTCATCTCTCAAAAAAGTCAGTAAGCACCATTCTTCTTCTCTCTCCAGCTCAGTGTAAAAATCCCCCTCTTGAAAGGGCAACCGTCCCTTTTATATCCATCTTACAATATTTCCGATTGGTCTAAACACAGTCAAGTCACAGGCTGTCACTTTTGTTTAGCAAACCAGAGTACAATACGTAATTCGTATGAGCTCCTCCTTCTTGGTACTAACGTTACTTCTCGTTACCTAGTGGTTTTTAAGTAACAGAAAGTCCCTTATCCCTTCAGAACAGACAACTGCTTTGTCTGTGGGGATCACGTGACATGGTACCGGGCACGAAGCCATCCCTAGGATTTCTTATCAAGCTTCCTAAAAGATCTCCTCCAGAAAGCAGTTTTTACCCATCATTCTTTTAGTATTATTCTCTAATGACAGTTAATTCCTATTAATTATAAGCATGCCATTTATGAAAACTTTTACTGTACACATTAAACATTTAATTGTTATATAGTTTCTTTTTTAAGATCTCCCTCTATAGATTCAAGACTCCCTGGTTTTCAACCAGCAACCCTTCCCGTCTGAAAGGGTTAACATTACACAGCTCTTTCTCCTCTGTCTCTGTCTCTCTCCTCTCCAGAGGCCCACATTCCGCTGGTTCACTCCCTTTTCACAGCTTTTCACAGACAGGCCCCTTCTATGGAGACATTTAAAGGCTCAGTTCCATTTTTTTTATAAGTAGAGCCATCATAGAGCTGTCTTTCCAGAGTTCAGTTTAAAGATTTATACTGGTCATATAGGAACGACCCAGGATGTCATTGTCAAAAAGTGTCACTTGTTCTGTGGCACTTCTCAGTAACATACCACACTTTTCTAATGCAGTCCATTGGCCTCTTATTTATATACTTTGGAAGCATGTATTGGATATTTTTTGGTCCACAGATCATCTGGCGCTTCATCCATTTATCAATGGACAATGCAGTCATCGATGCGAGAGACCAAGTAAGATACGCCCTGTAGTTCATGTGACGTGCCTGTACTGTGAATGTTACCAGCAAACTTCTAAATGCACTGAAACAATGGTTGGTTATCCTCCAGTGTTCACTTTTTATAAGGTATTGTCTTGGTAAATTACCATAATCCTATACTGTGAATGTTACCAGCAAACTTCTAAATGCACTGAAACAATGGTTGGTTATCCTCCAGTGTTCACTTTTTATAAGGTATTGTCTTGGTAAATTACCATAATCCTATACTGTGAATGTTACCAGCAAACTCCTAAATGCACTGAAACAATGGTTGGTTATCATCAGCCAGTGTTCACTTTTTATAAGGTATTGTCTTGGTAAATTACCATAATCCTATACTGTGAATGTTACCAGCAAACTTCTAAATGCACTGAAACAATGGTTGGTTATCATCAGCCAGTGTTCACTTTTTATAAGGTATTGTCTTGGTAAATTACCATAATCCTATACTGTGAATGTTACCAGCAAACTTCTAAATGCACTGAAACAATGGTTGATTATCCTCCAGTGTTCACTTTTTATAAGGTATTGTCTTGGTAAATTACCATAATCCTATACTGTGAATGTTACCAACAAACTCCTAAATGCACTGAAACAATGGTTGGTTATCATCAGCCAGTGTTCACTTTTTATAAGGTATTGTCTTGGTAAATTACCATAATCCTATACTGTGAATGTTACCAGCAAACTCCTAAATGCACTGAAACAATGGTTGGTTATCATCAGCCAGTGTTCACTTTTTATAAGGTATTGTCTTGGTAAATTACCATAATCCTATACTGTGAATGTTACCAGCAAACTTCTAAATGCACTGAAACAATGGTTGATTATCCTCCAGTGTTCACTTTTTATAAGGTATTGTCTTGGTAAATTACCATAATCCTATACTGTGAATGTTACCAGCAAACTCCTAAATGCACTGAAACAATGGTTGGTTATCATCAGCCAGTGTTCACTTTTTATAAGGTATTGTCTTGGTAAATTACCATAATCCTATACTGTGAATGTTACCAGCAAACTTCTAAATGCACTGAAACAATGGTTGATTATCCTCCAGTGTTCACTTTTTATAAGGTATTGTCTTGGTAAATTACCATAATCCTATACTGTGAATGTTACCAGCAAACTCCTAAATGCACTGAAACAATGGTTGGTTATCATCAGCCAGTGTTCACTTTTTATAAGGTATTGTCTTGGTAAATTACCATAATTTTATACTGTGAATGTTACCAGCATATGTGTCTAATGCACAGCAACAATGGTTGGTACTGATGACTTGTCACCCAGTTTATTGAACATATTTTGCAATAAAAATGTTCATTTCATCAAAGTTTCAAGTTTTCTGCATTGTAAAGTATTCTGTATTTTATAATAATGTTTTCTGGACCTACACCAGTAGTTATAACTTACTTGTTCATTAGCGCCAGGCATGGTGGTTGATAAGGTAGTAGTATTTCCAGGTGAAACTAATTGATATATTATCAATACAAGATATTATTACTTTATGAATGTGTTTATCATGTATGGACGAATAAATTGGAAAACAGGTAGGTACAGAGCAACACAGTGTCTACAACACAGGAGCAGATTATGCACAGTACATGAATGAGAAACAGTCTAAATGTTTTTTTTTGTTTATTGCATGCACATGATCTATAATACCTGATCGGTACAATATCTACTAACCTGATCAATACAATATATTCCCACCTGATCGATATAATAGTATTACTGCATTTCAAGTTTGTCAGTCAGTCGGACTGTCAGTCAGTCGGACTATCAATCAATCAAACAATCAAACAACCAACAAAACAATCAATCAATCAAACAACCAATAAAACAATCAAACAATCAAACAACCAACAAAACAATCAATCAAACAAAACAATCAATCAATCAAACAACCAACAAAACAATAAAACAATCTATCAATCAAACCAATAAAACAATCTATCAAACAATCTATCAATCAAACAACCAATAAAACAATCAAACAATCAATCAAACAACCAACAAAACAATCAATCAAACAAAACAATCAATCAATCAAACAACCAACAAAACAATAAAACAATCTATCAATCAAACCAATAAAACAATCAATCAATCAAACAACCAATAAAACAATCAATCAATCAAACAACCAACAAAACAATAAAACAATCTATCAATCAAACCAATAAAACAATCTATCAAACAATCTATCAATCAAACAACCAATAAAACAATCAAACAATCAATCAATCAAACAACCAACAAAACAATAAAACAATCTATCAATCAAACCAATAAAACAATCTATCAAACAATATATCAATCAAACAACCAATAAAACAATCAAACAATCAATCAATCAAACAACCAACAAAACAATCAATCAAACAAAACAATCAATCAATCAAACAACCAACAAAACAATAAAACAATCTATCAATCAAACCAATAAAACAATCTATCAATCAAACCATCCATCCATCCATCCCAGTCTAAATTGCTTTATAACACGTTCAGTACCTATTATCACCCCGGCGGCGCACCTTTCATAAAAGAGCCCATAACTCCTGTTCTAAAGAATATACCTGATTTTTACCTTGTGTTAACGTTTTTTAACTTGTAATTGTGAACGAACGAAGACATGCAGAAACAAACGGTTTTTTTCATTGTGTACATCAACTTGTCGTCGTCAAATGAGCCAAACCATTTCCCCATAGTTATAATATAAAATATAGAAATAGCTCCGCTAAGATCATGAGATATGCTAAAATCGCCCAGGAATCCTGGCAATCCACAGTCATTTTCCGGATTTCTGGCCGGCACCCAAAGTGTTAACAGATTACAGAATGGGTACAATACAGTACAGCTCAAGTACGCAACCCGTGTTACCAAGTAAACAAATCGCGGAGATGGCCAGTTAGCCCGCAGCATCCGAGTGCTACTATCATTAGCTCTCAGAATGGTAGCCACTAGCCAGAAGCCCACAGCATCCTAGTACTACTAACGTTAACTCTCAGAATGGTAGCCACGAGCCCCGCAGCACCCTAATACTAGTAACGTTAGTATTGTGTATTCAAAAACGCACCGGACTGCGACGTAACGTTTTACCGTTTATTTGCTTACTCCACCAGTCCACAACAACACACTCTCGTTACCACAACGCTTTACGGTATTTTCACAGCACTGTCGCAACATTACCGTAAAGCGTGACCACCGTTGTGATACACATACACAACAGTTAGCTCTCAGAACAGCCAGTTAGCCCGCAACACCAGGCAGCAACGGTAAGCGCGTCTCATTTAATTTCCAGTGAAGCGGGGTTTCCCCTCCTCCTCCTGTGTGTAGACAACCAGCTCTGCGGCTCGCCTCGCTCCACTAGTGAGGACTGGTCTCGCCCCTCTGCTGGCGCGTGTGTGCAGTGCACTACAACCAACCACTGTTAAAACTCTGTTTCCCTGTAATATAAACTGAAACGGATTTTGACGGTATTGCCTTCAATACCGTCGGGATTTCTAAATACCCTGGTATACCGTAATACCGTCATACCGCCCAAGCCTACTTGTAAGGCTGTCAACGAATATTCTATATTGAAATCGATTTGTTTAAAAAAAGTAATAAAAAAAAAGATTATTAAATTGTGAAACGCTGCATGACGGACAGGAGACACGCGACATCATTGAGCTGAACAACGTGTGAGTAGTGATGAACAACAACAACAACCGCGGCCATCGGTCACAAAGCCAGTGATTTGCACTCTGAGCATCTCAAGCCCCGGTTGGAAATACTTTACTTTTGATTAACTTGTGGAACCTCGAGACAGTTTCATGCAAGCTATGTAAACTGTAAATGCTAACACTATTTCGGGAGTTCTAGCATCAAGAATGTAAGCAGTAGGGCTGTCTTAAATACTTTGAAGCTTCGAAGCTTCGTTCGATGGGCATGGGATTCGAATATGAAAATAAAATTCGATTATGTAAAAAAATATATATATATATGATTTTTTTATTTATTTTTTCTCAAAATCAACTCTGCCTCTCTTTGTTAACTACAACAAGCAATGCTGTTTGTTATTTAAGATGAGGTCGGACTCGGCACTGACAGATTTGTGTTCATTGTGCTGCTTTTATAAAGCCTCAAATGACGGCTTACAATATTTCATGGAAGCAAAGTGTTTAGTTTGTCTAAGATTTAAAAAGGTTTACACTTTACAGCACTGACAAAGTTGAACAAAGTGCTGTACAAGTCCCACAACATAAAAAAAATTATAATAATAATAATACATTTTCTTTTTAATAAAAAAAAAAAATTTCGAATTAAAATCTAATCTCAGCCCCGAAGCTTCGAATTCCAAAAAAATTATCGAAGGTCAGCCCTAGTAAGCAGCCTACTTTGTTTTAGCACTTTATTGTAAATCACCCCTCACTCAGGGTAAAACGTTATTGAATACTGAATAGAGAAAAAAAGCATCATGCAGGTCCCGTTTCATATCATTCATTTGATCTCCGAGAGACGGCCCCTCCTCAACGCACTGAGACAGAGAGGGTGTGTGTTCGCCACACTATGAGGCTTTGCTAAATTACACAATCTCTCAGTGTTGTGTGTGGTTTGAAGGAACACCCGGCCCTTTGCACAAATTATATTTTGGGAAGGGGTGGACAAAAAATTTTTCTGCAGGTGCGTTCGGTACACAGCCGTACTGAAACGGTTCAGGACAGATAGGTGTACCGTTACACTCCTACTAGTAAGTGGTATCGACACAAGTGGCTGACTTTTCCTCAATTTTCAAATGTCTGTTTGTTAGTGTTCAGTTGCAGACTGTACCTTCAGCGCTCACCAGAACTAAGTGAACCTGCACTTCTGTAGCCTCAAAACAAGAAACCTTGTTTCCTATTAACAGTATGTTCTTGTTTGTATACTTGGACCAAAACAATGACCTAAAAAGCAACCACAATTCCACCTCTTTACAGAACCACACCCCAGGAGCCAAAAGAATGGAGATTGAAAGTTGGAGAGCGGAGAGGCGCAGGTCAGTATCCACAAAATCCTCTTTTAGAGACTATTTCTGACATACTGGTCTGCATTTGGTTCTGGGTGAATCCTGATGAAAAAGGGCTGCTATACAAAATGGGATCCGGTTTCAACTTATGTGAAGGAAGAGAGCATTTTTACTTGATTCCCTTGATCCCTTGTTTTTCCTCCCTTAACAGTTTAAGTGCCAGCCATTAACACTTTCCGTGCCAGCAGGGGGTGCCAGAAATAGGCGCTTGAGTGCCAACGCTGTAGTCAATGGAGGGCGATCATATTTGCGAACGCATAAACTATATCTTAAATTATGGCTATGTGTCTAATACGCCCGTGGCTTATCAATGACTTGTTTGCAGTCAACATTGTCGAAACTTATTGTTTTTAATCGGTTCATTTCCGTTTTACACCATTTTGAAAAACGCTCGTTTTTTGAAACTTTCAGAAAAAAAAAGATTCTGCAGGAATCGCGCTTTACTGTAATACACAAAACACGTTGTAATTTTTCGGCCTATTTATGAATCGTTTTCAAATAAACGCTAGATAGTATATGTCTACTTATGCACGCTATAGAAGCGGGCTGAAAAATCGATTCTCTTATTTCCTGATCAGCACACACTCACAGCCACACACACACATATGGGACACGTTGATATATAGGTGAAAACAGCTCTGATTATCCCAAAACTGGTAAAATTGATTCCTTACCTCAGATCAGATGTTCTCCAAAAAGATTATTCCAATTCCTGATCGCCATTCCAAATATCGATCGTGTTTATTGATCCAACGCTGGGTGGTCGAAAGACATATTCCACGCTGTTCTGATGGTGGGCAATGAATGGAATCGGCTCGGATTACATGCCTGACAAGTAAAATGTGGAATCCGGACTATTTTTTTCCAATCCATTTCATTCAGTCCAATCCAATGGGGTGCAATACCATCCAGAGAGATGATAGGGGGCGGTATTTTCCCTGTTCGAGCTCAGACAGATCCCCACTGGTAACGTGAGGCTAGATTGATGAAAAATGTATGGAAATCGATAATAAAAAAAATAACGATTAAAAACCAGATTTCTCGTCGGTTGGCACTCAACGCATGGCATAAACTAACGAGATTTCTCGTGGCTGGCACTCAAAGTGTTAACATTGGAAACCCTGTTGAATGCCAGCACCCACTTCAATGATAGCGTTGTGAACGCATAATCTCTCTCTTAAATTATGGCTATGTGTCTAATCTGTTTATCAATGACTTGTTTGCAGTCAACATTGTCGAAACGGATTGTTTTTTATCAGTTCATTTTCGTTTTATAGCATTTTGAAAAGCCCTCGTTTTCAAGGAAAATATATAGATTCCGTGATAAACAGCATTTACTGGAATATTCTAGCATACACAAAAACGTTGTCATTTTTCGGCCTATTTATGAATCGTTTTCAAATAAACGCTAGATTATTGATAGTATATGTGTACTTATGCACGCTATAGAGGCGGGCTGAAAAATAGATTCTCTCATTTCCTCATCAGCGATCACCGCGCACACACACACACGCATAGGGCAAAAGCTTATATCTCTGTGAAAAAAGCTCTGATTATCCTAAGACTGGTAAAATAAATTCCTTACCTGAGATCAGATGTTATCCAAAAAGATTATTCCAATTCCTGATTGTCATTCCAAATATCGCTCACGCTTATTGATTACAGTGTTGGTACTGTAAATACATAATCCACGCTGTTCTGATGGCCGGCGATCACTTGGTCTCTTCAGTTGGCTTGACGGAAAAGTAAAATGAGCAAACTGACCACTCCCCCTGCATCAGTCTAAACGAATGGGGTGCAGTTACACAGGGAGAGATGATAGGGCGCGGTATCTTCCCAATTGAGCTCAGAGAGACTGCAGCACTAACCCGAGGCTCAATTGATGAAATATGAATTCAAATCGACCAAAAAAAATAAAGACAAACAAACGCTATATAGCGTCGGGGGCACTCAAAGGTCAGCATGAACTAACGACAAAAAGCGTCCGTGGCACTCAATGTGTTAAAAGGAACCAACATTATGAGAAATGCTCTTAATGTCTCTCCAGAGTCAGACAAGAAGATATCAACTTCCTCTCTGTGCGTTCAATAGAAGGCTATCCGGCTGCAAGCTAGCCTAGCTTAGCACAAATGAATGGAAGTGCATCCGGACCATTAGCCTAGCTTAAAACTCTGTGAGAGGTGTTTTTGGTCAACGGCTAGGCTAGGTGGTCCGTATCTGCTTCCATTCATTTGTCTAACTCTGGAGAAGATGGTAAGTGCATTTCTCATAATGTTGGCATGTCCCACAGTCCAATGCTCCATAAGATTACTGACTTAAACAACAGTGATTTTAAATTCCCTTTTTATCTCCACAAGGCTTTTTTTGCCCTGCATTGAAATGTTATGATGAAAAGTGCTATTAAACATCCTTATAATAAAACAAAATGCCAGATTAATTTTCATAATCGCATCAATCCCAAAGCAATTACTGTCATCGGTTTGGATAGTTATAATTGTGTGTTGTCTCTGGACAGCACGCATCAGAGAGAGAAAGACGGAGAGAGAAGGAGGGAGTGTGAGAGAGAGAACGAAAGAGCGAGTGCTACTGGTACAATTATGAATGCACTTATTTTTTACTATATACTGTTTATGGAACACACTCATTTCTTGCAAACAATTGATAAGATGACATCCTTTTTATTTGTAATGGTATATATATAGCTCCTGTAGCGAGTTTTGTGCCCATATTGATTTGATCAGTTTGGATGAGCCTCGTTCAGCCCCAGTCCGCAGTCCTGATTCTGCTGTGCTCAAGGCGAGACAAGAGAGGAGTGACGGAAAAACAGAGAGAGCTCTGCAAGGCACCTGAATATTCATTAATTTATACATTTTGAAAACTCATCCTAAATTCGTCCCAAAATCTATTTACATCCTCCCCAATCCAATTTGTATCGCCCCTGGGATGATGGAAGGTCTAAGCCCGGAGCCCTATTTTCTGTATGTTTGGGACTACTTCCCAAAATAGTAGATTGTCCAATACGTCGGGTTCCAATACGCTGTCCTTTATATAGAAGCTTTCGGTGCACGTTACATTGCAGTTCTTGTCATCAGTTTCATTCACAAAAAACGCTCGCTGCAGTCAGCAACTCAATCACTCTAAATGGACACAGCTGGTTACTAGCCGCAAGGCATTCTGGGACTTGTATTTCTACCAACTAACGTGGCGACTAATGTAAATAATAGTATCTCTGACTATAATAAACAAACACTCTTCCAACCTTGCTTTCATATGTAAACAATAATCGATATATAAAATATAACTCATTAATCATGTAACCTGGCCTATTAACACTTTGGATGCCAGCCACGCGTTTTGTCGTTAGTTCATGCCGACTGTTGAGTGCCCGCCAACGCTATATAGCGTTTGTTTGTCGTATTTCTTTTTATTGGCGATTTGAATTCATATTTCATCAATCGAGCCAATCGAGCCAATACAGAAGTAATTAGCTTGAAGCCCCATAGAAGCCTTTGGGAAGTGTCGTTCGGAAAAATTCCAATGCCCATTGAAAGCTCTCGATGTCCTCTTCAAAATGGCGTCAAAAAACTACAATTACCGACGTTCAATTTGTCAAAATGGCAGACTTTCGCGATAGAAACTACACAAAAACGAATACTAAAATCGCACTAATAACACTTTAACCTATTGGTAAACTAACGTATTGATGATAATATACATTATAACTGCTGTTGTGACATGGTTATGATGTTTATACTTGAATAAGTTTGACAAAAAAAACGATAATTTTGTCAAACAGTCTGGATTGACAGTCTGACAGTGATGTCATGGTCCCGTTGGGCTTAAGAGGTTAACGGGGCACTTCACAAAAAAATGTATTGCACATAATCGCGCACACCCGCTCATTTACTCGCAATAACTGTCAAAACAAAATGAATGTGTGCATAAATCTGAATTTTTATTGTTTTTGTGAAGTGAAGGGATCACACAGGATTAATAAACCACATTTTTTATTTATCAGTTCAATTAATTGTAGTATTCTATTTTTAGTTTTTGTTTGATCATTTAATGTTAATGCCTCCAGATATTTTCGTGACATAAAAAGAAGAGAAATTTAATTAAACTTTCCCCATAACTGATTTTCGAGGGCATTTTGCCCCAAGCCCACGTTAATTTCTAACCCTGGCTAACAACCGTGCATGTTAATGAGTAGCCTATTGGCAACTTTCAGTTTTCATACTTTTAGTTTATTTATTTAACGTGAATTCCTTGTCTGTTCATACGCTGCACAATTAGGCGATAAGGTAGTACAAAATATTACTTATTTAAACGTATTATTGCAAGTATTTTAATGCGATCTAAGGGCCTGATTTCTACATGTGGTGTCCCTCTTCCCTAGCAGAGAACCTGGATGCTTTGCTTGTTATGTTTTGCTCAGCAGAGGGCTGACTAAGGGATGGCTGGGAGGGGATACAGCCCCTTGTCTTTGGTAGTCAGCATGGGACTCCTGTACCCAATGACCTCATTACACCACTAGATGGTGCCAAATCTCCAGATTATAATTTGTTTTCCAGTGAGTCACCTTTGCTAAACTGGGGGGGGGGGGGGGTTCTTACAGTTTTATTGATTGATTGAAAACGTTATTAACAGATTGCAGAATGGGTACAATACAGTACGACTCAATACAAAACAACAGTAACCGTCTTTCAGGAACTACCCAACACTGCTGAAGACCCTGGAGGAGAAGAGAAAGGTGACTGCAGCCAGGGAGGCGAGAGGATATGTCCTGGACACGGCTGAGTTTGGGTATGTAATGTACATCTACGTATGCAAGTAAATAAAACAATTTATACAATTCTTTTAAGTATGAAAACATAACAGTTGTGAGTTGTGAGTATCTTGCTCTCCTCATATGGCAAGCCAGGGATCACAAATTGACCTGTCTCAAGCCCCGCCCTCTTTTCCTCGATCTTCCAATCACAACTCCAATCGCTTCCCTCAGACACACTTTTGGAGGTTTAAGAAAACGGGGCGGGGCTTGAGAGGTCAATTCAGTTGTAACTTTTTGATTTGATATGCTTTTAGGATTAGGGTTGAACCGATGCTGGTGTCTGTGCTCAGGTCACTGCCGGGCTAAACCAGGATCATCACTATTGTAGGATTTCCCCCAATGCTAAAAATGGGATATGAAAAGCCTAACATCCTGTGTGTTGCGGGGTCGGTGGGCATGGGGTCATATTCTCGGTGACAGCCAGGCAATCTAACAGTGGCTGTAATGTAACCTTGCCTTTTGCTTGTAGGGGGCCTCTACGGGGCCTGGCCCAATTAATTCAAGGGTCCCGTGTCGCTGGGGGCCCGGCTCCGTGCGTATCGGCCTGGGATATGGGGGAGTTCTATGGGCTTAACTCAGGGGGGGGATGTCGGGGGAGGGGGACCATCATTTTCGCGGTTTGGCCCGGGAGGGGGGGGTCTTGAATGTTGTGGGGTCGTTGTACGTGGGGTGGGGTGCTAGGTGACATGGGAGGTAGCGGGCTTGGCTCGGTGGGGGGGGAGTACCACCCCTCGCTCCTCTACTGAGCCTGGCCCAATAAAATTCAAGGGACCCGTGTCGCTGAGTGCTCGGCCCCGCGTGGGACGGCCCTGGGATGCGGGGAGCCCTGTTTCTGGGGGTGGATGGCGGAGGGGGGGGGGGGCCCTCTTATGGGGGTCTGGGAGGCTGAACGCAGCCAAATTCAAGGGGCCCATGTTAATGTACTGTTATGTTATTGATGACATTGTAAGTATTGTATAAGTGTTGTTTGTCTATAAATGTTAATAAAAATGTAAGTAAAAAAAGAAAAGAAAAGCCTAACATGTTAGAAATCAAAGCTACTCCCATTATCTGCATATTTGGTACATAGAAGCATGTTAAATCTCTCCAGTCGAGATACAAGATACTTTAATGCCACACAACTATGGTTGGTGGTAATGGTTTGTGGTACAGCATGTTATTTAAGCACTGGGACATCAAACGCCCACCTCCCAATCCCTACAATAAATACATAAATACATACAGGACAGCAGTGTTCATTTTGGCAGCTATTTTCATTTTAGTTTTAGTCTTAGTCATGTGTCAAGTGCTCCTTTTTCGTTTTCATCATATTTAGTCATCTGCATTTATTTTTCGTTTAGGCAGTTTTAGTCAACTAAATGTCTGAGCATTTTAGTCTTAGTCAGTGTTAGTCTCGATTTTGTCTTTTTTGTTTTTGTCTAGATTTAGTCGCAGAAAACTGATGATTTTTGTCTACCGTAATTTTCGCACTATAAACCGCACCTGAATATAAGCCACAGCAGTTAAATTGAATGATGTGTAAATATATATAAGCCGCACTGGACTATAAGCCGCAGGTGTTTTAATGTTTAATTACCATATGTAAGGGTTTGTGCACAGAGGGGATTGTTGGGAAAGAGATGGCTGTTTGAGGAAGCTCCCATTTATTAACATTTCATGCATATTTGCATAACAAGTAGGGATGTCCGATATTATCGGCCTACCGATATTACCGGCCGATATCGGCATTCAAATGTGATATCGGAAAATATCGGTATCGGTTTAAAAAAAAAAAAAAAAATTTTTTTTTTTTTTCATTTTTTTTTTTACATTTATATAACCTTTATTTACCCAGGCAAGCAAGTAAGAACAAATTCTGATTTTATTTATTGTCAAAAGTATGCATAATGTTGTGTTAATTCCACAACAAGAGATATGTAATGTTAATTACCTGAAATTATAAAAAAAAATTGGGGGGGGGAAACCCTGCATATATCGGTATCGGTTGATATCGGTTGATATTGGTATCGGAAATTAAGAGTTGGACAATATCGGTATATCGGTATCGGTAAAAAAGCCAATATCGAGCATCCCTAATAACAAGTGTTACCATTTAGTGCAATAGTATACAGAACATGAACTGTGCTGTGTAAACTGTACTGTACAGTATCACATAGCGTTTCAGACACACAAACTTTTCAACTTTCAAACCTAAACGGTGCGCTCCCAGCACATGTACCGGCATTGATCTACAGCTGGTAAAAAAAAAGATAGCCACTTACTATTCTAATTAATCTGTATCGCAACGGAGTCAAGGATCTGGTCGGGGCATATATAATTATGTCGGGAACAATTAAATTGAATAAAAAAATGTGAATTAAAGAATTTAAAAAGAAGTTTAGCATATTAAATAGTTTTAGAAGCCTATAGCCTATTTTAACTCTCGCTCATTGGACGACTGGCTGCGAGGACTGCGAGGAGGAGGAGGGGGAATTGCAACCAGTTTACAGTGCTTGACGAGGCAATATCAATGGCTAAATTAAATGTGTTTTTTTAAAAGTGCACAATAAAGTGCCTGTAACACGACAGTAAGCGCGTAAGCCTAAAGTTGCAGTAACACGGCTGCTTAAAATATACGGTAATCAGCCTACCAGAAAAGTCATTACCGGTAATCCTCGTCTTCATCTTTTAGGCTAAGGTGCAGTACACGGCTGCTGTAACCAGAAAAGTCAAGTCATTAATCCTCATCTTCTTCTTCTTCTTCTTCTTCTTCCTGCGTACTAAAACCACCAAAGTCCTCATCTTCAGTGTCAGAAACGCACAGGCTCAGGGTGGCTTCGTCACCCACTCCTCTCTCCTTCGTTGTCGCTCCCAAAACCAACAAACTCCTCTTCATCACGCAGCAGTCCAGCCTTTCGGAACCCATTGGTGATCGTGGAATCCTCCAGGGCGCTTGACGTAGCACTCATTCAGCCACTCCTTCATTACGCTTTCCATCATCCACCCTTTCTTGTTGACTTTAAAGGAGATGCCGTTCGGGATCTTTTCTTTTGGCATTGTAATCCGTTTAAAAATCACCATTGGCGGAAGCTTTAATCCAGATGCTGTGCAGCCAAGAACACAAGTGAAATACGTTCTCTCGTGGCCAGTGGTTCTCAACGTGATGGACGATTCACCTCTCTTGTTAACAGTCCTAGTGAGAGGCAGGTCAAACGTCAAAGGCACTTCATCCATATTTATGATCTGGTCCGGTCCGATGGAATATTCCTCTATCTTTCTTTGTGTGAATTCGCCGAAGTTTGTTATTTTTTCCTGGTAGTCGGGAGGGAGTTGCTGACACACAGTCGTCCGCACCCTGATGAACAGTCCCTTTCGTCTCATAAATCTGAAACACCAAGATGGTCCATCTCTAAAATTTTCTATTTTCATTTCGGTGGCGACTGTTTTGGCCTTCAGTCGGATCTGCACGGTGGAGACACCTCAGCCGTCTGCTCTCTGTGTGTTCACCCAATCTTCAAGAAAGTCTTCAAGTTCGGGCCATCTGCTTTTATTACCTCTGAAAGCTTTTTTTGACTTTTTGCATTGAGACAGTTCTTCCCGCTGGCGTCTCCAACGTCTCACCATTGACTCATTGATGCCAAGGGTATGTGCAGCAGCTCTATTTCCTTATTTTACTGCCACATTGACTGCCTTTAACTTAAAAGCTGCATCATATGCATATCTACGTTTGTTTTCCATAATGAGGGGTTGTGCATGAAAACTTCCTTTGCACAAACTGTCTTGCTCTCGTTCTGTCTCTCGGTTCCACTTTTACTTTTGCTCGCTACCTGCACTATTTTCCGGCCTCCAGCTTTTGCTTTCGTTTTTAGGATAGATTTAGGAGGTCCCCTAGTGGCCGTTAGCTGTAAAAATCCATCTTCCAAAAGAAATATAATACCTAAGTTGTTTGTTATTTTCTTTGAGTTTTCCCCATTTTCTTTTGAATATTGTAAAGGCCTATTTTCCTTGTTGCATGTGCAAATGTTTGGTACTTTATTTTGAGCAAACACATCGCAACAGCCCCCCCCCTTTCCTCAGCAAAATGACTAAATGTAAATGTATTATAAGGAGGACCTAGTATTCATATGATGTGGGTCAATCTAGCCAGATAATTTTGTGCAGCATAATGCACAAGGTGCAGCATAGGGGGGCAAGGTGACAAGGTGCAGCATAGGGGGGCAAGGTGACAAGGTGCAGCATAGGGGGGCGAGGTGACAAGGTGCAGCATAGGGGGGCAAGGTGACAAGGTGCAGCATAGGGGGGTGAGGTGACAAGGTGCAGCATAGGGGGGTGAGGTGACAAGGTGCAGCATAGGGGGGCGAGGTGACAAGGTGCAGCATAGGGGGGCGAGGTGACAAGGTGCAGCATAGGGGGGTGAGGTGACAAGGTGCAGCATAGGGGGGTGAGGTGACAAGGTGCAGCATAGGGGGGCGAGGTGACAAGGTGCAGCATAGGGGGGTGAGGTGACAAGGTGCAGCATAGGGGGGTGAGGTGACAAGGTGCAGCATAGGGGGGTGAGGTGACAAGGTGCAGCATAGGGGGGCGAGGTGACAAGGTGCAGCATAGGGGGGCGAGGTGACAAGGTGCAGCATAGGGGGGCGAGGTGACAAGGTGCAGCATAGGGGGGCGAGGTGACAAGGTGCAGCATAGGGGGGCGAGGTGACAAGGTGCAGCATAGGGGGGCGAGGTGACAAGGTGCAGCATAGGGGGGCAAGGTGACAAGGTGCAGCATAGGGGGGCGAGGTGACAAGGTGCAGCATAGGGGGGTGAGGTGACAAGGTGCAGCATAGGGGGGTGAGGTGACAAGGTGCAGCATAGGGGGGCGAGGTGACAAGGTGCAGCATAGGGGGGCGAGGTGACAAGGTGCAGCATAGGGGGGCGAGGTGACAAGGTGCAGCATAGGGGGGCGAGGTGACAAGGTGCAGCATAGGGGGGCGAGGTGACAAGGTGCAGCATAGGGGGGCGAGGCGACAAGGTGCAGCACAGGGGGGCGAGGCGACTGTCGAGGCGAAAACGGTACTAAACTGTAGTTGATTAAATTACTTTCTGATGACATTAGGTTGCAATAAATACACTTGAACAAAATTTGTTCGCTCATAAAATTTGTGACATTCTAAATGTGATTTAATGTTTAATGACAAAACGGCCCGACCCGCGTTTTATGATGGTCTTTTGGGAGTCAGTGCAACGCGTAATAACACTGGCGTTTGTCACAAGTTAAGTTGCTATAACTTATAATATAACGTTATGATAAGTGTTTCAACACCTCGCTAAGTGCACACGCAGACAGACCACACCCAGCTTCTCGTTTGTAGTCTTCCCACCAGCATTGGGACACAATACTGTCGGACAAATAACAAGAATTAAAAAGGCATTTTATATTTTTATATTGTAAATAATGCAATTCTATTTATTATAGTTAAGTTTATTAAGTATAGTCTAGCCAAAACCCTATCAGCTGATTCACAATAAGTTCAGTAGAAGGCTAGAAGCCCAATAGTAACCAAACATTCCTTGAAATGGTCAATAGATTCAGAAATAGTCAGACATGGAATGGAACATATTCTGATTTAAATAGCTTTTTTTTTTTAACCAACAAAGCAACATTAGGATAGTGTAAATACACAGTACACACTGATTGCAATTCTCACTGGGACCTACTGTACAAATTTCACACACGTCACACACACATTCCCTTTTGTCCGTCGAGTCGTACCGTAGATCGCTGACGTCACTTTAAACTTAAAATGGCGGCCCCCATCAGAGCATTCGGCTAACACAACATTAGCTTAGCGAACCTGCCACTGCACTTCTATGTGCATAAAGTGTGCTAACAAAATATCACAGCCCCTAAGACTGGGAGTGTTCCAACTCTACTGAGCATGTACCCAACATTATATGAAAAATAAAAAGTAATTACGATGTTTTAGTGCACTTCAAGCGCTAAAGGGATTCATAACAACTTATAGCAGGGTCAATCTCAGTGTTAGTACTCGTCTGCTTCTTTTCTTTTCATACCAACATTACCTTTTTAAGTGCACGTGGTCTTGTCCTTGTTGTATCCATGTGTAATGTTGATAGTAGTGGGTGTACACACTACAGATGAAAGAGAGCAAGTCTGTGTCTGGGATATAGGTCCCAGCTCTTAGCTCTTATCGCAGCCTAGCCACCCTCTCAGCCTCCGTCGTCTTAAATGCTATGTTCTTTTGGTAGAACTGTTCGGCTGCCCCAGGAGTGTTGAGAGAGTCGCAGATTCCGTTCATGGTTATTGGTATAAGCTGTAGTCACGAGAGACCTGCTGGGATGCGGTTTTTAGCCTCACGTATGTTATAGCTTGGCTTTTAGCCATAAACGCTGCAGAGCTTAACCCGGAAACGGAAATGGGAAATACTGAAATAATAACGTGAATTATTCTAAAAGTTATAATTATTTTATCTCATCTTGTTTTAGTCAACATAAATTAAGAGAGAATTCGTCATGGTTTTTGTAAACTACATTTTTGTGTCTTCAGTTGTGGTCAACGATATTTAATTAACTATTTAGTCACGTTAGCGTCACATGGTCTTCAATAATGTGACGTCACGTCTCGTTGTCGTCATGAACATCTTTCGTCATAAATTTCGTTGACAAAATTAACACTGCAGGACAGTCACATATAACAGTGTCAGTTCAATTCAGTTCATGTATTGAAAGCTTAGGACTAAGAATTGGTATCTGGAAATGTGGCTTTGCTGCGTCTCTACCTCAATGGTGTCTTTTCAAACTAATCAAATAGTGGAATATTGTGTTGCCAGGCGAAAGAGAGGCAGCGGTGGTGGGCGGGGCCACATAAGGTTCCAGGGAGGGGCCCCGCCAGGCCCCCAGAGCCCAGCTAGCTGTGCTGCAGAGTGCCCTCCACCTCTCGCCCGGCCCCCCAGGAATGGGGACCCACTGGGGGCTCTGGTGGTGAGTGAGTTAGCTAGCTGTGTTCACTCTGCTGATGAGTATCTTAATAGTAATGTTAGTGTTCACTCTGCTGATGAGTATCTTAATAGTAATGTTAGTGTTCACTCTGCTGATGAGTATCTTAATAGTAATGCTAGTGTTCACTCTGCTGATGAGTATCTTCCTTCCTGACGGGCAGACCCCAGGTGGTAAGAGCCGGCAACTGCACCTCCTCATCCATCACGCTCAACATAGGGGCCCCCCAGGGCTGTGTTCTGAGCCCCCTCCTCTACTCCCTGTACACACATGACTGCGTAGCACAGCGGAACAACAACACCATCATCAAATTTGCTGATGACACAGTAGTGGTGGGCCTGATCTCTGCCAACGACGAAAGGGCCTACCTGGAAGAGGTAGAGAACCTGTCACAGTGGTGTCAGGAGAACTGCCTCTCCCTGAACGTCAGCAAAACAAAAGAGATGATTGTGGACTTCAGGAGGTCGGGGGTCAAGGACTACAGCCCCCTCAGCATCGACGGGGCACCAGTTGAGAGAGTGAACAGTTTCAAGTACCTCGGAGCCCACATATCCGAGGACTTGACATGGACCACACACATTGACAGTGTTGTGAAGAAGGCACGACAACGCCTCTACTTCCTCAGGCGCCTAAGGAAGTTCCAAGTCAGTCAGAAGATCCTTAGGAACTTCTACTCATGTACAATAGAGAGCATCCTGACCGGCAACATCACCTCCTGGTTTGGGAATAGCACTGCACAAGACCGTAGCAGACTACAAAGAGTGACACGTTCAGCCGAACGCACAATTAGAGGGGGGCTTCCCACCCTCCAGAACATTTACAACAAGCGGTGCAAGGGGACGGCTAAGAGAATTATTAAGGACTCGAGCCACCCGAACAACTGCCTCTTTGAACTGCTGCCGTCAGGCAAGCGATACCGGAGTCTTATGGCGAGCACAGAAAGACTCAGAAGGAGCTTCTATCCCCAGGCCATCAGGCTGCTAAACGAACAATAATCGCTAAACGAACAATAATCACTATGCAACAACCATCAAATGCACACAGCACACACACCCACACGCACACACTCACTCAAACAAACAACACACTGCAGCACCCACTCTCCACACTTTAGATCACACAAACACACTTACACTTTATATTTATTGATAAAGGATTTGCACTACAACTCGTACACCTACTGTGAATTGTACCTAAACTGCACCTCGTCCATTTATGCCTTGCACTATATAGTATTGTATATTAGTACACTGCACAGTATTGTATATTGTATGGTAACTACGTCTACGAACATTGTACATATGTCTAAACTGAACACTGTGACCTCTTTTTTTACTTCTAATTTTTACTATGTTTTTATTTCATACACAGTCTCTGGAGCGCAACAGTAAGAAGCATTTTGTACAAAAGTATTCTGTACTTCTGTATGACAACTATTAAAGAAACTTGAAACTTGAAACTTGAACTACATGCCATTACTTTGATCTATTGACTCATTATAGCTACTTTATTATCTTGAAATAATATAACAGCGAACGGGTGCTATTTGCAGATTTGTAGTGTAGTGTGGATTCCTACTAGGGATGGGTACCGAACCCGGTACTTTTAAGGGTACAGACTGAATTACGTCGGTACTACCAAGTACCAATTCAGTAATTCACGTTGGATCAATCTGTGCCACATTTGGATACCTAAGACCCGCCCAGTTAGAAAATAATCCGAATTCCAATGACTCTCAATTGTAATTTCATTATAGACACAGACCAGCGCGGACCTACAATAACTCACAATTGTTATTTCATAATAGACCAGACCAGCGTGGACCTTCAATAACTTGCAATTGTTATTTCATAATAGACAGACACAGACCACCGCGAGCAACGAGTCCAATGTGTCTAACAAAAATAAAAATGAACAGGATAAACATTTAATTTCATTAGCTGAAATATTCTAAAATCATTAAGTCTGATATAAGCCATTCTCTCTTTCTGTGTGTGTGTGTGTGTGTTCGCGCATGCTTGCGTCCCATCTCTGGTCTTTGGAAAGACCAGATGAGGTCAGAGTAGGGCCCTATGGAATCCGCGATCACAGAAGATTTCACGTAATTGAGATATTAACAGTGAATTCTGAATTATTGCGGAATGGCGTGGAATTTGCTTAAATTATACATACATCGGTTTTCATATAATTCAATCTTCACTATGACTTTAAAACGGTGAAGCGGCACGGTCTACAGAGATGCAGAAATGACAGTTACCAAATCCATTACGAGACAACTGAGCGTAGTGCGCGCTCCGCAAGTCACTGACTCGCGTTGCACGTAACGAGAGAGTCCCTCTCTCTCTCCTCTTCAAGTAGCCAAACGGTACAAATCAAATCAAATGTATTTGTAAGACCCGACAACACACGTTAACACTTTGAGTGCCAGCAGGGGGCGCACGATTTAGCGCTTGAGTGCCGGCGCTGTGGTCAATGGGAGGGCGAGCACATTTGCGAACACATAAACTATAACTTAAATTATGGCTATGTGCCTAATACGCCCGTCGCTTATCAATGACTTGTTTCCAGTCAACATTGTCGGTACATTTCCGTTTTTATACCATTTTGAAAAACGCTCGTTTTTTGAAACTTCCAGAAAAAAAGGTGATTCTGCAGGAATCGCGCTTTAGTGGAATACACAAAACGCGTTGTAATTTTTCGGCCCATTTATGAATAGTTTTCAAATAAACGCTAGATTATCGATAGTATATGTGTACTTATGCACGCTAGAGAAGCGGGCTGAAAATCGATTACCTTATTTCCTGATCAGCACACACACACACATGGGCACGTTGATATATAGGTGAAAAAAAACTGATTATCCCAAGACTGGTGACATAGATTCCTTACCTCAGACCTCCAAAAAGATTATTCCAATTCCTGATCGCCATTCCAAATATCGATCGCGTTTATTGAACCAATGCTGGGTACTGGAAACACGTATTCCACGCTGTTCTGCGGCTCAGCAATGAATGGGATCGTCGGTTACATGCCTGACTTGTAAAATGTGGATTCCGGACTTTTTTCCTATCCATTTCATTCAGTCCAATCCAATGGGTGCAATACCATCCGGAGAGATGATAGGGGGCGGTATTTTCCCTGTTCGAGCTCAGACAGATCCCCACTGGTAACGTGAGGCTAGATTGATGAAAAATTTATGGAAATCGATAATAAAAAAAGATAACGATTAAATAACGAGATTTCTCGTTCTTGGCACTCAACGCATGGCATGAACTAACGAGATTTCTCGTAGCTGGCACTCAAAGTGTTAATGTCCCTATGGGCCGGACACGTCATCTTTAAACAAGTCAAGAAGAAACATCACAATAAATCAGCTACACTATAAGACGAACTGGATAGTTGATTTAACTTCATTCATAAGCCATTCTCCCTTTATGTGTGTGCGTGTGTGTGTGTGCGAGTGCCCGTCCCAATTCTGGTCTTTGGAAAGACCAGATGAGGTCAGAGGAGTTTGATAGTATTTACTGAGGATGGGCAGATAATGTTGATATTTAAACTTAAAAAAGAATAATACATAAATGTATACATGATCATGCAACATAAAAAAAATTGTTGTAGGAACGGTTTGGGAGAGGGAGGGGTTTTAGTTTGTGTGGTGTGATAACAATGTTGAAATTGAGAAGTTTAGACTTTAGTTGTTTAACAGAAATAACATTTTTTTTGTTATAATGAAAGTACCTAAAAAAGGTACTGTCTGGTACCGGTATCGATTCCCAGGTACTGGTTCAAATGTGAACGGTACCCAACCCTAATTCCTATTGTACATGAGTAGGGTGAGAAACCTACAAGCCATTACTGCTTTTTATCTATCGATTATATCATTATAGCTACTTTATTATTTTGAAATAATATAACAACCACCCGTTACTATGACATTATTTATCATTACATACATACTGTAGCTAAATGCTGTTTTTCATTCAGGGAACACCAGGGAATTACCGGCCAAACATTTTAAATAGCCTTTTAGTATATCTCCATGAGTTATTATATGTATTGTGTTTTATCTCTCCACTCCACGCTATGGTAGTGCTTGTGCCAGCACAGGAGATACGATAAAAAAGTGATATATAGGCTATAAACATATTTAAATCAATAAATTAGGCTCAGGAATCAGGATTGTTAAAGCTAATTAGCCTAATCCAGGTAAAAAAAAGTAGCCAAAAGTACATGAACTCTTGGTTTCTTCCCAGGCCTGACAGGACAGCTATCTGGAGGGAGATAGTGATGGAGAAGAGTGTCAGAGGAAGAAGAGAAAGATAATTGGTGATTTAGTTTCTAAATAAGAGGGTTACAGATTTAACTATGGTAATATAATAGGAGGAGATTGGCATTTTTATTATTATACATTCATATTGCATGTGTCCGGATGGCAAAATTCAGTACTGCATCTACAAAAGCCCCTGTAAATGATTTGCCCATTGTTCATTTGTTTAGATATTGACTATACTTGATCTTAAGAAGTGGCTGAATGAGCTCAGTGGCATCTTTTAGCTTTTGGTCATTGTCAGCATGGTTATTCATTGTCAAAGATGAAAAAAAAAAAGTATATTCTCCTTTGGTTAATTACAATTTACTAGGGCTGTCACGATTCGTCGACCATGAAATTTTATCGATTTGCATATTCATGATCGACGCATCGAATTGTTGTTACTTTTATGCCTTTTGCGGTGGAAATGGCAGATGTTCAAAGTCATAACATTCGCAACATGTAATCTGACTAGTGTGCAATGAATCGCGTTCGAAATATAAATAACTTCTTAAACCACTATTCGTGATTCTGCCTAAAGCCAGGACTCGACAGTGCGTGTTACGCTCGCATTTGATGTTTCATGTCAACTCCAGCTGGAAGGGAGGGGCTGAGCCCAATACCCCCCACCTTCAAAAGCTATGACAGCCTGTGACAACTCCTCTTGCGAGTTGCGCTGTTTCTATGTAAACTCTGTGAGCAACGGCTCCAATAAATGCACCCAACATGCTTTACATCCTCGCCATTCCATTCCTGTATGCCCACGTTGCGGTAAAAACCTCAACTAACGTTAGCTGCTAACGCTAACTAAGCTAAATAGCTCACAGACACAGGTGAAATTAGTTTCATGGAGTTCCAATAGTGATGAATGGGGGGTGGGGGGCTGAGCCCGTCTCTCTCTCTCTCTCTCTCTCTCTCTCTCTGTACGTTCAATGAAGTAGCCAAATGTTACACTATAAAAACGAACTGGATAGTTAAATTATATAATAAATATTGTAAAATCATTAAGTCTGCTATAAGCTAGTCTCCCTCTCGTGTGTGTGTGTGTCGTGTATAATACATTTACTATAGGCTACTCTTTTTTACATGGATTATGCCAATTAGCTTTAACAAGCCTGATTCCTGAGCCTATTTTATTCAAAAGGAAGATATTGATTTAAATATGTATATAGCCTATATACAACAAATACATTTTAATCGTATCTCCCTTGTGTGTGTGTGTGTGTGTGTGTGTATACATTTACTATATGCTACTCTTTTTTACATGGATTATGCCAATTAGCTTTAACAAGCCTGATTCCTGAGCCTATTTTATTCAAAAGGAAGATATTGATTTAAATATGTATATAGCCTATATTAGGGATGCTCGATATTGGCTTTTTTACCGATACCGATATTCCGATATTGTCAAACTCTTAATTTCCGATACCGATATCAACCGATACCGATATATGCAGGGTTTCCCACCTCCACCCCTACATCCCGCCCCGGAGGCTGCGGTCCTCTGACTCCGGTCTCCTCTCCATCCCCACCACCAACATGCGGACTGTTGGTCCCAGAGCCTTCTCTGTGGCCGTACCCACCCTCTGGAACTCACTCCCTCCAAACATCCGTAGTGCTACATCCCTGCACTCCTTCAAATCCCAACTCAAAACCCACCTTTTCACGCAATTTGTAAATGACTGCTTGATTTCCCCTTTTTTCTTTCGTTTTCTCTTTATTTTTGATTATTATTTTGTTTAGGGATGCACGATAATGCCGATATCAGCAATTATGACGTCATCCTGATAAAATTATTGATAGCTCTGATAATATAATAAATTTTTTGGTTAAAAGAAATCCGGTGTGGGTGGATTGGGATGAAGGGCGTTTTTTTTCTGTAGGCTCCTCCCGTTTTGCCAGTACTGTGGTACGACTGATAGCGTGTGGTTTAGGAAGAGGGAGTTTTTCACAAATCCAGCGCTCCCTTTCTCATGCCTGGCTGTGACGTAGTCACGTAACTTTCAGAAGCAGCACAGATAGTAAACAAAGATGGCGTTGTCGGTAGTGTGGGACTATTTCAAAGTTTCAGAGGAAAACAGTTCGCTTGCTATTTGTAACAAATGCAGAAGTTCCACGAGGAGGGAAAGGGGCAACAAGCTATAACACATCCAACCTAATAAGTCACCTGAAACATCACCACCACTACGATGGTGTATTAAAATCCGACGACGGCACGCAAGCAGCTAAAGGCTAAGCTTCTGCGAATCCAAAGCCAGCTGCAAAGGAACCGGCGGGGCTTGTACCTATTGACGAGGCGTTTGCAAAATTAAAAACGTTTGACAGAGATGATTTGTTTGGTTTATTTAATTATTTTTGAGGCGTGCTGTCCTATAAATGCCAAGTAATAGTTGTTTCATGGACCAAGACCACAACAGTCTCCTCTCCTATAGCGTCAAGTGTTTTATCTGCTGACAAAGCACAATACCTGTTGGTTTTTAGTTCACTCATTGTTCAGGGAAACACATTGTTAATGACATTGACGGATTGTGAATTTTGTGATCGACTCAAATTATATTTATTTGGAAAAATAAATATAGTCACTTTATTTGAAGAGTCAAAACTGTTCTCTTGGCTTTGTTTTGTTCATAGTAGTAACGCTCATGTCATGATAAATCTGGTTAGGTCAAAACTACAGGAATATACATTTAAAAAAATATATATAATACAATAAATATATATATATTAAGTTCAAGTTCAAGTTTCTTTATTAGTTGTCATACAGAAGTACAGAATACTTTTATACAAAATGCTTCTTTCTGTTACGCTCCAGAGACTGTTCTAGGCAAGTATAAAATAAGTATAGCAAGTATAAAATAGAAGTCAATTACGTAGACAAAAGTGTTCAGTATATACATACAATGCTCAATGTAGAGTAGAAGTAACTGAGTTACCATACTATACAGTGCAAAGCAGAAGTGGGATGAGGTACAATTTAGGTACAATTTACAGTAAGGTGTAATGAGGTATGGGTTGTAGTGCAAATTCTTTACCAATAAATATAAAGTGTGCTTAGGTGTTCTAAAGTGGTTAAAGTGGGTGCTGCAGTGAGTTGTTTGTTTAAAGTGAGTGTGTGCGTGTGGATGTGTGTGCTGTGAGTGCATTTGATGGTTGTTACATAGTGTTATTGTTCGTTGAGCATCCTGATGGCCTGGGGATAGAAGCTTCTTCTGAGTCTCTCTGTGCTTGCCATGAGACTCCGGTATCGCTTGCCTGACCGCAGCAGTTCAAAGAGGCAGTTGTTTGGGTGGCTGGAGTCTTTGATAATTCTCTTAGCCTTGCCCATGCACCGCTTGTTGTAAATGCCCCGGAGAGTGGGAAGCCCCCCTCCAATTGTGCGTTCGGCTGAACGGGCCACTCTCTGTAGTCTGCTACGGTCTTGTGCGGTGCTATTCCCAAACCAGGAGGTGATATTGCCAGTCAGGATGCTCTCTATTGTGCATGAGTAGAAGTTCTTAAGGATCTTCTGACTGACTTGGAACTTCCTTAGGCGCCTGAGGAAGTAGAGGCGTTGCCGTGCCTTCTTCACAACACTGTCAATGTGTGTGGTCCATGTCAAGTCCTCGGATATGTGGACTCCAAGGTATTTAAAACTGTTACTCTCGGGGAGCTCCAGTAGCTCACCGCGTACCTCGAACGCTATTTCGGCGTCGGGGACAACCGTGCGCGTCACGGATCTGGGGTACACGAGTTCGACTCCCGGACTCGCCGTATTTTCTCAGAGTGTCTTTCCCCCCATCTATACCCCATTCAACCTGTTTCTGTCGGTCATACTTGACCAGAAAAAAAGCGATAAACGCGAAAAGAACCAGCTGACTGGTCAAAGTAAAAAAAAAAAAAAAACTGTTACTCTCTCAACCGGTGTCCCTTCGATGCTGAGGGGGCTGTAGTCCCTGACCCCCGACCTCCTAAAGTCCACAATCATCTCCTTTGTTTTGCTGATGTTCAGGGAGAGGCTGTTCTCTTGACACCATCCCGCTAGAACCTTGACCTCCTCCAGGTAGGCCCTCTCGTCGTTTGCAGAGATCAGGCCCACCACTACTGTGTCGTCAGCAAATTTGATGATTGTGTTGTTGTTCCACTGTGCCACACAGTCATGTGTGTACAGGGAGTAGAGGAGGGGGCTCAGAACACAGCCCTGGGGGGCCCCTATGTTGAGAGTGATGGATGAGGAGGTGCAGTTGCCTGCTCTCACCACCTGTGGTCTGCCCGTCAGGAAGTCCAAGACCCACTGGCAGAGGTCATAGTTCAAGCCCAGGTCCCTGAGCTTGGCTATGAGTTTGGAGGGGACTATGGTATTGAATGCTGAGCTGTAGTCGATGAACTGCATTCTCACATAGTTCCCCTGCCTCTTGTCCAGGTGTGATGCTGCTGTGTGCAGCACATGGGCTATGCCGCTATGGCATCCTCTGTGGACCTGTTGGGGCGGTATGCAAATTGCAGGGGGTCCAGGTTGATGGGGAGGGAGGAGCAGATGTAGCCCTTTACTAGCTTCTCAAAGCACTACATGGCTATGGAGGTGAGAGCTACAGGACAGTAGTCGTTGAGGCAAGCAGGCTTGGATTTTTTGGGTACAGGGATAATAGTGGACTTCTTCAGACAGGTGGGGATGACAGCCTGTTCCAAGGACAGCTTAAATATGTCAGTGAATACCGGGGCCAGTTGGTCGGCACAGACTTTTAGGACGCGGCCGGGGATACCGTCCGGTCCTGCTGCCTTCCTGATATTCACTTTCTTAAAGGTCCTCCTCACCTCATGTTCTGTTACCCTGAACACTGAGTCTCCATCAGCAGTGCCCCCCCACCCTCCATTGCAGTGGTTTGTAGGCTGGTGCTGTTATTCCCAGCCTCAAACCTCGCATAGAAGGTATTGAGATAATTTGCTAAGGAGATGTCACTGTTCAGCTTGAGGGAGGTGCCTTTGTAATCTGTCATCGTTCTGAGGCCCTGCCACATAGCTCTAGAGTCAGCCTGTTCATATTGAAGTTCAATTTTATCCCTGTAGCGCCTCTTTGCCTCTATTACTACTCTCCTGGCGTTGCATCTCGCCACCTTGTGGTAATTCATGTTGCCTGCCACAAGCCCGGCGTTGTAAGCTGAGGTGCGCGCTTTCAGAGCCTCACGGACAGATTTGTCTACCCAGGGCTTTTGGTTTGGGTAAACTCTAATTGTGGTAGTGGGGATTGTTTCTTCCACCAAAGTACAAACAAAGTCCAGCACTGTCTCTGTGTAGTCATTAATGTTATCTGTGTTATCTCGGAACACCCCCCAGTCTGTACATTCAAGTGCAGCTTGGAGTGTGCCCTCTGATTCTACAGACCATTTCGCAAGACTCGCGAGACTACCGGGGCGCGCTTGAGACTTTGTTTATATTTTGGAAGAAGGAAGATTGTGTCATGATCCGACTTGCCGAATCCACTGGCAGCCTGAGATTTGTAACCACATTTAAATTGCGAGTAACAATGGTCTAAAATATTACCGCCTCTGGTGTTACAAGTCACATGCTGGTAGAAGTCCGGCAATACTCTTCTCAGGTTGGCGCTATTGAAATCACCCACAACCACAATAGCAGCATCAACGTTAGCTGCTTGGATTCTATTTACCTCGTCGTGGAGTTTGGACAGCGCTTGTGGTGGAATATACACTCCGATCAGGATGACCGATGTTAACTCTCTCGGGAGAAAGAAAGGCCGGCACTTGATGGATATACTCCAGGTTGGGGGAGCAGTGGTTTCGAAAGCTCCTTCACGTTGCCTGGATCGCTCCAATTGTTGTTCAACATGAAGGCTAGCCCACCTCCCTGCTGTTTGCCGGATTCTGCTGTTCGATCCTTGCGGTGGATGAAAAAGTGATCGGCCGGTTGAATGGCGTGGTCTGGGACGTCAGGTTATCGGTATCGACCTTGAGGAGCAGAAAGTTATCGGTATCGATATCGGGGTCAAAAAATCAATATCGTGCACCCCTAATTTTGTTGTTACGTTGTTCCCTGTCCCCCTCCCTTAGCTGTTAAGCGCCTTGGGTCTCCTGAAAGGCGCTATATAAATTTAAGATATTATTATTATTAAAGGAATCAACATCTAGTATTATTTAGGAGAGCGATGGATGTAGGAAGGAAGGAGAGCTTGTAGCGGTTGCTCTTATATCAACTTGCTCTGAACCGTCTCCCTGAGGGAAGAACTTCCTATTGGGGATAAAGAATATGAGAAGGGTCCTGTAAGATTCTCTGTGCCTGGCTGACCACTACTTTCTCGAAGATAGATTGGAGTGACGGATACTTGGTGTTTCCGGTCACCTTCATCGCTGCTTTCACTAGCCTTTCGAGCTTCGACTTACACTGTACTGTGAGCGTACCAAACCACGCTGACATCCCATATCTCATCAGGATTTCTAGGACAGCTTTATAAAATGTGGTCATGACCGCTGTGCTCACACCAAACAGTCTGAGTCTACGGAAAAGGTGCAGTCGTTTGGAACACAGAACATCAACATGTACATCCCATTTCAGTCGATTATCCATGTGGATTCCTAGTTATTTATATGATGCAACCTGCTCTATATCACAGTCGCCAATTACCACAGGGTCATGTACTCTCACTTCTCTGGGGTCATAGATCATCTCTTTGGTTTTGGTGGTATTGAGAATGAGATAATGTCTCTCACACCAGACCTGAAAGGAGTCGATCTCTTTAAAGTAAGTAGATGGGCAGTCGCCAGGCTTCAATAGGCTTAGAATTAGTGTGTCGTAGGGCTGGGCGATATGGCCTAAACATAAAATCCCAGATTTTTTTATTTTTTTATCCGATTTACGATTTTTCTCTCTTGAAAACTAGAAACGCCAAGGAAATCATTCAAATAACCTTTGTTTTTATTTGACACAAAAAGATTATCATACCAAGATGAATGTCCCTATTGGGATTGAAGTGCAAACCTAACTTTCACCAATCTTCACTTAAAAAAAATATAATAATAATATATATATATATATAATATAAAAGGTTACTCTTGATCAAACAAAGATGAATGTCCCTATTGGGATTAATAGTGCAATAACTTGCTTTTTCAACAAACTTCACTTAAAACAAATAAAAGGTGCCTCTTGATCATCAAACAAGAATGAATTTCCCTATTGGGATTAATAAAGTGCAAATCTAACTTTCACCAAACATCACTTTTTGTAAAATAAAAGGTGACTATAAAAAAAAATTAAAAAAAATATATTTTTCTTTTTCAAAATCGTCGTAAATCATTAATTCGAATTAATCGATAATATCAATTAATCGCCTAGCCCTAGTGTGTCATCTAAAAATGTCAGGACATGATTGTTAGGCTGACTGCTGCTACACTCATTGGTGTACAGTGTAAATAGGAGAAGGGAGCTCACCGCACCTTGAGGCACCCCGGTGCTGCAGAATTTGACCTCAGAGAGTGTGTCATTCACCTTGACTTGTTGTGTCCTGTTGGTAAGAAGAGAATAGAATCATTTGATTATTGAGGGGTTTATCCCCATAAGCTTCTGGACAAGCAGGTGAGGGCGAACAGTATCAAATGCAGAGCTAAAATCTGCAAATAGCACCCGTTCGCCGTTATATTATTTCAAGATAATAAAGTAGCTATAATGAGTCAATAGATAAAAAGTAGTATTGGCATGTAGGTTACTCACCCTACTAGGGATGGGAATTGATAAGATTTTATCGATACGATTCCATTATCGATTCCCTTGTCGATTCCTGATACATTTATAATTTAAATAAATAAATTGGTAATGAAAAATAACTAAGCTGGTTAGAATAACAACATGCAACTTGACATTTCTGATTGTCATTTATTGTTGAGCCCCCATGTCAGAAAAATAACATTTTCAAATCGATGCAGTTGAATAGTCACATTAGAATCGATGCATTTCAATTAATCGATGCATCGTTACACCCCTAGTTAGCGGCTAACGTTAGTTTACCCCGAAGTAAATTAATGACTAGGATGCAAATCATTGGTGTTTTCACTGCACATACTGTAGAAACAGCGGGAGCATTTCGGGAGAATAATGCGACTTAGAAAACTAAGTTTGAACACCCCCCTCCCAAGATATAACTTGCTCAAAGGGTTGGATGTTGTGGGTGGGGGACACTGTACACTGTACATTGGAATACTGACAAAGCCATACATGGTCATTTACTGTACAACTGGGTTAGGACATTTGTAGGGGCCAGTTTCGAATTGCAGTCTCCCGTAGGTGTTCTTTGAGAGTGTTTTTGAAAGTGGGTAGTGATTCACATTCCTTTACAGCTTTAGGTAGGGCGTTCCACATTGATGTGGCATAATTGCGAAACGTGCTTAGTCCCTTGTTTGAGCCGAATCTGGGTTTAACATGATTTGTGGAGCTCCCTCTGGTGTTGTGGTCGTGGTATTCACTGACCTTTGGGAAGTATTTTGACATGTACATGGGTACCTTGGTCGTGTAGTGTATCTTGAAGTCCAGGCCCATTGCAAGTTACTGTACTCTGCCGTCTACTCTAAGCCATCCTAGGTTGTCAAAGTGTGCAGGGGTGAGGTGGGTTCTAGGAGTCAGGTCAAGCAGTAGTCTGACTAGTTTGTTTTGAGATGTTTGTAATTTGGTTTTTAGTGCCTTTGAGGTGCTTTGGTACCATGAGGTGCAAGCATAGTCGTAGTACCCTTGAATGAGTGCTCCTGCTAGAGTCTTCAGGGTATTCTTGTTTACCAGAGAGGAGATCCGGTACAAGAATCAAGTTCGTTGGTTGACTTTTTTTATTACATTGGATGCCATTGTCACAGGAAAGATTAGCCTCTAGGATGGAACCCAGGTAGGTAATTTCATCTTTCCTTGTGACAATATTGTCACCCACTGTAACTGAGAAGCCGTGGGTCTTGCAGAGTTTGTTATTTGAACCGAAGAGAATGGACTTTGTCGTCTGCGAACCATATGCAGATTCTGCCTAGCTCTGTGGCAGGACTATGCGGAAGTATCTCGAAGTACGTCTGACGTATCTCGAATTACGTCTGACGTTTCTCTACGTTAGCTAAGCGAACATTAAACGTTGTATTCATAAAATAATATAAAATCAGCAGCATGGGGAGGGCCGGGGGGAGGGGAGGTACAGGTAGTAGAAGACATAGAGGTACAGGTCACATAATTATAGTACAGTGGAGAAGTAAAAATGGAATAAAAAGGCAGTGTAAACAATATACAATATTATTAACTCTAATAATAACACGCCTCGCGGGCTCATTATAATACGAGAGCCGTGGGTCTGCATTGTATAGAGCGGATCCCCCGGCCGTATTCAAGCGCTGGAGCGCTGGACCCTATTGTGCAAACTACTTAACGGCTACATGTACTGGCCAGGCCGCTTATAGCTTATCCGCAACAGTAAGTGACTTCCGGGGTAGGCCTGATTGGCCCCGACAGGCACGTGACGCGCAACTTTCTCTGCCGCGCGGCACGCTCCGCGGAGCGGAGCGGCAGAGCTTGCGGAATGATGTAACCGTCCAAATCCGCTATGACTTTCATTCGGCGCTTTAGCTCACCTCGCAGAGCAGCGGTCCTGCGATCCTGCGGTCCGTTGTTGACGAGTTCGAATCCCATTGAATTATTTTTTTTTAACGTGATTTTTTTTTAACGTGTATTCTTTCGCCGGTTAAGGTTAGGCATGGTTAAGGTTAAGGTTAGGCATTGTTTCGGAGTTGGTTAAGGTTAGAACGGTTAAGTTTAGGCGCTGTTAAGGAGCTGGTTAAGGTTAGAGTTTGTGTTAGAGAATGGCAATATTCTTTCTATGGTTAAGGTTAGGCATGGTTAAGGTTAAGGTTAGGCATTGTTTCGGAGTTGGTTAAGGTTAGAACGGTTAAGTTTAGGCGCTGTTAAGGAGCTGGTTAAGGTTAGAGTTTGTGTTAGAGAATGGCAATAGACAGCCTATTTCCGCGCGACAGCTCTCAGCAGCCTCGTTGCGCGTCCTGAGTTTGCCGCGTCACGTGCCTGTCGGGGCCAATCAGGCCTACCCCGGAAGTCACTTACTGTTGCGGAACAGTTACACGCGGCCAGGCCAGTGTTTCTGGTTGCGGCTGCGCGATAGTTAGATAACCTAAGTGGGGAACAACCAGAAGATCACTGTGACAGAGCGTAGTGCAGTCTAAACAGTCATAAATCTTTAATTCAACTTCAGCCCTGATCATAACAATTTTTTTTTTTATTCTGTCAGATAAAAAATGAAATACTCCCACTTTTCTGAAAAGAGTTGGTGTTAAATCTGACATTACAAAAAATCCATCAAAATCTGTGTTGCTGCTAATCATTGACACATGCCTAGCCTGTAATAATCTTCCCCAGAAAAATGTACTTTGCATTTGATGTATTGAAAATATTTTACTTTTTGTGTGTTTTTTTTTAACAATAATTTGTGATGCCATCACACAAACTGGCATTTAAAGGGTAAACATTCAAAAATGTATTGAATATGTGTTTTCTTTTCTTTTTTACAATAATTTGTGATGCCCATCACAAACACTGGCATTTAAAGGGTAAAGTGTGAGTGTGAGAGAGAGAGAATGACGGACAATTGCTTGCTGTGTGTGAGAGAGAGAGAGAGAGAGAGAGAGATAGAGAGAGCATTAAGTACATTTGCTGAAATACAGTTGTTCTTAATTTTCTCACTTGCTATGTGAGAATGTTAGTTATGTTCTCAATGCCCCTTGCATTGTATGAGTTGTGTGGAAGCGTTTGCTAGTTCTAGTGCTAACCCTTTGTACATTGTGGCTGTGTCTGACAAAAGTTAACAATAAATAATGGTATTAGGAATACATTTGCCTCCTGCGTGAACTGTGCATAGCTGAATAGACTGTATTTTAACGCCGGTTATATGGTGGTACTTGGAGAGCCAGCTACGTTCTCAGGTGGTACTTGGTGTAAAAAGTTTGAGAACCACTGTGCTAGCTGACTATTGTTTTACTTTACATTAGCCATTTAACGGCAGTTAAACACTCAAGCATTATTTTATTAATCAGCCCACATTACAGTTACTATGTTGACAACACTTTATATTCAATATATATAATAGCATTTCTGGGGGGTGGCAGAGACAGCATTAATCAGTTTTTCTGTTGTCTGTTCCCATAACCTATAGGATAAGTTACGAAAAATATGAATGCATAGGCTAACGTTACATACTGTAACATTCACGGTATGAATGTATTAATATTTTTCTTGTGCTTCTATGGTCATAAATACACATCCTAATGTTATCTTATGTTAAGACATTCACACATGCACAAAGTGAATATGGAAATGCAGTGAATATCATACCTCAAGCTGTTATTACTTTGCATTTCTTAGCATTTACATTTCATACTGTAACCATCGATGTATTATAAGAGCTCTAATACATCCATGACTAACTTAAACGCTACATTTACTGTTACTAGTGTTCACACTGTATATATCTTAGCATATTCATACCACTCTTTTCATACTGTTCATTCTGTTAATGTTCATACTGTATATATCTTAGCACATATACCTACCTTTACTGTTTATTGTATTTATATATTATACATAATATGTAAGTTAAATTACACTGCACTTTACTGCTTCTTTTGCACTTTGATTTGATGCTAAACTGCATTTCGTTGTCTCAGTACTTGTAGTCTGTGCAAATGACAATAAAGTTGAATCTAATCTAAATCTATATATCAATTAGGGCTGACCCCTATTAGTCGATTAGTTGACTAATCGGTCTAAAGGAGCCGTAGTCGACTAGCCAACCTCTTAGTCAAATACAAGAAAATATATATATATATATTCTTTTAAATTATTATTTTTATTATTTTTTTTATCATTCTTTCCAAAAGAAAAGAGGCCTAGAAGCGTGGCTAACGCTAATGGCACGTATACCAGAGGCTAACTGCTATACGAAAACAGGCACAGAGGCACTGAAAGAGGATTTCACCCATCTAATGAACACACTAGACCATGGACCGCGGAACGCATTTGGAATAGGTATGGCCAATTAATTAATTAATAATAAAAAAATAAATACATTTTTTTTCTTTTTTTTTACACTCCAAAAGTTGGTAGGAAACGTGTACCTGGTGGTAGTCCATGGCCTCTCTGTGGTATTTGCTACTCTCGTGTTTTTTAAAGGCATGTACAGCATTTTTCCAATTTTGAAATCCAAGCACAGAAGGTTAACCCTTTCACGACCGTTGGTTGTGTGATAATAAAGGGTTAACCCTCCGTCGTGTGACAGTGAAAGGGTTAACAGTTATACAGTAAAGTACTGCACCTTTATTTTTTACAAGCAAGAACAAGAGCTAAGAATAAATGTAAAGTGCACACTAAAGAATTAAAACAAATAAACAACTTAGCTAACACACAATAATAATAATAACAATAACAAACAATAAAAGAATGTGCAAATTTGCTTTCAAAGAAAATTAAGAAGAAAGAAAGACTGTGAACACCTAAAACTGAGGCTCAGACCGACCGACCGTTTTAGATTTTTGGCTCATTTTCCCTTATGTTAGATTTTTTTTATGTAAAAATAATGGTTGCAGATATATAGGAGGGCGCCAAAACTGCGCAGAGCAAAAAAAAAAAAAATACAAAATAAATAAAAATATTTTTTTTATTAATTTTTTTACACCCCAAAAGTTGGTAGGGCCACGGCCCTACTGGCCCTACCGGTTCCGCGGTCCATGCACTAGACTAGACAAATATCAAGATGTATCCATCAGTGGACCAATTGCATGCTTTTGCAGAGGACAAGAAGCCTTCAGTCGACTCCTTCAGACATTAAGCACCCCCCACAGCCCAAATGGAATGATACAAATTTTTATATATAATATTGTACTTTTTTTTTTTTTCTTTTTTTTTTAGTCGACCAACTGCAAATTTTGGCCAATCATAGTCGACCATCCAAATCCTTAGTCGATGACAGCGCTAATATCAATCATGCCAGAAACTACTCAATTAAGCCAAGAAAGACGTTTGGTCAACAGTACAAAATATACAAGGCAACCAATTGCTTCTTTTATTTTTTTAATTATAGGCCTATAATATGTCCAGGTAGAGCAGGGGTGGCTCTTTGCCCGTCAATGTGTTCCATCCATAAAAAAAATAAAAATTTAAAATCTTTTTTTTATATATATAATTTTTTTTTTGTATGCCACTCATTCCATAAGGATGTAGAATAAACATTTACAGGTTATTTTTTAAATTGTCCATTTGCATGTTCTTGGTATCTGAATCTAGGGACATGTATGGATCTCAGGGAATGCATTCCCAGTGTCAGAAATAGTGTGTCTAACTGCATGAAACTAACTGCGTTCTGTTTTATGGCAATAACGTTCAGGTTTGTGGGAGATAATCCCAAAAAATAAGAGAAATAAAAAAGTAAATCCAGAAGTCAGATGATTGACAGGGGCTGGCGTCAGCAGTGGCGCCAGAGAATTGGCATTGGGGAGCTCTGGGGGGGCTGGGTTGTTTATAGCAGGTGCTAATGAATTATAATGGACACAGGCGACCGACATAAAAATTTGCACAGCGACCCGACATTCCAGTGTGTGTGTGTCTGTGTGTGTATTATTATTATTAAAACACAACACTCACCATAATGCAGGCAGCACTGCCCTGGGCTTATTATTGTTTTAGCTTCGGTCCTCCAAAATCCATGCTCATGTTTCAAACATTGGCTTTTGGAGGACCGAAACAATAATAAGCAACCGGTGACTCTCGCGTGTTGACATGACAACCCGTAGCCCCTTTCGTGACTGTGATGCGCCGAGTGAATCCACAGTCACTTGCTCCTCAATAGGAAACCAACCTAGATTTACCATGAAGGACTGGTTCTAACCGAACCGTACAGAGACATGTCAAAGGTGCTCACAGTTGCACAAGGGTTTCGGACAGAGATACGGGATGGTTTGAAAGCTAATAAACATTTAAAATATATTTTATAAACTGCTCAAAACGGCATTATTTCCGGCGTTGGGATTAGCAACGGCGAGCTTTCAAACCATCCCGTATCTCTGTCCGAAACCCTCGTGCAGCTGTGAGCACCTTTGAACTTTCTCTGTGATACTTGTATAACGAACGGTTCGGCCAGAACCAGTCCTTCATGGTGAATCTAGGTTGGTTTCCTATTGAGGAGCAAGTGACTGTGGATTCACTCGGTGCATCACAGTCACGAAAGGGGCTACGGGTTGTCATGTCAACACGCGAGAGTCACCGGCTGCTTATTATTGTTTCGGTCATCCAAAAGCCAATGTCAAAGTTAAGTATGACTCCTGTTTATTAAAAGAAGCTTTATAGGTCGTAGGCTCCTCTTCTGGCTCATGGTATTTCCCAAAGAAGTTATCCAAAGACGTTTGTTTTGTTTTTGCAAACCATGACGGCATCCCAAACGCGGAAGTGAAAGAGAAATTCCATTGGTTCTCCCAGTCCACGTGACCATTTCTAGCATTTCAATTGGCTATAGTGACAGCCATAGATATGATGAATATATATATACAGCTTCACAAAGACACAAATGTCCAATATAACGGAATTCGTAATGTATTTTATATATAAATAAAATAAAAAACATAACTGGGAGGGGGGGCTTAGAGGGGGCTAAGCCTTTTTCAGAGCTTAAGCCCCTGCTAGCCCCTCCCTCCCGCCGCCACTGGCTGGCGTGAGCTGGGTAGGGTCGTTTTTCGAAATTCGAAAGCCCTGAGTCTCTTCCTTCAAAAGACTACACTCACTTTTGGCTGCTCCACTTCCTCCTGTCAATATGAGCCGGTTTCCGACTCAATGCCCTGAGGTTTCTATAATCTTATATTTCACTAATAACAGTTAAAATCATTGGTAAACAAACATAATGCTGAAAATATACACTTTTACTGTATATCTCGGGCTTAATGGTGCGTTCACGTCAGGTGGGAAGAAGCGGACGAACCAGGTGACATCTCGTTGCTACAACTAGGAAGCATTCACGCGTTGAACTCGAGGAAACGCCCACATCCAAGATGGCGATCTTAGCCTACTGCTAACCTATTGCTACAAGTCGTTAGCAAGTTACTTTAAAATCAACTTTAGACGAACAGCAGCAAGTATAGCTCGTTTTTCATATGAAGGGTACAGCAGTATGATTGTATTATTCTGATTATGTGATCAAAGTGATCATTTTGATTTGTATTTACCTTGTATTGCCGACATCGCCGTCAAGCTTGCTGCCATGATGGTTGATACTTCCGCATTTCGGGACGCGAAGTGGGAGATATCGGGGTATATAAAAAACTCCCATATGACCTAGTAGGAATTACCACTAGGAGGCTGACGTGAATGGCTTTTCCCAGTCGGAAGCTGGTTCTTCCGCTTCTTCCCACCTGACGTGAACGCACCATAAGAGGTTAACCCTGTAAGGCCCAAATTAAAAAGACATTAGCAACTTCAGAGGCCAGCGGGAGAAGGTGGGACATATAAACACATTTACTATCAAATAGCATTGTGAGGCTGAACAACAGGACCAATTGACTATACATGTGCTTAACATTTTTTAAATAAACATTTACAGATTTTTTTTTTAAATGGCTAAAAGTGATTTTGTAATTTTGCAACCGTGGGTCTCACGGTCAGGGCCGCCTGGGAGAAATGCGAGGCCCTGTGCGAGATTTAACGCGAGGCCCCCCCCCCCCCCCCAAAAGGTAAAAAAAAAAAAAAAAAATATATATATATATATATATATATATATATATATATATTTTTTTTTTTTTTTTTTTTTTTTTTATACAGTCAACATATTCTTAAATAATAGCGCTGCCCGAGGCGGGGCATGATACAGTCAACATATAGCAAAAGAGAGAGCGAGAGAGAGCTCCCGTTCTACAGTCAATATACAGTGTACAGAGAGAGAGAGAGAGAGAGAGAGAGACACATTGGAAAGAAATTGAAATGCTATTTGGCCCTAAACAGAGAGTACACAGTGGCAGAATACCTGAGCACTGTGACTGAAGATCCTTGAGCACAGCCTAGCCATCGAGAAAGGCCGCCATAGGCAGACTGTGTGTGTTAGAAAGAGAGAGAGAGAGAGAGAGAACATGTGTGTTTGTCATGTGTGTGTGTTAGAGAGAGACTATAGCATGTATGAGAGATTCAAAAGGACAAAGATCAACAATCCAACAAGAAGAGCGTCTATACCAGAGAAACCAAAGCAGCAAGGAGCCAATGGCCGACATCAGCTAAATAGGCTAGCCAGGTACTGTGACACCAGGCCACGTGACACACAGCTTTGGCCAACGGCCCAACGCTACCCAAGCTACACAAACGACCATTCACACACAGCACATGTCGTATCTCCAAATGTTGTGAAGTAGCATATGTTTTGCCTGGAAAAAAACATCGTTATTAACAAAACATTCGGGAGGGGAAGGAAGGAAGAGTGGGGTAATGTCATGACATTTTACCTGCACGAGGAACACAGGTCTCCACGTTGACGAAAGGCCTCTCGCTGTCGGGACAAAGCTATGGCCAGAGCCTTGTCATGGTGCAGGCCCGACTACATCTTCTGTCAAAGATGATGTCGTAGTCAGAGTGCCAGGGCCTGCTATTCTCAAGGCTAACTGATAGCATCAAACGAACGTTCCCAGCTGACGCTAAACAGCTAACTGGCTAACAGTTAGCTCAATCAGGCACCTGGCTGCATGTAGTAGCCGCATAGCTTGCTTCTGCGTTAGCTAACAGCTAACAAGCTATGCGGCTACTGTCTACATACAGCCAGGTGCTCTCAGCAGGCACACACAGTTAGCTACTAGTAGTACTATAGTCGACCAGTTTGGCTCCAGAAAGAGAGAAAGATAGATAGGTCAGGACAGGTCCACGGCGGGTATTTAATCATAGGTTGACTCACATAACGCAGTATCAATGAATGCGGCGCGGCCGGCGCCAATGGTGAAGTTGGAAGGAGACTTGGCCCACGGTGTAATTCTTCTTCTTCTTCTTCTTCGAGTACTTTCCGGCAGACTGGACACCTTTCGGCATATTGCTGCCTAACAGATTTATCTGCTCACAAGTTCTCTTCTCCTTCTTTTGAAAAGACATCCACTCGCCTCGCTCCTCTGAATAGCGCTGAATTATCTACCTCGTGTGTCTTCTTCTTCTATTTGGTATTACGGCGGTCGGCGGACGGGCCGGAAACACTATCCTAAAATCTGTAGAGCAGCAAATCCGCAGAAACCGGAAAACTGCAGTCTGCAGAGCCAGGAAGTCAGACACATTCTACAAACGTGTCTAATGTGAAATATATAAGCATATAAGCACAACTAGATTTTAGGTCTGTGATGAAAAAGGGCCTCGCGGGAAGGGGGGCCTCGCAAAAAAAAAAAAAAAAAAAAAAAAAAAATAATAAAAAAAAAAAATAAAAAATATTTTTTATTTATTTTTTTTTTATTTTTTTTTTGCGAGGCCCCCCTTCCCGCGAGGCCCTGTGCGACCGCACTGCTCGCACACCCCCTGAGGCGGCCCTGCTCACGGTGATACAAATGTATCAGTACTAAATACCTATATGTCCCTATGCCATAAATGTCATGTATGTTGTGTATGTCATAAATGTCTATATGAATTGAAAATGGGGGACCCTGATGGAAACAAGACAAACGTCTTTCTCAGGTCTGCATGTATTGAGCCGTACTGTATTGTACCCATTCTGCAATCTGTTAAATAAAGTTTTCATTCATTCATTCATTCACAGGGTACTTTTAACCCTGTGAGGCCCAAATAAAAAAGACATTAGCAACTTCAGAGGCCAGAGGGTGAGACCTATAAACACATGAAGGGTGCTGTGACTGAAACAAAAGGTTGAGAAACGCTGGTATATGGTGTGGCTCTTTGTGGTACCACAGTCATTTTTGTGGCTCTTAATCTCTGACTGGTTGGCCATATATATATCTATAAATTATGGCGTTAGGTAGTTTGCATGCTGTTCGAGGCGAAAATGGGCAAAGACACAGGCGTCACGCGATTGGGCGCACATGTCACATGACCAGAAACGTCAGTGGCCAATCAGAGAGCGTCTCCACAAACTGCGGCTACGAAAAAACAATCACGCGGATCTGAGAGTGCCGCTCTGAGGCTCTGAGGCTCTGCAGTTGGATGCCTCTCACGGAAGTAGCTGCTAGCTCCTCCTCCTCTCTAACTGCATGCACCACGCGTCCTTTCTGGATTCTCGTCGTTCAGGTAAACAAAGGTACATTAGGTTAATATCGACCTCTCCTTTTTGTTACAGTAAAATCTGCTTTTATTCATCTACTGACCGCACATCTTATCTGTAGGGCGTTTCTGCCACTTTTCCATCCAGACTGCCAGACTGGGCCTTGACCAGAGGTAGCTGGACCAGCTAACAAGCTAAGCTGCTAAAGGCTAAACTAATGCTCCACCACGTTATGAGTTTGGAAGAACATGTACAACATGTTAGGTCAGAAACTGGTGCGATAGAGTGTATAGAGAGAGAAATGTGCGTTTATTCAGCTCGTTACCAATAATGACTCTCTGTATAGAGAGACAAATGTGCGTTTATTCAGCTCGTTACTAATAATTTTACATTTACATTTAGTCATTTAGCTGACGCTTTTATCCAAAGCGACTTACAAGTTCTGTACGACAAGCCATCAGGAAGGGCACAACTCTATCAGCTGAGCAACAATGTTCATCAAAGTGTTGAGTGCTACAGTGTAGGTTAGTTTATAATTAGTTAGTTAGTTAGTTAGTTAGTTAGTTAGTTAGTTAGTTAGTTAGTTAGTTAGTTTATAATAATAATATAATAATGACCGAACATCTCAACTGTTGAGCGTTTCAGCCACTGTTTCGGCTTTACTTGAGAGGCTATGCTATGCTTCTAGGATGAAGTTGGGATGGAGGAGATAGCAGCAAACCGGTCTCGCCCACGCAGAGGGGAAAACATTCTATCCTCTGGACTGGATATTCCTTTATTGATCCCCTTGGGGAGATTCAGTCGTCATAGCAGTGGGGTGGGAGGTACAGGTATGGTCAGGGTAATTACTTACTTAAAGGCCAACTTGCATGTTGTATTTTTGTTCAATAAACAATGTGGACTAGGCCAACAGTGACTTTCATGAAGTAGGAAAAAAAAGTATTGAAATTGACCCAGTTTTAGCGTTTTTATCAAACATTTTGTCTGCCCAACACAATCACCACGCACGTGGATATTTTAATCAATGGTTCATAACGTGCACGTGTAATCGAAATGATGAATGAATGAATGAATGAGAACTTTATTTAACAGATTGCAGAATGGGTACAATACAGTACGGCTCAATACATACAATTGTTAAGGGGATGCAGACCTGAGAAAGACGTTTGTCTTGTTTCCATCAGGGTCCCCCATTTTCAATTCATATAGACATTTATGACATACACAACATACATGACATTTATGGCATAGGGACATATAGGTATTTAGTACTGATACATTTGTGACATAAACGGTATTCAAATATACAGTACTGTTACCCCTAGATCCTGACAGAGTATATACATATGATGGGGAGGGGACTGTACATTAGGAGGGGGTGGGTGGGTGGGAGAGAAATATACATACGGCGGGGAGGGAATATATACATGCGGTGGGGAGGAGACTGTCTATTAGGAGGTGGTGGGGGTTTTGGGCATTTACGGTGGCCAGTTTCGAATTGCAGCCTCCCGTAGGTGCTCTTTAAGAGCGGTTTTGAATGTGGGCAGGGATTCATGTCGTCACAACAGGTGCAGGGCACCAGGGGGCTCTGAGCTCTGGGAGTCACAGGCAGTAGTGGCAGGAACTGGAAGCAAGGAGCCTTCTTGTTACTTGTTACAGCAGGCAGAGAGCCTTGCTACTACTAGCCGAATGAAAATATCTGTTTCACCTAACAACACTATTGCTCCGTGATCATAGCCATCCATCTCTAAAGCTAACCACTATTTGTAAAAGCCACAACCACGTTACCATATTTGTAATAATGTAAATCATTGTCGTTGTACATATTGTGTATACACCGTTAGAAGCTAACATAGCTTAGCTTGGTAGCTATTGTGCTAACAACATATCCCGACGTCCAGCTCGCTAGCGGGCATGAACGCCCGACCCAAAATGGTTCTCTCCTCTCTGTACACCCCCGTCCCCACAACACAAGTACCCTGCCAGGGAGCCCATGGACACGACAACAGCAGCAGCCATAAGGTGCTCGAGCCCCGTAACGCTAGTGGTACACGATAGCTATGAGCTAACTAACGCTACAAGCTCAAACACCCTACAACCACCACTATTGTCGCGTCCACAAGCTCCCCAGCAGAACACCTGCGAGGACAAAGGCACACAAAGAGGAGAGAACCACCCCAAATCGGGCACTCATTCCGGCCAACAAGCCAGACGCCGCAGCACGTTGTTAGCACAATAGTAGCCCACTCGGTGCATCACAGTCACTGACTGTGATGCACCGAGTGGGCCACCATTGATCAACATGCAGCGACGTGTAGCTTGCATGATGCGTGTGCAGTGCTTTGCCACACAGGTCTGAGAAGAGGACCTGCACATGATTTTACTCGTTCCCCAAACTCCTCTACATGCCCCGATCTAAAATGGTTCACGACAGTAGACATAATGCTAACGTTAGCCAGCGCCATATATCCAGTAGTACTATGACCCGGACGGGCATAAGGCATACGTTTCCTGAAGTGACGTCACGGCCGTGCTAGCGTCTGATAAGCTTTTACATTTGCTCGTGCATGTTATTCGTGCATGGACCTTTTTAACCATTTCTGAGTGAAATTTCCGGCGTCAAATGGAAAAAAATAAATTAAATTAGATACCAATGATGTAAACTACCCATAATTGCAGAGTAGGGTTTAACCTGCAAGTTGGCCTTTAAAGGAAAACTCCAACATTTTGGGAAATTAGCTTATTTGACATCTTCCCTGGAGTTAGACAAGAAGATACATAGCTTTTTTGTCTCTGTGCGTGCATTTAGCTTTGGGAACAGTCGCTCCGTTAGCGTAGCTTAGCTTCATCACTGGAAGTGGGGGAGGACAGGAGCCTGACGTTCCCTTACAGTGTATACAGTCACCAAATACACTCCAAATACAATTCCAAAACGTTAATGTAAACATGTTGTGACTAGGGATGTCCCGATCACGTGATCGGGATTGGGGCCGATCACGTGATTTTCTGAAGATCGCGATCGGCAAAAAAATAAATAAAAAATCAGCATTTTTTTTTTTTTTTTTTTTTTTATATTCAACAAACATGACCATGTTCACGTCTTAAACTCATACTGAGGTCTTAGTTTTGGTTTTAAATTGCATATCACCATTCATTTATTTATTGTCACACAGAGCAGAAGACTTTTGCCAAAACAAACCAATAGTATCCAGCTGCAGAACGGCAGACCAGCCAAACTCTCAGACCCAAATTAAAAAATATATATATATTTTTTTATCCCAATTTCTCACATTACATTCATCCTGAATGTTGACGTTATCCAGGTGAAAAGTTAACTTCATTCAAGCGAGGCATTGCAATCCTTGACATAAATCATTTGATGTATAATTAAATCAAAGGAAATGCGTTTGGGTCTGAGAGTGTGGCTGGTCTGCCGTTCTGCAGCTGGATACTATTGGTTTGTTTTGGCAAAATTCTTCTGCTCTGTGTGACAATAAATAAATGAATGATGATATGCAATTTAAAACCAAAACTAAGGCCTCAGTATGAGTTTAAGACGTGAACATGGTTAGGCCTGCCACGATAACACATTTTGCTGGGCGATTAATTGCCCCCGAAAATATCGCGATAAGCGATATTATTGCGACCGGTTAGAGAATTTTTTTTTGAGAAATTTATTTCCCAAAACTTTTATTTTGAAGCCCACCGCTCCGTCTTTTCCGGTGTTTTAGACTTTTATTTTGAAGCCCACCGACCGGACCGGAAGTATTGTTGTGATTATCCTAGCTTGCTGATGCTGCTGGTAGATCGACATGCTGCTGGTGGACTGGGGCCAGCTAATGTTAGCTTGCTGATGCTACTACTACTTCGACATGCTGCTAATGGGCTGGGGCCAGCTAACGTTAGCTTGCTGATGCTGCTGGTAGATCGACATGCTGCTAGTGGACTGGGGCCAGCTAACGTTAGCTTGCTGATGCTACTAGTAGATCGACATGAGCTAATGCTAAAACAAATGTTGAGATTGTTGGTGAACAACTAACTTTTTTAACTAACGTTAAAACGCTAACGTTACACAAATAACGCTACTTGGTTAAAGGAAATTGAGAAATGTAGTTAAGCTATGTGGTGTTGCCCCACGGAGCTCCTGTGCTGTGCTCTCTGCTCTGTAGTAACGTCAGCGGCCCGCCTCCCAACACGGACAGTGACTGACAAGGGGCACTGGTTCCGCCTCATTAAAACAAACGCGCAAATAGCAATTAATCGCGCCCGTCAAAATCATTGCATTAATTTTAATTATCGCTGCAATTAATCGATTTATTGCTTATCGCGGCAGGCCTAAACATGGTCATGTTTGTTGAATTAAAAAAAAAAGCAATTTTTTTTTTATCGGACCAGGAAAGATCGGTAGATACTCAAAATCACGTGATCGGGATCGGATCGGGAGCAAAAAAACTTGATCAGGACATCCCCTAGTTGTGACCTGTGTATTTACCACGTGGAGAAATAAAAAATAATTGAATTAGACAATTACGTTTTCTAAGCAAATATACTCTGAACAACTACTAGGGCTGACCTTCGAATTTTTTTTTGGCAATCGAAGCTTCGGGGCCGAGCTTCGATTTTAATTTGGAGCTTCGAATAAATTTTATTTTTATTAATTAAATATATATATATTTTTTTATATAATTTTTTTTTTTTTATCTTATGTTGTGGGACTTGTACAGCACTTTGGTAAACGTTGTTGTTTTTAAATGTGCTCTTTAAATAAAGTGGATTGGATTAATGAATTAAGTAGCCCCTTTCGTGACTGTGACGCAGCCAACAAGGTGGATCGCTGTTATATATCGTATAGCATCGCGTCCCGCTCTGAGCCTTACGAGATACTCATATCTCCTGTGATACCTAATGTATCTCCCACGAACAAAAACACATGCACCCCACCTGTATGGGGCCCCGCCCCTTATGGTGGCCACCGCCCATATAACCATGACCCTGGTCATGAAACACCCTTCCTCTATTTTCGTCCCAGCGTGTTGGATGCGTGCACCATACGAGCTAGCGGAATGAAAAGATTAAGGAAGATTAATAATGTTGGAAGCTTACCGGAGGTTGCTGGCCCCTGGCATCTTCGACGCATGTTTTCGGCGACACGACGGGCCTGTGATGTTCCTCGTTTGATGACTGCACATCGAGGTTTAGCTGTACAAGGCTGGCTGTCGGGCCAGCTTGTACTCAGGTAGGCCCTGTGTCTTCAGGCATGGGTATTAGTGTTAGTAATGCTGGTTTGTGTTGTTAACACAACCTTGTTGTGTGTTGGCGCCAGGGGCAAGATGGTTTGGTGAACGTTCTCTGCAGGGAACGGTTTCCAAGTTGTCTTGGGCGTGCTGCTAAAACATCTAAAGCTATGCTAACATGCTATCGCTACTGCCGCATGCTATCACTACTGCTAATTGCTATGCTGTTTTAATGTCTCCGCCGTGAGATGTTGTCACTCTCCCGCCTCTTGCCCGGTTCATCAATGAAGGTCAGTCGGTAGCTGTTGTGGGGTTTTGAGTTCTATTTACCTTTTTCGGGTAAATGGGTTGACAACGGGGTAGGTCGTGGCTAGGTTCTAGCCAGGTATTACCTTGTGTTCCGGCGGGGTTTGTTGAACGGTGTTCCCATCTGGGTTGGCGTCGGGTAGTGGGGCTATGGGTCCAGCCGACATGGTAAACATGTTGCGTGTCTGTGCACAGGCAATTGTTGTCTTGGGTTCCACATTGCCTGGCGTTAGGCTGCAGTAGTATAAGGGCAGGGCCGCTTGGGAGAAATGTGAGGCCCTGTGCGTTTTTAGACGCGAGGCCCCCCATCTCCTGGGGCGGCCCTGTGTAGGGGGCTATTGTTTCATTTTGTCACTCTGCTATGAGAAGGTCTGTCTTGCTACAGCTTTCTCTCCTCTCAAACCATTCATACTGACGGTCAATCGGTATACTGGGGGAGTAGTGCGGGGGGGGGGCTTTGTTTACCTTTTTTGGTAAATGGGCTAAACTAGGGCTGGTGTTCTGTTGTGAATATTTTGAATGAAGACGGGTCTGGTCCGTCTCCCCTTAAACTTTGTGTGTATGGGTTTGCTCATTCTACAGTTTTTGTGGTTTAGCTCTTTTATTCATTTAACCTTTTCATGGTCCACACCACAGTGGAGGGTGCTGTTTGCAATCACCACTGGTGCTCCATGTTAACGTCAGTCCTTTGTTTTTGATATATTGAAACAATGCCCCGCCCGGCCGACACCATGGGTCGGCCTGGCGAGTGGCTGGTGGGCTGTTAAGGCTTGTACCGCCACGGTATGGAATTGGCAACGATTAGAACTGTGTTCGAATTGGTGTTTTTTCTATTACAGAAATGGTGTCTGGTGGAGGGGCCTTGAGGGCCGGCCGACGTCGACACATCGCGCACGGTGTTGGTAAACCACTCCGTCGAGGATGTTGACGTTATTAGCTTTGACCCAGCCGCAAGCTATAACCGCTCAGGGTTCCCCTCTCCGCAGGGGATTTTGGTCTTCTGCTGGAGCGCGGGCGGTATTGTCCTAGGCCCTACACCGCCTCACACCGCGCAGCCAGAAGAAGAGAGAGCACGGCCTCGTCAGCGGCGATGACGGGGCCCTCGACAGGCGGCCATGTTTCCCCCGCCAGTGGTGCCCTGGTTGGAGAATCGACAGGGTATCGCGAGGCCGACAGTCTTGGCGGCCGAGGGATCGGCCATTTTGGGTGATTTCGGTGTTGGTAAACCACTCCGTCGTCATTTTGCCGCGAGCAGCCCGCTCCCCGTTCAATCCTCTCTCTGGTATCCCCAGAAGCGGGGCTCTGAGCGTTCTCTTTTGGCTGCGGGCCGCGAACCTTCATTGAAGCGTATGCGGCCCCATTCTTCGCTTCTCATGGAGACAGGGGCTGACACCCAGTTGATGGCTGAGCCTGGGTCTGTCCGTGAGAATGTTGTGCTGTCAAGCGGCTCCCACACCTTGAACTGTGTTGGTTGAGCCTGGTGTTACGTCTGTCAACTTAAGTGTTGTCAGCAGGGGGGCTCGAAACCTTTTGAGGCACACAGTGCGGGCTTCCCCGGCCTCGCCTTCGCCAGGCCAGGTATCATGTTGGTGCTCCCACTCCTGGAATATTGGCAAGTGGTCGCAGCTCACATGGTTTGGGGTGGTAGTGATATCACTGCAGGGCTACGGTGTGTAGGAACCCATGGGGGCCTTACACCTTGCATGTCCGGCTGCAGAACGACTCCTTCAGCATGTTCTGGAGGGGTGTTCAGTGGGGGGGCTTTTTTGATCGGAAGCCCCCCGTATCAGACAGGCCCTTTTTCTGTCGGGGTTCCCCCTTGGGTGCGATTGCCTCGTGGGTGGTGTCAGGGTCAGGTGTTCCGACACGGAACGCGCTCCTCGCACGATTCCAGGGTTGTCTTCGCACAGCGGGGGGGACCGGGCCAACTATCTACAGTTCCTGGCGGACCTGCGCCACGTGACGGCGGGTGCGTTGGGAGTGTCGTCACATATGACTACGGCAGTACCATATGTCGAGGTAGATGGAGAGAATGGTGAGGCGGGGACTTGTGTTTACACAACCCCACCCGTTTTCAGGTTTGGTACAGACCCTGTTGTCGGGGTCTCCAGCAGGGACAGCTCTGGTCGACGAGATCCAATCTCTGTGGACGAAGCAAGCCATCGTCGTGGCGTTCTCCTCCCGGTGTTCTCTGCCCGAGAAGTCGGGAGGGAGGGGTGTAAGACCCAGGCTGGACCTGTCCCATGGGAAGGTTCAGCATTTTTTGGATCGTCTCCTACCTGTTGAACACTGTCAGGTGGGGGTCTGGTTCTCCTCCATAGACCTGTAGGATGCGTATGCGCATCCCCGATCTTCCATCCTAGGGCTTACCTACGCTTCCTTTGCAGGGTTAGCGTATGAGTACCAGAGGCTGCCGTTCGGTTTTCTCTGGCTCCCCGCATCTTCACCAAGTGCGTGGAGGCCGCACTGGGGCCTCTGCGTCATCCGGGGTTACGGAGTGTTCTGCCCTGATGACGTTCTGGTCCTTCGCGGTCAAGGTGGATCGTCAGGTCTCGTACCAGGCAGGTCTCTACCAGCCTGGGGTTGCTGTACACTGGATGTAGAGTATTCCTCTTCCCAGTCAACGGTTGGAGGGCTATGGGCATCCATCTCGGAGCGTGTTGTCAACACGCTCGGGAGGTTCTGTCCTAGGACGGTTACGGCGCTGTCTCACGTCGCGTTTTCACCGACGCCTCCCTCGCTGGTGATGCGTCGGGCCAACGCAGTAGGGGGCAGCTGGCGAACCATGCTGCCCGGTCTGCGCTACGTTCAATGTGTTGGTGTTGAAAGCGGTCCTTCTGGTCCACAAATGGTGTTGATCAGGACGGACGATACGACGTCAGTGTCGTGTATCGACAGACAGGGAGGAGTACGCTCCCCCTGTCTGCACCAGGCGGCGGGCGGCTGGCTATGGGCGTCCTCCATCTGCGCGGCCTAAGGGCTCCCCACATCCCCGGCAGGGAGAATGTGGGTGCAGGTGTACTGTCGCGGGGCGGCCCTCATCCTGACGGGTGAGGATTGCGTCTGGACATGGCCAGGCAGGTCTGGGACCGATGCCGTGCCGCCAGGGATTCTTCCCCATACATCTGTTAGGTCAGTTGTTGGGACGGGTACGTTGAGGGGCGCAGGTTCTTGATCCTGATGGTGTTACCATCTGGACTGCACATGCTCCCTCCACTGTCGCGCTTACGCGGGCAGATGACGTATGTTCCAAGTGTGGTGTAAGGCGGGGGGCCTGGACTCAGTCTCCTGCCCCCTGGTTGCTGTCCTTAGTTACCTCCAGTCTCTCCTTGATAGACTGTCGGCTTCGACGGTGAGGGTATATGCAGCAGCTATATCCTCCTATCATGAGGGGTTTGAGGGGATGTCTTGTTCAGCCACCTTCTTGTGAAGCGTTTCCTGCTTGGCGCTCGACGCGTTAAGCCGGTGCAACGCTCCTTGGCTCCGACTTGGGATCTTCAATTGGTCCTCGGTCGGTTGTCCTTGGCCCCGTTTGAGCCGCTCGAGCGGGCGCCGTTGGGACAGCTGTCCTTCAGGACCGCGTTCCTTCTGGCTGTCACTTCCGCTAAACGCGTAGGTGAGCTCTGTGCTCTCTCGGTACATCCAGAGTGCCTGTCTTTTCGGAGTTCGGAGTTCGGAGTTCGGAGTTCCTTCCGCTCCCGGGATATTGTGGTTCAGGCGTTTCGTCCTCCTCCTCACACTGGTGAGTTAGATGCGGGCCTTCACCTGTCATGTCCAGTCCGTGCTTGGGGATTTACCTCAGCCGTACTCAGGATTTCAGGGTTACCGACCAGTTTTTTGTCTGTTACGGTGGGGCTCGTGCTGGTAAGGCACTGTCGGAGCAGCGCCTGTCCCATTGGTTGTGCGAGGGTGTTACCCTCTGCTACACGCTGGCTGGGCAGGATCCCCCTGGGGGCGTCAGGGCGCACTCCACTCGTGGGGTGGCTGCCTCTGCCGCTCTCCTGGGTGGGGCCTCGGTGGAGGCCATCTGTGCTGCAGCTTCATGGTCCTCCCCGGGCTCCTTTGTAAGGTTTTTCCTCATGGACATGACCGGGGGTTCTGTCTCCCAGGCGGTTCTGGGGTCTGTGGCCTTTCCTGCTTTCCGTCCTTTGGTCGGGTAGCAGGAGTGTATGGGTATGGGCCGCAGTGTGTTGAGTCACACGTGGTTCCGCCTGTACGGTGTGTTCAAGGGGTTCTGGCTCCCTCTTGTTCGCATTCAGGTGGAGTTGACTGCGCCCCCCCTTCGTTAGGAAGGATGGGGTGACAGGGCTCCCCGCACCCCTTGATGTGGGCTTACGGGTCCTCAGGGGGTACATCTGTCGGGTCTCGCGCCCGCTCTTCCCCATTATCTCGTAAGGCTCAGAGCGGGACGCGATGCTATACGATATATAACGATAGGTTATGTAGATAACCTAGTTATATTAGTATAGGCTAAGCGTCCCGCTCTGCGCGCCCTGAGTTCCCTCTTGAGGGATCTTTTCCTGGGACGGGTTTTGGCGAGGAAGGGTGTTTCATGACCAGGGTCATGGTTATATGGGCGGTGGCCACCATAAGGGGCGGGGCCCCATACAGGTGGGGTGCATGTGTTTTTGTTCGTGGGAGATACATTAGGTATCACAGGAGATATGAGTATCTCGTAAGGCTCAGAGCGGGACGCTTAGCCTATACTAATATAACTAGGTTATCTACATAACCTATCGTTGTCGTTTGAACAACTTCAGATTTCATGGGAACTACCAATCCCCCAAATCAAGAATGTTTAAGATGAATGAAGTAAGATTTTGATTATTTGAAATATGGCCTGTGTAGACTAAACTATGCACAGAATTATGTCAGTCTACAAGGTCCGGATTCTACATGGTCCGGCAATGTCGACCTTGTAGACTCCACTACAGACCAATTATCAGTGAATGTTCATGCATTTTTAAGAAGGGCTACTTCCACAAAAAAACAAAGAACTCACCAAAACATCTCGGTAGCACCTTATCTAAATGTTCTATTTCATATATGGAGATTCATATTTATTTATGTATTGCATGCATTTCTACATTGTATTTCCTATTTTGTTTATTCATCCCAGTATCTTTCTTTCTTATGTGTGGAATTAGAAAGCAAACAAAATAAATGGACAAAAGAAAAATAAATCTCAATTTGGTCAGTATTGTCATTTGGACGAGCAAAGACATTACTTTAAGTTGCAGGCAAGAAAGACAAGTCTGTCCACTGTCTCTGGTTTTAAAACTGCCCTGTTGCAGGTAAAAAAAAAAAAATATATATATATTTCGATTCGATATCGATTATTAAAATATATCGCGATATTTATCGTTATCATTATATCGCCCAGCCCTAGTATGGGTGATGTATAGATCAGAGGCAGAGCAGTTTGTATGGATAATAATAAACACTCACGCTGAAAATGGCGTCAGCCTCCTCTTACCATTGGGCGATGAGACTGGAGCAAAAAGATCCCAGTTATTTGATGGGGATCGAGTAGATCCATTTCCGGTTTGTATAATACTAATACACGCCCAAATCATGTAGATTATTGAGTTATGGCAGCGATCCATATCCACGGTGTGTGGCTAGAGTCCCGCGACGATATGCGAGTGGCCGGACGGATTTAGGAGACGCACCGATATCCAACCGGCCATTTCCGGTTTGGCAACTCGCCGATCATCCACCATGGGGCAGTATTGAAGCGTTGCAGAGTTGTGCCGAGTCCCACTGCATCAGACAAGGCTCCGTGAGGGAAATATGAATACCATGGAAAAAATATGAAATATGATCACAATAACGTCGTACGCCGTGATCTGGCAGAATTAGCATGAACTTGAAACACGTCGTACAACGTGATTGGCGCAGGATGTGTTAAAGGAAAACTCCAACATTTTGGGAAATTAGCTTATTTAACATCTTCCCTGGAGTTAGACAAGAAGATACATACCTTTTTTGTCTCTGTGCGTGCATTTAGCTTAGGGAACAGTCGCTCCGTTAGCATAGCTTAGCTTCATCACTGGAAGTGGGGGGGGGGGTTTAGAGCCTGATGTTCCCTACAGTGCCCTACAGACACCAAATACACTCCAAATACAACTCCAAAATGTTCCTGTAAACATGTTGTGACCTGTGTATTTACCACGTGGAGAAATAAAAAAGAATTGAATTCGACAATTACGTTTTCTAAGCAGATATACTCTGAAATTCTTTTTGCCGAACGACTCCTCTCTGAGCGCAGTCAGTGATTTCTATGTGGAAGCCGTGTTTGTTTACATTCTCATTAGGGATGCACCGAATGGGAAATTCTTGGCCGAAACCGATACCGAAAATAGAAAACAGTTGGCCAAAAACCGAAAGCCGAAAGGCCGAAAATGATTCATAGAATATAATTTTTTTTACCAATGTTGTGGAACATTATGATTATGGAAAAATATATGATTATGGCAAAACTTAACTTAAATAATAAATAATCACTATTATGGGTCCATAAAACATTTATTCAGCACTTCTGAATGCATACAGTACATTAATTCCATCTTTTCTCTGGCTGCGCAGCGGACATCTGTGCTCTACTGAGCGCACCTTTCTAGTCCCCAGCTGAATGTGCTCGCTTGACTCGGCACAGTAGACGCGCGACAGACAGACAAGCGTCAATGTGAGAAACACAATCCCCCCCCTCTCGCTCTGAATAATATGCATATTAGATCAGTGGTTCCCAAAGTCGGGGTCGCGACCCAAAGGTGGGCCGCGAACAGCCACGGGTGGGCCGCGAGATGATTTAAAATAAAATAATTTTTTTTTTTTTTTTTTTTTTTTTTTTTTTTGTCATGCCACTGAACTTAGAAGCAGGCCAGGACAGTGTTTCTAGTTGTATTCTAAAATTCTATTCTATTGTATTCTAAAATGTGACTATATGGTTTTATATTAACTTAATAAATAAACAAAAACGAAAAATCTACTTATTTCAACAAACATTTCAAACTAAATAACAGATTATGCACATAAAACGCTGAAAACAACCGAAGCAACAATAGTATTTTAATGAGGCTATTATTATTATCATTATTATTTTGCAACAAGTTAGCCCTCTCATAAATAGCACATATAAATGAATAACTAACTTGAACTAACTTAATAGGATTGAAGTGATATTTGGCTTAAAAAATCGGTCGCCTGGCAAAAAAAAAAAAAAGCCTGACGATGTGCATTGGGCCGCGGCTCTCTGACGCCTTATTTTCTGGGCCCTGGCCTGAAAAGTTTGGGAACCCCTGTATTAGATCACTCAGTGATTAACCGCGGCATATAGTAAATAAGGATATAAAGCATGTTAAAGACGCATTTATTGGACGCGTTGGGCAGTTTACATAGAAACAGCGCGACTCCCGACAGCGCGACATCATCACAACAACACGCAAATAATATGCATATTAGATCACTCAGTGATTAACCGCGGCATATAGCAAATAAGGATATAAAGCATGTTAAAGACTCATTTATTGGACGCGTTGCGTGCAGTTTACATAGAAACAGCGCGACTCCCGACAGCGCGACATCATCACAACAACACGCAAGGTTGTTAGGTTGTTTCTGTTTCGGTGACATATTTTCAGTGAAAAAACTCTTTCGGCCAAAAGCCGAAAGGCCATTTTTGCCATTTTCGGCCGAAAACGTTCGGTGCCGAAATTTCGGTGCATCCCTAATTCTCATTCATTCAAAGGATCCGAACCGATTGAAGTTTATGGATACCATGACTTAAAAGCCTCCCCAATTTAGAAAACAGTAATCCAATGGCTGGTATTGATAATATACTACTAACTACTGCACGCTCGGAGCTAACCGGAGCTAACCAGAGCTAACACTAAAGCTAATATAATGACTTCCTTTCTGGGGGGTTTCAAAATAAAAGAGCAACGTCTATAGCAGCGGAATAGGTTTATTTTGTACATTATCTAACGTTAACACGAACCTAAACTAACTTTAGGTTAGTTGTAACTGGGAATAGGAGAGCAATATTATAAACAAATGTAATCTGAATATACAATTTTAATAAATTAAATGGTATACACAAAGGTGCAGATGATGGCCTGTACCTATCGGTCATACTATGCGTTATAGTCAGGGGAGGAAATTAGGCTATTTTACTCGCCAAATGCGAGTATTTTTTATGTGTGGCGAGTGATTCATGAAGACCACTCGCCACACTGGCGACTAAATAAAGAAAACAAAACAAAAAAACCATGAACTTCGGAAAATGCCTGTCAGAAATGTCAACTGGAATAGCTGGGAGTTAACATTAGGGCTGCAACTAACGATTATTTTGGTAATAGACTAATCTGTCGATTATTTTTTCGATTAGTCGACTAATCTAACGATTATTCTTGTCATTCGATTAGTCTACTAATCTAACTATTATTTTTGTCACACCCTCAACCTCTGCTTCCTGTGGGCATGGCTCCTTCTCCAATGCATGTTTTACCTCACATGCTCAAGTCTGCACACGTGTGAATGTCACCCTGTTGTCCAGTCCCTCTGCCTTAACAGTCAACTTAACATAACATGATGATCCCATAGCAAATTAAAATAATGACTCATGAAACATTTGAATTTGGATCTTAAGCAACTTTAAATCAAAATGTATTTGAACAATACAACAATCACTCATAACAAGATAAATAAATTAAATAATACAAATTAAAGTGGAAGTGTTTAAATAACTAAAAAAAAATATATAGCAGACTTCTTAGCTTAACATCCCAGGGAACTAATGGGATAACTGGGGATGTTGTTTGCTCCTGACAAGAGTCTCAAAGTCTGGGGTGATGGTAGACAAAGCAACTCTGAGGTCATGCTCAATGTCCAATCTGTTCCTCTGCTTTGTCTTCAGCTGGACCAGAGCTGAGAAGCCACTTTCACAAAGATAGTAGTGCAAAAAAAAATAAAAAATTCTGCGTCGACAAGTTTTTATGATCGACGTCGTCGATTATGTCGACAAATCGTTGCAGCCCTAGTTAACATGGCTAGCTAGTTAGCTGTAATGGATCATACATGACGTGGTGTGCTGTTAGTTATCTGAAAATAATACGGGGGGTAATTAACACTTTAACTGCCAGAAGACGAGTTTAGGCGTCCTTCCCCGCCATGCTCAAGTTGCCGAAGACGCCGTAACTCGTCTTTGATATCAATATTTCAAAAATCTGTGATCGGAATCACATTTTCCATCCGCAGCCTTCACACACAGTTCAGAGCTCCTCTCAATCCTCTAGCGGTTCAAGAGCGCCATCTGGTGGCCGATCGGCAGAAGCGCCAAACAGGAAGTGATGTGGCTGAAGTGCTGTTCACCCATATTACTTCCGGCCACTCTCTATAGCTCCCGCGACTCCATCTTGACACAATACATAGCGATCCGTTGCCAATAACTCGATAAACAACATGATTTGGACGTATATACCATTATACAACATGGAAATGGACCGGGTATTTTTACATCCCATAATGGAAAACTGTCTACCCCACGCTGATCGCCCAACGGCCCGCGGAGACTGGGGTGAGTTTTAGCGTGTAATATTTCCGTGTTCGACACTAACTGCTATGATGAACATTTTACCCACATTAGATGAATGGTATAACGCTGTCCACGGAATTATAAACGCCCCCTCGCCCATCCGGTCAACATCAGATGACGTGTAGTAACTTCCAGAAGTCCGTCCAGTTGGATTTTTTTTATATCGCGCCGATTGCTATCAAACTGTATTTGATCATCAATATAATGCATTTGGGGCTATAAATCACGTTCTGGAGAAAGCTGCAGAAAGAGATGAAAACATACTTATACTTTAGATCATATTTTAGTATGAATATGTGAATGAAAAAGTTTAACGTTCATACACCCTGAACAATACATATAGGACATTGAATGGGCCCTAATAATGGCAATTTAGCAATAGAATTTAAAAAGTTATAGCCCTGCAAAGAAGGGGAACTTCTCCATAGACAAATAGAGCTGGCAACCTATGGTATATCATGAATTTAGCCTTAGGCAATCAAAGTGTTAATGTGAGCTAACGTTAGCCCTTCGACGAGCGGTTTGCATGGACACTGGACAGTAACGTTAGCTACAGCTTCGTTAGCCTAGCTAACGTTAGCTACATATCTAGCAAGCTATAGACAAAGAAAGTTTAATGTGACTGATCTAGTGAGCTAGAATCAGAATATTCCCCCCATAAATAGCTAATGTCAAATATAAATAACGCAATGGCCATACCAACCCGTTCGTTTGACGGGAGCTAGTTAACGTTAGCTAGTAGTACCAGTTGCTAAAGATTTCAGTCGAGTAACGTTAGCGAGATTGGCCTATGCAGGGGTGTACAGTGCGACATATATATCGCACGTGCTACAGCAACAGCTGTCTGTGCGATGGATGGATTTACTTCAGTAGCACTGGTGCGATAGGGATTCGGTTCATATAGATACTCTTATTTTGAAAATCCTGTAGCGGGTCTCATTTCTGCCCACGCGCAGCTCCAGCTAGGCTCCGAAAGCTAGCAACGTTCAGGTGCATATGATACTCTTATTTTGAAAAAACTCTTGTGACAACTCGACGAGTCGTATCCGCCCTATCCGTGCTTGTGCTTCTGCATTATCTGCAAGCAGAGCAGCGCGTTGGTCGGTTGGTGCGCACTGCTGCGTTAACACAGCAGTGCGCCTACACGTCCCGAAATAAGTCCGTGGTGTTTTTTCTTTCTCGCAACGGGCCAAATGCATCTACATGCTTTGCACCGTCGCCATTCCTTTATGCGCACATCGCCCGAAATTAACGTTTATGTACCATTACAATCACTACAACGTTAGCAAGCTAACAAGCTAATCCTGATCAGAGGCGCAGAGCCAGCAGACACAGTGTCGAAAGGGAAATGGGGGGCACTCTCTCCCCTTCCCTGTGTGTGTGTGTGTGTGCGTGCGTGCGTTTGGAAAGACGATGAAGTCACTAGTCAGGACTCAGGACAGGAGTATATTATAGTAAACTGAGGATGGACAGATAATGATGATATTCAAATATAAACAAGTTTCGAGAGGAGTGGAAGTTTGAAGACAGACTAGACTACAATATGATGCGGGGGTGGTGAGTTGAAACAGTGTGTGTGAATGAATGAAAACTTTATTTAACAGATTGCAGAATGGGTACAGTACGGCTCAATACACACAATTGTTAAGGGGATGCAGACCAGAGAAAGACGTTTGTCTTGTTTACATCAGGGTCCCCCATTGTGTGTGTGTGTCCCCCAACCGACCCCACTTCTATGTTTCAATAAATTATTTGCATTTAAAACTATTAACGCTGACTCATTCCTTCAGTCCACTCAAAATTATGCTAATATTCCTTATGTTGTTTATGATATTAATTGAAAATAGCATATGAGAGTATCATAGTAATAATAACACATGGCACTGCAACTAAATAACACAAATACAATAGGCACATTTGTGACTGTTACAAATATAACACGTTTTATACTTGTGCTACAAGATTTTGGCCTGTGCTACAAAACTATCAACCTCTGTAGCACCAGTGCTATGTGCAAAAAAAGTTAACATACAGCCCTGCTATGTTCCGTTACATATTCATAATCATGAGAAGGATAGGAGTCTGAGGCGGGATGTCGAAAGACGATGTTAAACATTTATTAATGTTAAACTGAACTCTGTTGACGTTGAGCTAGTGTGCTGACAGGAAAGTAACAAACAACATGGTCCGTGCGGAACCCTTCCCCAACACATAGTTCCGTCGGTGGTTTGATTGATTGATTGATTGAAAACTTTATTAACAGATTGCAGAATGGGTACAGTACAGCTCAATACACACAATTGTTAAGGGGATGCAGACCAGAGAGACTTTCGTCTTGTTTACATCAGGGTCCCCCATTTTCAATTCATACACCACATACAGATAGACAGTACTGCTACATCTATACATTTCGGACATACCAGATTTGCAAATACAGTACTGTTTGTGATACAAAAATAGTCTTTGTTAGAGTTGTTGTTCTTCCACAAAAGATGTATTTTTAGCTGGTAAAAAAAATCATCTACTCGCCAGTTGGCTGGTAAGCCAAAAAGTTAGTTTCCTCCCCTGGTTATAGTCCATGCAGGGTTTAGTGGTTAAGAGTCAGACATTCCTAATAGTTCTCAAGTTCTGCAACAGTTAGTTCTCCAGCTGCTGGCAGCAGTCTGTGCCCCCGGTTGTGGAGCCTGATGGCCACCGGCATGAGGAACTGGCAGACGGTCACACAGACACACACGTTGTTGACCTAGTAATGTTAGTGCCAGCTTGCTTGCTGTGGCCTGGTGTTTTGAAAGCGCTCCAGTCCTTACCGAGCGGTGAGGAGGATCTGATGGTGATTCGGGCTTGTTCAGTAGTGTAGAGCTGAGGAGGATGTTCAGTAGTGGTAGAAATCTGTTATCCAACTGATATTGGATTATCTGTGGTGGTGACCATCCATGGCTGTTCTTTTATATTATTATTAGTGTTATATAGATATTAGCCCTTCATTAGCAAAAGCCAGAACTAACGTTAGCTTAGCAGTGTTTCTCATCTGTTTCTGACATACATTATCCTAGTTTAGCTTGGTTTAGGAGTCCATGGTAAAGTTGTATTATTTACAGTTTACCAAACAATTATTTTTCAATCTTCTGTAGATGTCCACGATATTGCATTTAGTTGTATTTTCATTTAATTTTATGTACTTTCTGACGAGGACGTGGTCTTAGTTTTTCCAATGCGTCCCTGGAAACAACACTTGGAAGACAAAAACATCTGTTTGGCCAAAAACAACATCTGCCTGCATCAATAACCAATCATCATGTTTTGGCCATCAAATGAAATGCAATATCGTAGGCTTATATTCATAGATCAGAACTATAGCAGTGCATCTGTCTATATATACACCCATGTGTTTTTCAGTTCTTATGAAAATCTTCCTATCAGGATTTTCCTTCCTTTCCAATTTGTTAGCCTAGGAAAAGAGAGCTCAAGTTTCAAGTTTCTTTAATAGTTGTCATACAGAAGTACAGAATACTTTTATACAAAATGCTTCTTACTGTTACGCTCCAGAGACTGTGCAAGACAAGATAAGTATGAAATAAAATAACATAGTATAGCATGTAAATTAGAAGTAAAAAAATGAAGTCACAGTGTTCAGTATAGACATATGTACAGTAGGGATGGGTACCGAATTCGGTACTTTTGAGGCACCGAACCGAAACACGTCGGTACTACCGAGTATCGAATCAAGTGAGAAACCGATTTTTTTATTTTTTTTTTACTTTTCATGTCAACGTTCACACGCACAATATATGCTTACCTATGATTTGACTTGATTCAACAACAAAGCAGTCGGAGCAATGACGAGCCGAAAACTGTCGAAATTGTAGTTATTTGAAGTTTGGATTTTTTTTACGACTGAGGTAGGTAAATTAAATTTCTTGAGACTAAAGTACCGAAAAAAGGTACCGTTGGATACCGGTATCGATTCACAGGTACCGGTATCGGTTCAAATGTGAAAGGTACCCATCCCTAATGTACAGTGTTCGATGCAGAATAGACGTAACTGAGTTACCATATAATATACAATATACTATGCAGTGTACTAATATACAATACTATATAGTGCAAGGCAGAAATGGGATGAGGTGCAATTTAGGTAAAATTTACAGTAGGTGTACGTAGGGCTGGGCGATATGGCCTAAATATGATATCACGATATTTTCTGACCTTTCGGCGATACACGATACGCATCACGATGTTTTTCTTTTTTTTCCCAAACAATTCATTATGAGGCTTACCCAGACAGTATTTGAGTTTGCAAGCTAACATTAAAGACAAAATAAAATACCCATGCATTTAGCATTTTTATATTATATATTAGATTTAGATTATTGGATTATTAGATTATATATTGCATATATTTAGCAATGAGATATTATATGATTTAGATATGAAATATGATGAATTGAAAATGGGGGACCCTGATGTAAACAAGACGAACGTCTTTCTCTGGTCTGCATCCTCCAGTCCACTGTTGATTGTTGTTGTATTGAGCTGTACTGTATTGTACCTATGCTGCAATCTGTTAATAACGTTTATATTCATTCAGTCGGCAAACAGAATCATTTTGATTGACAGTCGCGTCTGCCAATTACGTCACATCGCTTGCACCCGCCCTGCTGTTCTTAGCACCAATCGGCAAGCGCGTATTAATTTTTTACTTCCGCTATTGGAGAGCTCAATGAAAACAACAATGGCAGCGGTAGCTCGCCGCAGCCGACGTTTAGCTTTTAGCTCTGCAGAATGACTAAACGACTGGAGGCATAATGATTTTACTGCAACGGATGTTATAATAAAAGCCTTTCCATACATCTGTCTGATTGAAAACGTTATTAACAGACCGCAGAATGGGCACAACGGAGTCAGCACGGGCTGAGATATGAACGGCTAATGCTTGCTATATCTAGGTCGACCTCGGTCGTTGCTATGTAAATACGCTGATGTTATTGAAAGTGTAACTATATAACGTCAATGCCACAAAACGAATGCCTTTGTTATCATAAGTAGTAACTTTTGATGCAGTAGTGTGTGTGTGGGGCGGCGGCGGCGCTGTTCAAAAGTTTCAACGTGTGGACCAGTTTGACGCGACACAAGCCTCTTGGGCAAAACATCACGATATCCACGATACGTTTAAAAAGTGTATCGTTAATGAACTGTACCCGATATTTATATAATATCGTCATATCGCCCAGCCCTAGGTGTACGAGTTGTAGTGCAAATCCTTTATCAATAAATATAAAGTGTGTTTGTGTGATCTAAAGTGTGGAGAGTGGGTGCTGCAGTGTGTTTGTTTAAGTGAGTGTGTGCGTGTGGGTGTGTGTGCTGTGTGCATTTGATGGTTGTTGCATAGTGTTTATTGTTCGTTTAGCAGCCTGATGGCCTGGGGATAGAAGCTTCTTCTGAGTCTTTCTGTGCTCGCCTTAAGACTCCGGTATCGCTTGCCTGACCGCAGCAGTTCAAAGAGGCAGTTGTTCGGGTGGCTGGAGTTAGTTAGTTAGTTACCTGTATAGCTGGTTAAGGACTGATGGTTCTTGCTTGGCTTTCTGTGTTCCTGATGAATTTCAACTGAAAAGTTAGACCTTTGTTTGTTAGGATGAATGTACAATGTACTGATATTTCTTTCCTTACTTTCCCCCAAGATTGGTCTGAATATGACCACCCCTAGCCTCTCACACCTTGGTTTGAGAGAACGGTCTGTCTGTTTGGTGGACTGCATGAAACCGCCACAGCTGGACCAGGAGCAGAGCTGTTTGGAGGACTGCATGGAAACAAGTATGGAAATGTTGACTTTAATCTGTAAACATTATGACTTTATAAGTGTTGACTAGGGATGCACCGAAATTTCGGCCACCGAAAGTTTTCGGCCAAAAATTGCCAAAAATGGCCGAAAGAGTTTTTTCACCGAAAATATATCACCGAAACAGAAACAACCTGTAACCTAACGCGTGTTGTTGTGATGATGTCATCAAAATGCGGCTTCAGTCATTACATACGCAACGTGAGCTCTTCAGTCCTGCGTTCTGCAGCCTGTGATAACTCCTCTTGGGACTCAGGAGTCGCGCTGTTTCTATGTAAACTCTGCGCGCAACGCGTCCAATAAATGCGTCTTTAACATGCTTTATATCCGGGGCGGCTACGTGGCGCAGTGGGCAAGGCGCTCGCAACGAATGCTGGAGACTGGGCTCGAACAGGATGCTTCCTGTTCGAGCCCCGCTCTCCACATTGCTTTCAGTTTAGCTGGTCGTCCACAGTAATACACATTGGCCGTATTACGGGGAGGGAAACTGAAGGGTGGGGATCGGGCGTTGTGGACAGCGACTCCTACAGGTCGGTTGGTGCGCCTGCGCAGTAGAATCAAGAAGCGACGGGGGGGACCCTCGACGCTGAAAGATCGAGCCGCGCAGGTGAAAAGATGCGATGGCTGTTACCTCGAGTATCGGAGGGGACTCGTGCTAAGTATGACTTAGTCCACATTGCAGCCGGCTTGTGGGAGGCAAGAAACAACGTTCGAAGACAGGGGAGGGTTGAATTGGACGATATGAAAATTGGGATGGGAGAAAAAAATTTAAAATGGGAGAAAAAGTGGATAAAAAAAAAAGCTTTATATCCTCGCCATTACTATATGCCCGTCGCGGTTAAAAACCTTAACTAACGTTAGCGTTAAGCTAGCTAACAACGCTTCAGTTCCTCTTTCACTCGTCTTTCTTAAGCTACGTCATCCCCCGCTAAGAGTCACGGGAGATGTAGTAAATACAAGTCCTTCCATGTAGGCTAGAACGCAGTGAATGACAGTAGTTCAAGTTTCTTTATTAGTTGTCATACAAAAATACAGAGTACTTTTATATAAAATGCTTACTGTAGCCACTACAGTAACATAATTAAGTCTGCTATAAGCTATTCTACCTCTCATGTGTGCAGATCTTTATGCAGTTTTAAAGCACCTTGGCTTTGTTCTGAATGCACTTGGTTGTAATTATCCTACAAAGAAAAGAAAATGCACTTGACTTTTATTAATATTATTTAAGTTAAGTTTTTCCATAATCATGTCTTTTGTCATAATCAGGTAGCTGAACAACTGGCCAACTGTTTCCTATTTTCGGTATCGGTTTCGGCCAAGAATTTCCCATTCGGTGCATCCCTAGTGTTGACTTTAACCTCTTAAGCCAGACTCTAAATTTGCCTAAAAGTACATACCCAAGTAAAAGGAAGATTGGTCCACTTCTACAAGGTACATTTGCATGTTCTTGGTATCTAGGGACATCTATGGACCTCAGGGAATGTATTCCCAGGTTCAGAAATATTGTGTCTGTTACTATGCTGAGTAAATTGTAATGAACCAAAGGAGAATATACATTATTTATAAAAAATGTTTAATTCACTTTGAAGGTGAATAACACCATGCTAACATTGACCAGATTTGAAAAATTGCCAATGAGCTCATTCAGCACCTTCTTGAGATCAAGTGTACAACAAATCTAAGCAAATTAATAAAGGGCAGATGATTTACAGGGGGGTTTGTAGATACAGTACTGGATTTTCCCATCCGGACACATGCAATTTGAAATATGAATATAGAATATAGAATACCAGGGCCTAGGGCTGGGCGATATGGCAAAAAACGTTATCGCGATAAAATTATAAAATTATTTTCATATAACTATCGATAATTATCGTCGATATAATGTCTGTCAAGTTTAATTAACTTCTTATGCCCGGCGCCGATGGACGGGCTATTAATAGACTTGTTTTGCTGCTGCGAATGTCTCGAGTTGATGTCGTCATCAGTCCGCGCACGTTAGCAGTTAGCCGACAAGCGGTGTATCCCATGACAATGTACTAAATATGACCCTAAAATACTCTGTTCCGCCCCAATACATTGCAACGACGTCCACCGTATACCCCACACTACTATAACCGTGGCCTCAGAATTCACACCACACACCCACTCGGCACGTAAACTATAAAATAGCGCCGTGCAAGCTAATTATCCTAGCCAGCCTTGTTTACAAAGTACTAAATATCACCCTAAAATACTCTGTTCCGCCCCAATACATTGCAACGACGTCCACCGTATACCCCACACTACTCAGGGCTGTACGCTAAGCTTTTTCACTAGGGGCACACTTGCCCCTAAATGAGAAATTTAGGGGCAAAAAATATTTTTTAGGGGCACATTTTTAAATAACAATTTTACCATTATTTATATAGATTGTTTTTGATTTAAAAAAAAGAAATTTTTTTATTTTATATAATTTTTTTTTAAATAAAATATATATATTATATAATCATACTTGTAGTTGTATTATCTGCGAGACATCGCCACCACGCAACAAGTCTAAATGCTCGCTATATGCAACCAGCTCCACTGTCTGTGTGTACTCGAGTAGCCTCCAGCTACGGCCAGGATTCCCCGGAGCTGCAGCTGGACCCTATACTGTAGCCTCCAGCTACGGCCAGGATTCTCCGGCGCTGCAGCTGGACCCTATTGACTATATTCAGCGTTCCCTCAGCTCGAATACGCATCGACTCAGTGTTATAAGACATTGATATCAGGAGCTATCTGAACTATTTAGTTTAATGGGACGTTTCGTTTTGAACAGTAAGCTAACGCCAGCTATCATGCACTACTAGACTTACTGGAGCATTTGTTGATAGCTATCAGTAGCTAGCCGGCTCACCGAGGTCCCAGTGTCCCACTAGACTAGTGTTTACAACAGCCACGGGTGCGGGAGGGAGGAGGAGCAGCAGACGCCGCAGCTCTCTCCGTGTGTCTGAGTTCAGTTCAGTTCGGCTCACTATAGGAGGTCGAACGCGTCGAAAATATGAAGCAATACTAACTTTAGTTTTCTTCATAGCTAAATCAGACAGTCAGCCAGTCTATCGGAGTGAGTGCTCAGTCGATTGTTCCCGCTGATCATGCCTGCTGAGTGCTCACTGCTCAGCTCGCGTGAGTGACGTCATCGCGTCATCACACGCCTTGGATAATTTAGGAGTGAAATGCGAATGCAAGGCTTGAAAGCACTACTCGCAAGCCCGCCCCCAGATAATATTTACCAATCGCAACGGCCAATTAAAGGGGCAATTCGCGACGATATCATCGCAGTGTACAGCCCTGCTACTATAACCGTGGCCTCAGAATTCACGCCACACACCCACTCGGCACGTAAACTATAAAATAGCGCCGTGCAAGCTAATTATCCTAGCCAGCCTTGTTTACTACTTGAGTCCTACCTCTCTACCCAGAGGTGCAGCGCGGGTCTCCTTCCGCTGTCGGCCATCTCCTTCACTGATTGGTTGTTAGTGCGTGTGCTCATATCCAAGCTTGGAAAATCGATATATCGAAACTTTGCGACCACGTTTCATGTTTATTTCGAGGAAATAATTTATCGCGATAGTTATCGTTATCGTTTTATCGCCCAGCCCTACCAGGGCCCTCATTTATCAATAATGCGTAGAAAGTGTTCTATTTTCGTTCCTAAGCACGGAATTTAGAATGTCTCTACGCACAGAAAAATCTGGATTTATCAACCGTGCGTGCACAGGTCCTACGCACACTCAGTGTTGATAAATACCAATGTTCTTACGGTCTATGCTCGTGCATGATTGTAAGCATTTGCATACTGAACCGCCCTTATTTAACCATATATGGTAATGAAACACCCCCATGGAATGTAGAATAATGGACTAAGCGGACTTGAAACTTCACTGAGAGCGAGTCCTCCGTGATCAATCTCGCTCTCAGTGAAGTTTCAACGGAGGTCATCTTCTAACCAACAGAAAATTGAAGCTAGAAAGCATTTCGTTGTGACCAATCTTATTTGCCTTCCTTTTATTGCCACACGGCCAGGCCGGTGGAATTAATTCACGGTGCAGGTGGTAGCTGCGACAATACACCACATAAAAGACACAACGGAACAGTACAGTACAGAAATACACCACCTAAAAAATACACAACGGAACAGTACAGTACGAAAAAATACAAACACCAGGTGCAACGTAACAAAAAAGACCAGAGCACATAACAAGCATGGGGTGAAGATTAGGAGGAGTTGAGCAGCTGTATGGCCTTGGGGAAGAAGCTGTGGTTGAACACTCCTGTTGGGTTGGTCAGAGTCATTAACTATGGCTTCAGTGGATAACCCCGAACACCTGCATTTAAGCGATATTTTAATTACAGATACCCCAGTAATAACATTACAATTGAATTCAATATAAATGCGTGCCTTCCTCCCGGTCACCAGCAACGACATGTATCAGCCAAATGCACATCGCAACATTGACTGAGTGGAATCCCTTTCTATTCACATAACTGAATTTGTGATGGAGCTTTGACAGCTACATGGGTGGTACAGTAACAGTCTATTGCTCGATCCATCTCCAATATATCACGATGGACCGTGCCGGTGGCCAAAGACCCGAGGGTGGAGAGGACTTGAATGTGCATGGGGGTGGCATTTGTGCGTTTTGTTCCACGCTCCAATTTGGGTCCCAAATTGCGGTACAAATCAAGGAGAATGTGTCTTGGGTAGCGCGGACTCTAGTTAATATTATGTTCTCTCGGCAAATAGACTGTCCTATCTCTGAAAACAGCTCCCCACGGAGCGCAGTCAGCGCACCCCGTAGTATTCCGATAACGCTATATAGATAAAGCATGCTGCATTCATTCGGAAAGAAAGACCTATTCCAAATGCTATTTATAGGGTTTGACAATAATTACACTGCTGTCGATATTTTACAATTAACTATAATGAATTACGGGTCATACCGAACACGTCAGTGTTGAAACTAATGCAGGAAAGTCCGTCTCATGTTGCAGTCTTCATATTCTACCGCTGGGCGCCATGTACGCACTAGGCCTGCCGCGATAAGCAATAAATCGATTAATCGGCGCGATAATTAAAATGAATGCAATGATTTTGACGGGCGCGATTAATTGCTATTTGCGCGTTTGTTTTAATGAGGCGGAACCAGTACCCCTCGTCAGTCACTCTCCGTGTGGGGGGCTGCTGGCCTTACTACAGAGCACAGCACGGGAGCTCGCCTATAGCAACGCCACATATAGCTTAACTACATTTCTCAATAGTGTTGCTCCTTTTAACCAAGTAGCGTTATTTGTAGTGTAACGTTAGCTATTTTTAGACCCAAGTAGTTACTCGCTACTGCCCGGAGAAACTGGACTGCTAAATAAAGATTAAAGATCTAGCGTTCGTTGATGCTCATTCAATGCTAACAACATTAGCTAAATAGCTAACAAACGAAATACAACGTATAGCATAGCTACAACACAGAATAATGTTAATACAATTACATGCATCATTGTTTACAATGAACGGGTGGGGCTAGTCAAAGGACTGGACACGGGGACAAGTTAAACATGAATTAATTTATTATAACAGGTAATAGAGTTGCGCTCTCGTGCCTACGCACACAGGGCTATTCTATTATATACGGCTTTGACGCTTCCTCCTCATCGTTGATTGCCTGTAGTAGCTGCATCTAACGTTAGTAGCTAACGTTAAAACTAACCTAAAGTTAGTTGTTCACCAACAATCTCAACATTTGTTTTATCATTAGCTCAAAAACACAGAACCGGACGAGACAAGTTGGCTGCTAGTGCTAGGATAATAACAACAATACTTCCGCTCCGGTCGGTGGGCTTCAAAATAAAAGTCTAAAACACCGGAAAAGACGGAGCGGTGGGCTTCAAAATAAAAGTCTAAAACACCGGAAAATACGTTTATTTTGTACAGCGTTTTCCTCCGAGTACTCGAGTACATGTGATCAATCGATCTGGATTATTTTTGCCCATCCCTAATTTATCCTGTGCTGAAGTCTCCATTCCAATAGAGATAGTATATATTTTGGTGTTTATTTGATTATTGTTTCACTGCCTTTTTATTTATTACGTTTCCAGTTTTTTCCTCACACTTTATTAACATTTTGTACATGGTACCACGGCGCAAGGTACATTAATAATACATGTACATGTTAAAAGGATGACACAAAAAGCCAGACAGAGGGCTTGTTTCCAGTTTCAGTTTGTTTTATAATAAACAATCAAACTGAGCATTTTTTAATTTAGGATATTTAAAATGTCTTCCAATGTTAAATAAAAGTGTATTGCACTTTGAAACGGTGTCCTTGCATTATTATGCTATTATCATTATATTAGTGAATTTTTAAAAGAAAATTGAGAACTTTTGGGAAATACATTTCTCCAAAAAAAGATTCTCTAACCGGTCGCAATAATATCGCTTATCGCGATATTTTCGGGGGCAATTAATCGCCCAGCAAAATGTGTTATCGTGGCAGGCCTAGTCTGAGCTGTGCGTAGATATACGCACAATCTCAAGCACACGTTCAAATTGATAAGTCCACACATACGCACATAGGGATGTCCCAATCCGATCACGTGATCGGGATCGGGGGCCGATCACGTGATTTTCAGAAGATCGGGATCTGAAAAAGGACACTATAAAAAATACTATAGAGAATTGTCAGTGCTGTAAAGTTTATACCTTTGTAAATCTTAGACAAACGAAACACTTTGCTTTCATGAAATATTGTAAGCCGTCATTTGAGGCTTTATAAAAGAAGCACAATGAACACAAATCTGTCAGTGCCGAGTCCGACCTCATCTTAAATAACAAACGCCATTGCTTGTTGTAGTTAACAAAGAGAGAGGCAGAGTTGATGTTGCAAAAAAAATAAAATTTGAATATATATATATTTTTTTATATACCGGTATTCTAATTTTATTTTCCCATTCGAATCCCATGCCCATCGAACGAAGCTTCGAAGTATTTAAGACAGCCCTAGTCTGCAGACACTCTTGTCTTAGCATTTGGCCTGTACTGTGCTAGCACCCTGTCTGATCCGACTTCACCTTTTCAAAGGCTGTCTGCTGCACCTCTCCCCACACCCAGGCATTATCTTCCACCAGTAAATCCCGTAGTGGTTTGGTAGTGTCGCTGAAAAGAGGTAGAAACTTTCCCATATATGTGGCCATGCTCAGGAACAGTCTCACGTCTGCAACATTTTGTGGAGCGGGCATGTCCACGATTGCCATCACTTTCTCTGTCTGGTGCTATGCCCCCTGCACTGACTTTGTGGCTAGGGCTGCACGATTTTGGGAAATAATCTAATTGCGATTTTTCTGACAGATATTGCGATTGCGATTAAATTTGCGATTATAATATATTTTTTTTAAAGCAGCCCCACAGAGGTTTATTGTAAAATGCGGCTTGCATCTGGCCTATGCGGTGGGTCTTTTCAGGACACCAAGCCTGAAAATGTTTCTTTTTACCTGGGAATCGATACCGGTACCCAACGGTACCTTTTTTTCTGTACTTTACTCTCCCTCTCTGAAGTCTAAACTTCACAACACACAATCTAAAACCTCTTACCTCCCTCTCCCAAACCGATCTTGTATCTCAATGGGACTTCCTGGTTAAATAAATTTAAAAAAAAATTTAAATAATTGCGATTTTTTTTTTTTTTGTGATTTGATAATTGCATCATTCCAAATCGCGATTTCGATTTAAAATCGATTAATTGTGCAGCCCTATTTGTGGCCCGCGAACGCACAATTTTCCTTTAGGGTCTGACCTCCTTCCTGAAGCCTGGATAGGACCGCTGTGAGCCTCTCATCATGCTGGGCCTTGTCTACTCCACATACCAGCACGTCGTCTGCGTGGCATATTATGCCTGTCAGTCCGTCCAAGAGCTGCAACATGCACCTCTGAAAATGTTCTGGACCAGAGCTGATTCCGAATGGCAGGACATTGAAACAAGCGATCACACGGAGTAACAAATGTGGTGAGCTCTCTGCATTCTTCTGATAGGGGGATCTGCCAGAAACCTGAGCGTGCGTCTAGCTTAGTGAAGATCCTTGCCCCATTCAATTGAGCCAGTGACTGCTCTACTGATGGTAGTATATGTTGTTCTCTACATACCGCCTCATTGAGTCTAGTCAGATCCACATAGATCCTGATTTTCCCATTGGGCTTCATCACGGGTACCAACGCACACCACGCCGTTGGCCTTTCTATTCTTGAAATTACTCCCATCTTTTCCATCCTCTCTAACTCCTCCTTAACTTTGTCTGCTAGTGGAATAGGCACTCTTGCGTGGAGTAGTGCGTGCATAGGGTACTGCATCTTCTTTCAGGCGAATGCAGTAATCCCCATCTAGCCTCCCCAGGCCTGCAAACACTGGGGAATTTTTGCCTGAAGATTTCCCCTGGGTCCTCCAGTTCATCAACCCGCTCTACTAGTCGCAGGGCTTCAACTGCTGGCAGGCCTAATAAGGGTCTGACTAGAGAATCCACCACGAATACAGGCTGGGCGACCGTTCCACTCTTGCCCTTGAGCTGGCATGTGACTTGCCCTGCTACCTGCAGCACCATGTTATTGGGCCCATAGTGTCTTGTTTGTTGCCATCAAGGGGCCATCTCTGCTATATTTGTATAGCCTGGTGGGGATAGCAGTGACTGCTGCTCCTGTGTCTTATTTTAAAAGAGATTACCTCTCCATTGAGTTCTATGTCTGTGCCAGCCAGAGATATCATCCTTAACCTCTCCTAGAAAAAAAGGGTGTCCCGTCGTAATTCTTCCTCCACTAGCATGCATCTCATACACTGGCTGTGCGAAACGGCACACTGTTTTGTGGCACTTCCTCCATTCTGCATTGCTAGCTGGACATTCTCTCCAGTTATGGGAGGAAAATCGACCACATTTCGGACATTTCTCCGTCTGTTTGTCTTGGTCTTGTGTCTTAACGTATAACCGGCCTGAAATATACCGCAATACAAGAATGATATACAAAATACAATATGTAAAAGTGGACTTCGCCCTCACAGGCGCGACCCTCCCCACGGTCTGCGCTTTGGACACCGTCCCAACTCCCCGGGAAAACGGCTTCGCTGGACGGCGTGTACCACAAGGCTGTAGGCTTCAATCAGGAAATCTCACTCTGCGTCCACAAGAAGGTCCTGAGTGCGGCGTATGGGAGCTATGCAGCGCAGCGCTCTCTATCCCCGTCACTGTCTGGCTCCAGGAGGTTAAGCCTCCCCTCCTCAGCACTAACAGGAACCTGAGGGCCGCTGGCTGTCTGTCTTCATCGCCAGTCCTTGACCTCACTCCACCCAACATCCAACAGAGTGATGACACTGTAGCGAGGTGCTCCCACCTCCTCTCTGCCGTGACCCCCCCCCCAACCAGTCAATTGGGTGGAGCCCCCTGTCTCTGTACCAGTGTCTCTCCTCTCTGCCCGGTCTCTTTGTGGACAGTCTCTGTACCAGTGTCCCTCCTCTCTGCCCGGTCTCTTTGTGGACAGTCTCTGTACCAGTGTCCCTCCTCTCTGCCCGGTCTCTTTGTGGACAGTCTCTGTACCAGTGTCCCTCCTCTCTGCCTGGTCTCTTTGTGGACAGTCTCTGTACCAGTGTCTCTCCTCTCTGCCTGGTCTCTTTGTGGACAGTCTCTGTACCAGTGTCCCTCCTCTCTGCCTGGTCTCTTTGTGGACAGTCTCTGTACCAGTGTCTCTCCTCTCTGCCCGGTCTCTTTGTGGACAGTCTCTGTACCAGTGTCCCTCCTCTCTGCCCGGTCTCTTTGTGGACAGTCTCTGTACCAGTGTCCCTCCTCTCTGCCCGGTCTCTTTGTGGACAGTCTCTGTACCAGTGTCCCTCCTCTCTGCTCGGTCTCTTTGTGGACAGTCTCTGTACCAGTGTCTCTCCTCTCTGCCCGGTCTCTTTGTGGACAGTCTCTGTACCAGTGTCCCTCCTCTCTGCCCGGTCTCTTTGTGGACAGTCTCTGTACCAGTGTCCCTCCTCTCTGCCCGGTCTCTTTGTGGACAGTCTCTGTACCAGTGTCCCTCCTCTCTGCCCGGTCTCTTTGTGGACAGTCTCTGTACCAGTGTCCCTCCTCTCTGCCCGGTCTCTTTGTGGACAGTCTCTGTACCAGTGTCTCTCCTCTCTGCCCGGTCTCTTTGTGGACAGTCTCTGTACCAGTGTCCCTCCTCTCTGCCCGGTCTCTTTGTGGACAGTCTCTGTACCAGTGTCTCTCCTCTCTGCTCGGTCTCTTTGTGGACAGTCTCTGTACCAGTGTCTCTCCTCTCTGCCTGGTCTCTTTGTGGACAGTCTCTGTACCAGTGTCCCTCCTCTCTGTACCTGGTCTCTTTGTGGACAGTCTCTGTACCAGTGTCCCTCCTCTCTGCCCAGTCTCTTTGTGGACAGTCTCTGTACCAGTGTCCCTCCTCTCTGTACCTGGTCTCTTTGTGGACAGTCTCTGTACCAGTGTCCCTCCTCTCTGCCCAGTCTCTTTGTGGACAGTCTCTGTACCAGTGTCCCTCCTCTCTGCCCGGTCTCTTTGTGGACAGTCTCTGTACCAGTGTCCCTCCTCTCTGCCCGGTCTCTTTGTGGACAGTCTCTGTACCAGTGTCCCTCCTCTCTGCCCGGTCTCTTTGTGGACAGTCTCTGTACCAGTGTCCCTCCTCTCTGCCCTGTCTCTTTGTGGACAGTCTCTGTACCAGTGTCCCTCCTCTCCACAGTTGAAACGGACGTTAGCTCTGATTGGGTGAATCTGCCACGTCCTCCTCGGAGTCTAGCTGCAGTTTCTCTGAAAGAGCCAGGTATTTTATCCCGACAATAATGCGGTCCCGGATTAACTCTTCCCACAACACCCCAAAGTTAGTGTTCTGCGAGTTTATGCACCGCCGTTATGAAGCTATCCGCAGCCTCCCCGGGCTCTTGTTTACGTACATTAAACTGTAGTGGATGTCCCTTTACACTCAGGATTATTAAATAGTAGTCCTGAATTATATGCTTATTTTGTAGACAAATGTTTCATCCAATTTACAGAAAACATACTATATCGTGATATAATTATATTGTTACTAGGGATGGGAATTGATAAGATTTTATCAATACGATTCCATTATCGATTCTGTTTATCGGTCTGATTCTTTATCGATTCCCTTATCGATTCCTGATATGTTTATAATTTAAATAAATAAATTGGAAATGCAACAGAACTAAGCTGGTTAGAATAACAACATGCAACTTGACATTTTTGATTGTCATTTATTGTTGAGCCCCCATGTCAGAAAAATACAACTGTAAAAAAAATTTAAAAATAAAATAACTATACACTTAAATAAAATAATGTATTTGAGATTCTCTTAAACTAATTTTTACTTTTTTTTTTACTTTTTGAATTTTTTTATTCTTAAAGGAAAACTCCAACATTTTGGGAAATTAGCTTATTTGGCATCTACCCTGGAGTTAGACAAGAAGATACATAGCCTTTTTCTTCTCTGTGCATGCAGTAGGAGTAGGAAGACACGCACCGTTAGCCTAGCTTAGCGTCAGTCACTGGAAGTAGGTTCCTCCATTAGCCTAGTTCCAAACGTCTTCCTACTCCTACTGCATGCACAGAGAAGAAAAAGGTATGCATCTTCTTGTCTAACTCCAGGGGTCCCAAAATGTTGGAGTGTTAAGATACATACCTTTTTCTTCTCTGTGCATGCAGTAGGAGTAGGAAGACGCGCACCGTTAGCCTAGCTTAGCGTCAGTCACTGGAAGTAGGTTCCTCCATTAGCCTAGTTCCCAACGTCTTCCTACTGCATGCACAGAGAAGAAAAAGGTATGTATCTTCTTGTCTAACTCCAGGGTAGATGGCAAATAAGCACATTTCCCAAAATGTTGGAGTTTTCCTTTAAACTAATTTAATCTATTGAATAACGACCTGTTGAATGCAACTACAGTTCAATATCTTAAACTAATTTAATCTATTGAACTGTAGTTGCATTGAACAGGTCGTTATTCCTGACTCCTCTGTCATCTGTTCTTTCTGAAGACCAGCGCGTGCACGCACACACACACACACACACACACACAGACGGCTCCCTCCCCGGAGTCCCTGCTTGCCCCCACCCTACCTGAGCCCAGTCAGCTGTTATCTCTCTCTGTTGCGTGATTGGTCTGTATCCGCTTGGTTAGCTAGTGTTAGCTAGCGTTAGCTCTGCGGCTAATCTTAGGTTACCCTGAATTAAATCAATGACTAGGTTCTAAAACATTGGAGTAGTTTAAATCAATGACTAGGTTCTAAAACATTGGAGTAGTTTTCACTGCACATAGAAGCAGCCAAACAGCGGGAGCATTTCGGGAGCATATGACCAAAACCCAGGCAATTTCGAGCCCTTAAGGAATCAAATAGTCTGCTCTATGGCTGCATGCTAACGCTAACGTTATGCTCAACTGTAGAAAGACCTGGCAGCAATAAGAGGAATCGAAGACAAACTAATCTAGTCTTAAAGTATAAAGGACTTCCGTTATCGACGTGAACGGACGTGTTTTGTGAGGATCTGTGTCTTCCAAACTTCCTTGGCTGTTTTCTTTTACGTTATTAAAAAAAAAAAAAAAGCCATTGATCTCAACTGATCATTGTGACTTTATTGCTTTTAACGTTTATGCTGTTGGTTTTATGTGACTCCGACTTGTCGTGATCTAAACTAGCGGGGCTTACACGCTACCGGCTCATGCTAACCTGGCTAGGCTTGCCTTTAGCCTGGTGGCTAGGATAGCTATTGGACCGTCGTGTACACTGTTTTATACGGTGAGAATGAAAAGCTATCTTACAAGATGTCAACACTCACCACAGTGGAAACCGAGTTATCCAGTCTCAGGCGCGGTCTCCATACTATCGAGTGCCTCCTGGACGACATCATCCAGCAAAAGGCTCTGCTCGTCTCCTGGTTGGATCTCCTGGAAAACCCCTCTTCTACTGTGCTTCCTCTTCCTTGGTCGTGTGTAGTAAAGCAGGGTAAAGGAAGAAGGGTATCGCTCCCCCTGTTCTCCCCAGACGTGGAAAATGACCCGTTTCTGCTGTACAACCAGTTTTCTCCACTTGAAGGGCTAACAGAGTTAGCTTCCACAGGCGCGTCGACTGTCCGTCCGGCTTTTTTGGAGCAGCCTGCAGCTGGTTACTCTGGAGCGAACTTCTCCAGCTCGGTGAGAAAGAGACTGTTTTCCCCGACGTCCCCTGTGTCCAGCGGGAAGCGCCGTCGGCGCTGCTCTCCTCCTGCTGTCTTCAACTCTGGGATCCCTCCAGCTCTCCTCTCATCAGCACAACGCACCTCTGGACACTGCTGTGGCCAGCGATGATGACATCACCTGTTATGATTCACGGCCGTCTTCCTGCCCAGGTGAACCGCATTCAACTACTGCTCCAGACACCGCCCTGGTGGCTGGTGTGGCTAACAGTCAGACTCTTCTTCACCCCAAACTTTCTGTTTACAAAGGGGGCTGCAGGAATGGCCAACCTGAAATTCTGATCATTGGCGACTCCATTGTTAGATCTGTTGAACTCCCAGGTGCGGTCACTTTCTGTCTCCCAGGCAGTAAGGTTTCTGATATCACAGAATTGATTCCAGTGCTAACTGACCTCCATCCCTCAGCTCACACACTGATTATCCATGTTGGTACTAATAACGTCATGCGTGGTCAATCTATTGATCTCCGTGACCAGCTGGATTCTCTTGCAATGACAATACAGAGCCTGGGTAGAACCTGTGTGTTCTCTGGTCCTATCCCAGCTCCCTCAAAAAGTCCAGAACATTTTAGTCGTATTTATTGCCTCCACGAATGGCTAAAATCATTTTGTACTGCAACTGCACATGGTTTTATTAGTAACTTTGATTACTTTTGGACCAGAAATGACCTCTATAAACTGGATGGCCTAAGGGGCATTCAACAGCTTACACGTAATTATATCCAGTACATTGCTTTTAACTCAGATTGATATACACCTCAGCATGACCCTGCACTAGAATCTTCTCCTGGTCATTAGGAGGAGCATCCTATAATGGGTCCTGCTGAACACTCCTTCTCCAACACGTCTGTTATTATGTTGTCTGCTTTTACTCTGTCCGATCTCCCTCTACCACCTATTACTTTTAATATAGAAGTCATGATTTCTGATGGGGTTCATGATCATTACCCAACACATTGGAATACTGTAAATCACTCCAACTTAATATCAGTCACTTTACAGTCTTCTATTTCCTTGTCACGTGAGTCAGATTCCACACCACTTTCTTTAAATAATCCACATACCTTTAAAGAAAGGAAAGGTTTGGGATTGATTCACCTGAACATTAGAAGTCTCCTTCAGCACCAGAAGTTAGACCATCTTAGAATACTGGTAGCACAGGCTGATCCAGATATATTGGTCATATCTGAGTCCTGGTTGAAGAAATCTGATTCTGACTCCACAATAGATCTACATGATTTTAATGTGTTTAGAATTGATAGGGTAGGTAGGGGTGGTGGTAGGGGTGGACGGTATGGTCTAAAATTTATATCACGGTATAATTTGAAGCATAGACGGTAACGGTATATATTACGGTATCATCGTTTTTGATAAAAAAAAATTTTTTATTTTATATAATTTTTTTTAAATTTTTTATAAAAAATATATATTATATAATTAGACTTGTACTTGTATTATCTGCGAGACATCGCCACCACGCAACAAGCTCCACTGTCTGTGTGTACTCTAGTAGCCTCCAGCTACGGCCAGGATTATCCGGAGCTGCAGCTGGACCCTATACTCGAGTAGCCTCGAGCAGAGCTACGGCCAGGATTCTCCGGCGCTGCACCTGGACCCTATTGGCATAACGTTACTTAACTGTGCTCATCAAGCCCTCAGCTCGAATACGCATCGAATCAGTGTTATAAGACATTGATATCAGGAGCTATCTGTAGCTACTGCTAGCCGGATATATAACGTTAATACAACGCCTCAGTGAATTATTTAGTTCAATGGGACATTTCGTTTTGAACTTGCGTTAACGTGAGCTAACGGCTAACGGAGCTATCATACACGTCTACTCTACTAGACTTGATGGAGCGTTTGTTGATGTCAGGAGCTATCGGTAGCTGGCCGACTAGATACCGTTCGGTTAGACAATGCCTCATCATGTATTAAACTAAAAGTGAATAGTTGACTGGGTCATTTTGTAACGGTAGCTAAGCTAACGTTAGCTCAGGGAGACGTCCCGTCCCACTAGACTACTAGTAGACCCGTGTTTACATGCGTGCGGGAGGGGCTGGCACGCCCACTGCGCGAAGCCTCCTAAATAACTTTTTCCAGTTCGCACATATCTATTATCTATGACTAATTCTATCTATTTTTAGGGGCAAATGCGAGTGAAATAGTCGCGCAGTGGTTACATGACGTCATTGCTATTTTAGAGCTGCACTACCGGTTACACGGTATAGGCAAAATCCATACCGTAGAGCAAATTCATACCGTTTATACCGTATACCGTTTATACCGTCCACCCCTAGGTGGTGGGGTAGTTATTTATGTTAAATCTTGTTTTTCAGCTTCTGTTGTTAATACTGTCACTATCCCAATGTGTTTTGAAGTACTTGTTTTAAAGGTCGAGTTGGGGATCAACAATTTTATATATGTAATTGGTGTCTACAGACCCCCTTCTGCTGATGCTAGCTCTATAGATTAGCTGAGCTCCTTTCACAATATATTGACTCTGAGGTGATTGTCATGGGTGATTTTAATATTGACTGGTTGAGTGGTGCTGCAAAGCACCTTAAATAAGTCAGTGGTAACCTCAGTTAATTACTGAGCCCACCAGGCCAAACCTTAAAAATGACTCTAGGTCTCCCCTTATTGATCTGATTTTTGTGAATAAATATGACAGGATCTCAGCTTGTGGGGTTTTTGACTTAGGCATAAGTGACCATTGCCCCACACAGCCTGTGTAAGAAGCACAAGACTGCCAAAAACAAGATCTCACACAGTATTAAGGAGGAATTTTAAATCTTTTCGTTTAATCACCAATCATTTTTAGATGATCTTGTTTTTTCTAATACTTATTGTAACACTGAAATTGATGTTCAGTTAGCCCTGGACTCCTTTGTAAATACATTTAATTTATTAGTTGACAAACATGCTCCTTTAAAAAAAAGTCTGCATTAAAGATAGAGTACCGTAATTCCTCTAATAGTAACCGGTATTCAAATACAAACCGGGTCTCTATTAATGGCCGGGTGCGCTCTTGAGCTAAGCAATTATAAGCCGGCCTCCTAATACAAGCCGGGTTACTAATATACTGAGCTGCATACTGAGCTAGTTACTTGATTTCACTTTGAAAACGTTGAAATGACCAGTGACCACCTGTAATTGCACTGTTTACTATTTCATACAGTACTTGGTTTCAATAAATGAACCCAGTACATTTTACTGGGTTCAAACTGACAAAAAATGTTGATTTATTCATTATGATCTGTTTGAAAATTAGAAATATAGGCCTCTCTCTTATACATGCCTCCTCCTAATACAAGCCTGGTACCCGCTACAGTTGAAACAAATCCAAGCCGGGGTTACTATTAGAGGAATTACGGTAATACCCTGGTTTTCTCAGGAATTGTCAACCCTAATTAAAGACAGAAATGCTGCATGGTCTCGGGCCAGGCGTTCTGGAGACCCTCAACATTGGCTTTCTTTTAGGCAAATTAGGAACAAATGTACTGCAGTAGTAAGAAAATCTAAAACCGATTACTATCTGGAGTTGGTTACAAACTCATACTCTAATCCGGCAAAATTTTGGAGTGCGGTGAATGTGAACAAAATAAAATCATCTAATTATTTACCCTCTCATATTAAAGTTGAAACTGTGTGATCTCTGAGCAGAGTGCAATTTGTGTTGCCTTCAATAGGCATTTTGCAGAGGCTGGTAATTTATTTAATAGGAACTATAATGGGCCTTGTCCTGTTGATTCTGATTGTTTGTACCCTGTGGGCATCACTTCCCATTTCTCCTTTCAACCTTTTACACAGTCCGCTGTATTTGATGCTTTGCAATCAATCGATGCAAAGTGTTCTACAGGTGAGGAGTCTTTTTTTATTAAGTTGGCTGCACCAGTTATCGCTGAACAGATGACTTGTATTTTTAATCTCTCTATCTCATCAGGTAGATTTCCTCTAGTTTGGAAATCTGCACGGGTGATTCCTTTACATAAGGGAGGTGATAGGGATAACTTATATAATTATCGTCCTATCTCCAGGCTACCTTGCCTAGCTAAAGTCCTGGAAACACTAGTAAGTAAACAACTTAAATATTACCTTTCAACTAACTCCATACTTAGTTCTCAACAATCTGGTTTTAGAGCCAAACATAGTACAACATCAGCCATCACGTTGGTTACAAATGACATTATTTCAGCATTAGATAAGAAGAAACATTGTGCTGCCCTCTTTGTTGATTTATCAAAAGCATTTGATACAGTTGATCACTACTTACTTCTAAAGAAACTATTGGTTGGATGATAATGCCTGTGTCTGGTTTCAGGATTATCTATCTTCTAGGCGGCAGTGTGTGAAGTTAGGTCAAGCACAATCTGAATTCTTGGCCATGACTAAAGGTGTGCTACAAGGTTCAGTTTCGGGTCCTGTCCTTTTTACAATTTATATTAATGATATTGTTTCTTCTTTGTATGGATGTCATGCCCATTTGTATGCTGATGACACAATTGTGTACTGTATTTCAGACTGTACAGTTGGCATTTGAGAAATTGCAACTTTCCTTTTATGCTCTACAGGATGCTCTTACTAGTCTTAAATTGGTTCTTAATGCTAGTAAGACGAAGTTTATGTTGTTTTCAAGAGCAAGGAATATTAACTTTGATGATGTGAGGATATCTACTGTCAGTGGCTCTTGTATAGAGAGAGTCACTGAGTATAAATATCTTGGCCTGTGGCTTGACGAGAAATTAACATTTAAGTTCCATGTGGAAAATCTTGCCTCTAAACTGCGACAGCAAAAATTGGTTTCCTGTACAGAAACGGATCCAATTTTCCTCTATTTAGTAGAAAAAGAATTGTGGAATCAGTCTTCTTATCAGTTTTGGACTATGGTGATGTAATTTATAGGCATGCTGCGGCATCAACTCTTAAACCTCTGAATTCTGCATATCACTCAGCTCTCAGATTTATAACTGGTGACAGATATGATACTCACCATTGTGTCCTGTATGATAGGGTGGGTTGGCCTTCTCTTGCAGAAAGGCGCAACAAACACTGGTATTTATTTATTTTTAAAGCCCTTATTGGTAAACAACCTGTTTATATCTCCTTCCAATTGGAATATTGGAACCTATTCAACTCGATCGAATGACTGGATGGTTCTTAGGGTTCCTCAAATTTGTTCTGAGCTAGGGAAGTCAGCCTTTTCCTTTGATGCCTCTAACTCATGGAATGTCCTTCAACCCACGCTGAAATTGGAGGTTCTCCCTTCCCTTGGAATGTTTAAACGTATGATTTCAGACCATTGTGTGACTGACTACCTGTAACTGTTTTAGTTGATATTTTTAAATTATTTTGAAATGTTTTGAATTTTTTACTCTGGTGTTTAAATTTCTGTGAATATTGTTTTTATTATGTACTGTACAATCGTTGTTTCTGTAAATGAGGGAAACCTCAGATGCTTACGATTTTAAATAAAGGTTGAACGGAGGCATGTGATTCCAGGAATCGGACAATTAGGAACCGGATCCCAACGGGAACCGGTTTTCGATTCCAATCCCTAATTGTTACTGAGATTAGATATGAGATTTCTTATAGCTTGATATAACATTTGATCCATAAGGTGACACTTAAATCTGTCATAACCTGAGACTAAAGGGGCTTTAGTCCCGGACTAAATTTAAACCGACCTTAACCATAGCCATGATGTAACCACTCCTGCTCCAGAAACTGTTACTAACTGGTGCTTGAAACAAAGTGAACTGTAGACGACTCTGGACTTCACTGTGTTCTTAAACTATAAAACCCAGATACCATTATAAACATCTTGCATGGAAATTAAAGCTGAATAAAATCACAATCTCTCCTTCCTCTGACACTCTTCTCCATCCAGATATCTGTCCTGTCAGGCCTGGGAAGAAACCAAGAGGCTTTGATGGAAGAAAAGGTCTCTGCTGTGACCAGTGTGAGAAGAGCTTTAGTCGACTGGATAGTCTTAAATCACACCAGATAATTCACACAGGAGAGAAGCCCTACTCCTGTGACCAGTGTGAGAAGAGCTTTACTCGACTGTCTCATCTGAAATCACACCAAATAATTCACACAGGAGAGAAGCCCTTCTCCTGTGACCAGTGTGAGAAGAGCTTTAGTCAACTGAGTAATCTGAAAACACACCAGAGAATTCACACAGGAAAAAAGCCCTACTCCTGTGACCAGTGTGGACAGGGCTTTACTCGGCAACAGACTCTGCAAACACACCAGATAATTCACACAGGAGAGAAGCTCTACTTCTGTGACCAGTGTGAGAAGAGCTTTAGTCGACTGGATAGTCTGAAAAGACACCAGATAATTCACACAGGAGAGAAGCCACATCATTGTGGTCTGTGTGATAAGAGATTCAGTACATTAGGATATTTGAGAAAACATGAGAACATTCACTTGGGAGAGAAGATTCAGTGAAATGTCAAACCTGTCAATTCACCTGCACATTCTTAGATGAGAGAAACCCTGGGCCTAAAAGAAAAAAAATTTGTTTCCGGTTGCCGACCAACCCTGCCGATTTAGGTGCGACCCAATTTATTTTATGATTTTTTTTTTTAAAGAAATAAAAAAATAAAAATATATATTATTTTTAATTTTTTTTTACAATAAAGTGTCATAAAAATCTTTGTCAAACCTTTAGTATTATGGATATTAAACATGCTGGCAGAGTACATGCATCCATGTTGTTGTGAAAATGTTTATTAAATAAAGAAATTCCCTATCCATAGTCGCCGTGGGAAAGAATTAAATTAAATTAAATAAATTCCCTACCTACCCATGGCCTTAACTGACAACCAACAGGAAACAAACTATATATTTTTTTTTTATGCCCTACTGCTCTAGCCAGTGTTAGAAGAGTTCCACTCATAATGAATGTGTGGCCCAGTGTTAAAAATGCTTCACTACGTCATTATTACAGCTATCAGTCCATCAACAATCATAAGAATAATAGTGGTAGTAATATTTGACCGTTCTTTTGAAATGAAAAACTACTACCAAGAACTTTTGACCTGCACAGAAGCCTCTGTGAGAGAAGCCGTACTAGCTAGGGATGGGTACCGAATTCGGTACTTTTAAAGGTACTTACCGAAACACGTCGGCGTCGTCGGTACTACCGAGTATCGATTCACGTGAGATACAAAAAAAAAATATTTGTTTACATTTTTTTTTTTTTTTTTTTTTTTTTTACTTTTTTTTTCGTGTCAACGTTCACACGCACAATATACGCTTACCTAAGATTTATATTTGAAGTTTTGATTTTTTTTTCACAACTGAGGTAGGTAGATTACATTTTTAGAGACTAAAGTACCGAAAAAAGGTACAGTTGGGTACCGGTATCGATTCACAGGTACCGGTACAGTATCGGTTCAAATGTGAAAGGTACCCATAGTACTAGCACACAGTTTTCATTGACAACAACAGTTGTGTTTCTGTCGCTCTGAGGAGTGAGACAGACAGTGTGGATGTTCCTGGGACAATATGTCATTGGTATAAGAGTGAACACCCATTGTGGGGTGACCAGCCAAAAGCCAAGATGGTTAACATCATTATTAGATGGACTTATATATTCTTATGTCGACTAATGTCACACATATTGTCAACATTCCTGGTATGACAAGTATTTTTTTTTTCTATTTTTCTTTTTCTACAAGAAGTGTTTATTTTAGTGTTCCATTTATTGTCTTTTCTAGATGGTTTTTCTACCATCTAACTGCTTGTGGGTTTATGGGAATTGCAGAGCAACCTGTTGCACAAGTAACTAACTATTTTGTCATTGTGTTTATATTGACAGAGTAATGGCTGTAGTATTGATGAAACTATCAAAACGTTATAGGGTTGGAATCAATTCACTTTAAATTCAATCAATTAAAATCAACAAATTGTTTACTTTCTGATGTTGGAACATCTATTCACATGTACTTGTCATTAGGTTGGATAGTAAAACCTTTTCATGACAGAACTTAAAAATATTTAAAATAAAATATACATCTTGAATTAAAAAGTGAATTGATCCCAACTTTGAAACATTCTCATTAGAATGTATGATTAGCTAATAATATGGTTGAATTGTAAGCGTCAAGATAAGTGGGAAGGTGTGAATTGATCTCTTAGAAATAAACTGTTACTCAGAAGTATGAAAATTAAAGATTACATTTGAACCTACTTTGTATGAAAGGCTTCATCTTCTGAGTGCAACAATGATAATTTTTTGAAAATGTTCTGCTGTTGACTAGAAACACCTTCAAACAATATCTGAAATAATAAAGAAATAAAATATTGTACTACTACCTATCTTGCTATTATGTCTACTATATGCACTCGGAGTGTAACACTCAAGCTTGATATTATTTGACGAACAATGCCACTGCACTGACCCTTAGCTGCCACAGATGTACCTCCTGGTGACATGCTGTTCACAATCTAAGTCGCTTTGTTTGGATAAAAGCCTCAGCTAAATGACTAAACTGTAAAATGTGAGAATTCAAAACTTTATTGTCATTGTTTATTTATCCTGATGAGCCACTGAGAAATAAATCAAATAACCTTTTTTCTCCTTTTTTATAAACAAGCCCTTACAAGGTCAAACATGTACATTCAGTTGAAACGATTGCTCCAGGTAAAAAGTCAAGACCAAAAATACATGAAGCAAAAGTAGAATCTAAAATCGGGTAAAGTATTTGGAAAATAGTGTTAAAACGGTTCAACCTTGAATTCTTGTCAGAAGGGTTGTCTTAGAAATTACATTGAATAAACATTTAATAACAGCCACAGTTTAATGAAAGGTTATTGAACAGTATAAGGATTACAGTATGTTTTCAGAACTGAAATGTCAAGATATTTTATTGGAAATAAAAAAAATGAAAGTATCACACATTTTTCAAAATGTACAGCTTTTCCTTCCCCCCCCCCCCCCTGTTTTTTTTTTTTTTGTTTTTTTTTTTAAACAAACACAGTTAAACAATTAAATAAAAAAAGATAACAGACAAACAGAAGGATAAACCCACCCATCCTCAGAGAAGTGCTTTAGGTGATTATTTACCAATTATTCCACGATTCTTGCTAGACAGGACAGTTTGGTCCATAGTTATTTAGGTCACATCTACCTCCACCTTCATGTAATGGAGATACATGATCTGTATATATATATTTATAAACTGACTTCAGGAACCTTTACTCTGAAACTGATATGGGGCATTAAGAGAGTTGTATCTATGTACATTGATGATAAAGAGGGGTTTCTGAGACATTTTCACAAATAAAATCTGGGACCAAGTTTTGCAGGATGTCCAGATTGGTTTATATTATATTGTTTTGTCAATCTGAAGAAGCAATTACAAAACTAAAATCCGTTTCATCCTGAAACCTGGTTTCATGATAACTCCCCAGCTGCTGCTCTGACTGTATACCTGGCTATAATATATTTAGAGCGACCTGAAGGGAGATGGGGAGGTGTGATTTATGTATTTATAATTTTTTGGTCTACTTTTTCTCCCCATTTTAAAAATGTTCTCCCATCCCCAATTTCGTATTGTCCAATTCTACCCTCCCCTGTCTCGAACGTTGTTAGACCATGCCTCCCACAAGCCGGCTGCAATGTGGACGAAGCCTTGCATCCAGGGGTGCAGTCGTAATATCAGAACTGCCTGGACGCCACGTGCACACGCGCTCCCGTGCACGCGCATACATGTTCCCTCGCGTGCGCACAGAACAGATGATTATTATGCATAAATAGTATGAAACATGTTTGTATAGGAAATTACTAGTTTTAGTTTAGTTTTTGTAAATATTGTCTTGAAATAGAGAAGCTGAAAAAGGTAGCAGCCAGGATGTAGCCTTCAATATATAAAGAAATTATATTGTCAACTGATATGGTTGAAAAACAAACAATGTTTTAAATGTAATTGTAGTTACAATTTCTTTAATTGAATTAACTTAAACTAGAAAAGTAAATATAAACTAAATTAACAATGTAACTTAGTTTACAGAAGGACAGTTTCCTTCTGAAGCACAACTTAATGCCTCGTCCTTCCAGTCGGGACCATTTGTCACATAGTGAGAGCTCCACAGATCAAGCTTTAACCCCCACAGGGCTTGTATTTTGGTTTTGCACTTCTAGTTCTTTGTTATGCTATTGGTATCCTATTATTATGCAAAGTCTAGATGATAGATAAGTGCCGGTACTTGGCGCACGGCGCGATGAGTCAAGTGAAAGTTGTGAACGCATTTTTGTGTGCATGCGTGCATGCACGTGCACATCCGTGCATGTACTTCTGCTCAAAAAACTGCTGGGACGGCGTGGTACCGAGTGGGACCACCACTGCTTGCATCACGTGTCCCCTCCGGTACTCGAGGAGGCAGCCGTCGCATCTTTTCACCTGCAGCGGCGAGGGTCTGCGTGGGAGGGACACGCCGCCCTCGTTGCTTCCTGATTCTACTGCGCAGGCGCACCAACCGACCTGTAGGAGTCGCTGTCCACAACGTCCGATCCCCACCCACCAGCTTCCCACCCCCTAACACTGCCAATTGTATTAGTATGAACGACCACGCCGAGAGCTGGGCTCGAACCCAGCATCTCCTGCGTTGGTGGCGAGCGCCTTGCCCACTGCGCCACCTAGCCGCCCGTGTGATGTTTTATGTTAAAGATAACATCCACTGTACCCAGATCCACTTTTCAGATAAGGAATTAGTGTCTCCCCAAATATCCTTTACCCTCCTAGGTCTGTACCGACCACCAGACTCCAAAGCTATATTTTCTGACCAGCTGAACACCATACTTAGAAAGTGCAACTTTGATAAAGAAGTACTTTTGATGGGAGATTTCAACAGAAACTGGGAAGATAAACGTGGTAGAAAAGCCCTCAAAATTTTGATTTTGTTCAGATGATTAAAGGGCCAACTAGGATAAGACCCAAATCGACCTAGTGTTTAGTAACAAGCCAGAGAGGATTACTAAATAATTACATTTAGTCACTGACCTATCTGACCGTAACGCTTGTATCTAGAAAACTGTCTAAGAATGGATTTAATCTGACCACCACCAAAAGGCAGACCTACCTCAGAATCCCTAAGGCTGACCAAGGTCACTTTGAAGCAGCAATACATGGAATTGACTGGAGTGATATACTATCAGGGACTGATGTAGAAACTGACAGTCACCTTGTAAAGGCCAATGAGTGTTCTTGTTATAGATTATTATTATTATTATCTATATATTATATATTAGATCAATGCACTGTTTTAAACTGTCTTATTTATGTTTGGACACTAGGGGGCTCACCACCTATTACAGCCCTATAAATAGCCAAGGTGATCAATGGAATCGTGTGCACCTGTGTTAGGATAACATTTTCTACCTGTTTCACTGCTGTTTCACTGCTGTTTCACTGTTTCATCTGAGCACTTGACAACTGTTCTGATTTAACCCTTCATTCACCATCATTCACCTTTGGACAACAATAAACCTGTAAACCGAACCGGCGGCAACTTTGGACATTCAATTCATTCAACATCACAACTTTGGGACCGAGTAGGAACCAGTAATAGCGGGTGCACCGTGGACGCTTGTCAATTCACTGGGGAGCGACAAGCGGCCACTACAAAGTAGAAAATTGTATCCTAACACAGGTGCACCTGATGAAGACGAGGATGAGGAGGATGATGAGAGAGAGGAATCAGATGACTCCACAGATGAGGAATGTACTGGGAAACCAGATGTGTGCGGCTGCAGCTCCTCAGAGAGTGAGGCAGAGGAGGAGGAAGATGCACATAAGGAAGATGCACACAACAGGGCCACTACTGAACCTCCAGTGTTTAAAACGAGAGCTCTCAGAAGCAGGACAGCAGCAGTCGCAGCCAGTCCAGTCCGGGCGGCACCGTCCTGAGGAGGAGAGGGACGGCAGCATGGAGGTGCATCTCCCGAGACGTGGCTCTGCTCTGCAAGGACCTGCTGAGGACGGGAGTGTTGGAGGAGATGACGAGCCGGTGGAGGAGCAACTGCCTAAACAAGCTTATCAAGTGAAGCCCATGGAAGCCCATGGTGTTACCGGGGCCGGTGATGGCCAAACACTTTTGGATATGCCAGTTTCCAAAAGGAGAAATTACAAAAGACGACGGTGTAAAGGAAACCTGCAGGGAAGAATGGCTGAAACCTCCCGACCGACTTACCGCAGAAAGTCCTGACGACCCCGATGGAGTCTCACAACCAGTGGACATTGGCTGTATGCCTATCAGAGCCATAGGGCTCTGTTGAACTTTGAATATACATTGGCTATAAGCCTATCAGAGCTATATGGCTCTGTTTGTTAAAACAAAAACAAAAAACACTTTGAATATTATCATTGAGTTTCCTTGACTGTTATTCGAATTACTAATTAATTTGTTATTCCCATGCTCAGGGACAACAAGCGGAAACCAGAGCCCCAGTCAAGCTTCTTCGTGTTTAGAACTATGATTTGGGATTGATTATTATTGAGGATTGCAGGCTATAATGAACACTCACCGACCATGTTTTGTTTTGTAATTGTGTAAACACAATTAGGGGCCGGTGTAAAGGCCAATGAGTGTTCTTGTTATAGATTATTATTATTATTATTATTATTAGTATTATTATTATCTATATATTATAATTAGATTAATGCACTGTTTTAAACTGTCTTATTTATGTTTGGACACTAGGGGGCTCACCACCCATTACAGCCCTATAAATAGCCAAGGTGATCAATGGAATCGTGTGCACCTGTGTTAGGATACAATTTTCTACCTGTTTCACTGCTGTTTCACTGTTTCATCTGAGCACTTGACAACTGTTCTGATTTAACCCTTCATTCACCATCATTCACCTTTGGACAACAATAAACCTGTAAACCGAACCGGCGGCAACTTTGGACATTCAATTCATTCAACATCACAACTTTGGGACCGAGTAGGAACCAGTAATAGCGGGTGCACCGTGGACGCTTGTCAATTCACTGGGGAGCGACAAGCGGCCACTACACACCTGTTCCTCTCTACTATAAAATCTACAATGGACAGCTTTCTTAAGGGAAAAAATCCAAATGTGTCCAAAAGAGCACCCTCCCTTGGATAAACGAAAATGTAAGAAAGTCAATGAAAGAAAGAGATCATGCCCTAAAAGTAGCCCATGGAACACAACAAATGTAGGTTTACAACCCTAAGAAATAAGGTGACCAAAGAACTGTCAAGTCAAGTCAAGAGTTTTATTTGTCACGGCATACAAGTATACAATGAAATGCGGGTGGTCTTGCCCGCAACGATGTGCAATAACATATAATAGAATCCAATAGAACAACATTGTGCAATAAACAAGTAACATTGTGCAATAAACAAGTAACAAAGTAGGGCATATCAGTATATGTACATAAGTTATTTACAGAGCATGGAGGACATGCTAGGTCCTTTGGTAGTGAAATACACTGTTAGCTAGGCACTGGGTCTTTCTGTACATGCTAATTTATACAATCTCCGGTTATACTATACTATTTTTAAAGTGACCTTTCCTTAGTGGCCATAAGTGTGGGCATGTGCAGCATGAGTGTGTGCTTGCTCATGTTAAAGTGGCTGCTAGTGTGTGAGCGTGTACAGTGTGTGTGTCGTGTGTGTGCTCATGTGTGCTTGTGTGTGGAGAGTTCAGTGTTCAGGGCTCTGATGGCCTGGGGGAAGAAGCTGAGCCGAAGTCTCTCTGTCCTAGTAGCTGGTGTTCGCAGGCGTCTGCCTGACCTCAGCAGCATAAACAGACTGTTGTTGGGGTGGTGTGGGTCTTTCATTATTCTGCAGGCTCTGGATTTGCACCTCTTGTTGTATAGAAACTGAGACAGGCAAAGGCATCTGTTTTTATTGGCATAATCAATGAAGCAAATGGAAACAGTAAGCTGATTTGGGATAATATAGTTTATTTTTTATTTAACAGATTGCAGAATGGGTACAATACAGTACGGCTCAATACACACAATTGTTAAGGGGATGCAGACCAGAGAAAGACGTTTGTCTTGTTTACATCAGGGTCCCCCATTTTCAATTCATTTTTTTTATAATGCAGGACCTGCTCAGAGGTCTTTAATTGGCATTGGCTATTATCCACAACACACACACACCGGAACACACACGCATGCATTGTCTGTAGGATCGCTGATGCGATTCGTCTCTGCGATTAACCCATCCCGTCGTCCTTCCCCCCAAGGGCAGCCGGGAGCAGACAGGCGTCAACGTGAGCCGCGCCAGGGGACCAATCCAAGTGCTCCTGTCCGTCTTTGTCAAGGACGCCACAGCGTTAGCGATCTGTTGTTGTGCATGTTTTTCCATTGGGTTTATCTTATCGGGGGGGAAACCCTTGCGAGCACGAGGAGAACATGCAAACTCCACACAGAAAGGCCTGGGAGATACCCCACCTGGGTACCTGGCATCATGGAAACCTGGTCCCCAAGCGGGAATCGAACCCTGGACCTTCTTGCTGTGAGGCGACAGTGTTAACCACTACACCACCGTGCCGCCGTCATAGTGACATTTATGACATACACACAACATACATGACATCAATGACATACAGGTATATAGTACTGTTACATGGAGTAGTTGAGTAAAACATTTCCTTAATCCATGCTCAACTCAATTCAAAACTAGTGAAAACACAACGTGTTCGTTCTGATAAATAAATCAACATTGCCACCTTGTGGCGTACTGCGCTATTTCTACAAGAGCGAAAACTCAAACTAGTTTCCAATCTGATAAATGATCCAATGCTGCCACCTTGTGGCGAATGTGCAACACTGCGCTAGTGACTGTTCAGAGCGCGAGTCAAACTGACTCACTCCGTTGCAACACCAGTAGCCGCCCTAGTAGGAATCTTCTGGAACGCGGCGAATCCCTCACGCCTCACTCAATGACGATTCCAGAAGCACGGTCGCGGCACCATTATTATAACCAACTTTTACTTGCGTTGTGTAATTTTAATAAGACAGACACTTGCTTCTCGTTCTCGGTCTTGGGTGATTTATTCTGTGAACTGGGCAACAGACTGGTCAGTGGTCACTGCTGGTCAGACTGGTCAGTCAGCCGCAGCTGCTAGACTGTTGATGACAGAATGGCCAACAACGTTTACAGCACTAGACAATCCAAGGTATGTTTTTATTCAACAGCTTTATGATATATGCGCACTTATATTGCCATATTTAATGTACTGTGTAGAAGTTTGGGGAAATACCTATAAGAGCTGCAGATTTGTTGTACACTGCACTGGTCTACTTATGAATTTCACAAACACCCCCGTTTCATTGTTTAGTTTGAATCATAGATCACTGCACTTCCATGTTACATTGAGCTCAGGGAGGAGAGAGCGGGGGAGCAATTAAATGAATGAATGTGGATGAGAGCGTTGATGTAAGTGGTTGCAGCTACGGCTGTGGGGGGGCTAGAGACATGATCGAATAGACTTTTATGCGCCTGAGTCTCCTGAACACGGCGCGACCCATTGCTAATCGATCAGAACTAAATCGGCCGAGCTAAAGTCAGCGCCTACTCCCCATACGCATGCGCAGATTGCCAACGGAGTCTGAACGCCGCGCGATTGAATGTGGAATGTTCCATCAGAGGGGGGAGCTTCGGTGGCCAGTGTCCACCGAACAGGATAATGGAAAAATTATCCCACTCAATGGCCAGACGCGTCTTATGCATAGCTGTCAACATTGGGATTTCAAAATCCGTACAGGTTTTAGCCCCGCCCCTTCTCCTGGCCCCGCCCCCTCAGCCCGCCCCCTCCCACCCGGCCCCGCCCCCTCCCAATGGAGCTGCCTCGTCGTTGCCATCTGCTGGTCAAAACCGGTATTATTTTGTTTTCCTACTGTGTAGAGTGTAAATGCTATAAAAATACAGTAAATTACCTTTTATCAAAATATTAACCATTAAATAAAGGTTGTAATCTGTAAATGCATTTGATTTTACTGTAATTTGACAGTATTTGGAAACCATAGATGCCAGACATTTAGTTTTCTTGCAGCTTTTTTTCTTACAGTCTACAGTCAGTGAATCCTAAATCTCCACTAGGCAACCACTTAGAACATGAAGAACATATTTAGTATAACAGCGAACAGATATAATAACTAATTGTAAGAATTCTGTGTTTAAAACTGTTTTGAAACAGTTTGTACTCTCCACAGAAGAGAGGTGGGGGGGGGGGATTTTTGCATCTGAATAGAGCTGCGCCTTAGTTAGCAATCAATCAATGTATTACCAGTGTCTTTATACCTTCATCACTGTAGGCTACATATGGTAAATGGCTGCTTTTTTATATAGCGCTTTTATCCAAAGCGCTTTACAATTTGTTACTTACATATTACCCATTCACACACCGACGGCGGAAGCAACCATGCAAGGTGCCAACCTGCTCATCGGGAGCAATTAGGGGTTAAGTGTCTTGCTCAAGGACACATCGACACACTGCCCAGGAGGAGCGGGAATCGAACCGGGAACCTCCGGATTGCCAGACGACTGCTCTACCTCCTGAGCCACTGTCGCCCCTATATTATATTAATACGACAACTCAAGAAGAATCAAGAGGTTTATTTGTCACATACAGTGAAATGCAGGTGGTCACGCCCGCATTGATTGTGCAAAATGCAAAAAAATATAGACACAGGATATGCATGATAAAAAAAGACATGCCATGTTCCTGAAAAAGCTATAAAAAATACCTATGGTCATTAATTTAGCAGTGGGAAATGGGAATATCATTTTTGGAACAGTGTGTGTGTGTGTCTATTAAGTCTGTGTAGTATGTCTGTATTGAGCCGTACTGTATTGTACCCATTCTGCAATCTGTTAAATAAAGTTTTCATTCATTCTACAGAGAAAAATGAGATAGAAAAAAAGCCAATGCGATTTTGTGTTTTTCCTCAATATCTCTGCAATGCCTGCGAGTTACCAGTAACTGTATTTGTCATACCATGACAATTCACGACAACTTTTAAAACGGATCAATTTATTTATATGTATAAATCGCATTCAGGAAATTGGGCGTCAGTGAAAGCATGCTATCCATGGAGGAATGGCAGGAGCAGGAGCAAACGGCTGTTAGTGTTCACCAACCATCACATTTACACATTCCTGCATTTGTATTGTTTTATCCACAGAAGATTTGCAAACCTTTTGTTCCAGAGACAAAAGCCACAGAGTGGGCAATCAAGAGACACTGGCTAAGTTGATTTGATGACACCCTCGGTCCGCGGCCGCCTCGGTGCATCATCTACTCTCTCCCCTGAGCTCTGAGCTCCGGTCGCGTCGCTGTCTTCTTCTGGTCGCAACGGTCTGACTTCCTGTGATAACGGTCCAATCTACACTGCTGCCACCTGTCGTCACGGAGGAGAATTGCACCCATTTTGTAAAAAAAAATAAAAAATAATAAGTACAAAATACGTACCAATCCGTACGCCGTAAAGAGGCCGTGCAGAGCTAGAAAAAACAGGAGAATCCCGGTCAAACCGTACACATTGACAGCTATGGTCTTATGGCGACATCTACAACTAGTCTCCAGGTATACTAATGTTTATATTTAAGTGCAGTGGTCTATAGCCGCTCACACTACCACCACAAGCTCCCCCCTCTGATGGAACATTCAATCGTGCGCCGTTCAGACTCCGTTGGCAATCTGCGCATGCGTATGGGGAGTAGGTGCTCGGCCGATTTACAATTTGACAGGCGTGTTCGAGATTGATTTTGGCTCGCTCGAAAATAGACGAGAGTAGCCGAGTGCAGCCGGGGGAGGAGTCAGAACGTCGGACACTTCAGATTTCAGAGAGCCTCTCGTCTAGTCTCGGCAGATACGCTTTCACGTCACCAGTCACCACACACACATTACACACCTGTCCAGCTCATTATAATGCGATGGCCGTGTGCAAAATTAGATCAGATTCAAATGTACAGCACACCATATACTGCTATAGTGGAATATACTATTCATATACCATAATGTATACCATCTTGTTGCGCGCTCCTGGCCACACCACACACAACACATTGCTGAATAATTCTGTTTTGCATCAATATATGTATTGTATACTGTGTATATTGAGGCAAAACAGAATGATATATACAGTATTGAGGCAAAACAGACGAGGCATGTGTGTATGTGTGTGTGTGTCTGACAGCTTGAAGTTTATCATGATGATATGATGATAACACATAACGTTATTTGAGGAAGCTCTTGGTACCCAAACTCCTGTATCCAATAATAATAATAATAAATATATCTGTTAGATGGGTACGCGGGACCCGTACTGTAATAAAGTTTTCAATCAATCAATCAATCAAACGTCTCATAACTCCCTGGCTGTCACGTGGCTGGTGACTGACAACTTTTCTGAGCCAATAGGCGCTTTGTGCGACCGTAGCAAGTCGCTTCCCAGCCGGGAGGCGTCTATGCCTTCTACAACGCTGTTCGGTTTCCGCGTTGCCGTTTTGCGCTCTGATTGGCCGAGCGCGCGCACCAGGGGCGGATTTAGGATTATAGGAGATCCGGGGCTTAGCCCAGATAGGTGCCCGCGTTTATTTAATATTTTTTAATTAATTTTTTTTTTTTTTTTTTTTAATAACTTTTTTTGCAGGCATGAATGAATGAATGAATGAAAACTTTATTAACAGATTGCAGAATGGGTACAGTGCAGTACAGCTCAATACATACAATTGTTAAGGGGATGCAGACCAGAGAAAGACTTTCGTCTTGTTTACACCAGGGTCCCCCATTTCCAATTCATCGTAACATATATGACATACATGACATACAGATAGACAGTACTGCTACATCTATACATTTATGACATACCAGATTTGCAATTACAGTACTGTATTTGTGATACAAAAAGAGTCCAGAAAGAAAAGAGTATATACATTAGGCGTAGAAAGGGGTGGTTTGGAGGGGATCAGGCACGACCCCTCCATGGCAGATTCTTTTTGAATTTAATTAACCTGTACGTGCAATTTCCTGCAATATAGAGCCTTCAATCTTGACCAATAAAGCTGCTCTTTTCACTATAAAACTCAGTTAACCATAATGTAGTTATGGTTAGATTTATATATTGGGGGGGGATATATCATATTTTTCATATGATCAAAAAGTGGTGGAGCAAGAGCATACCTTTGCTCCCCCAAGTTCAATAGTGGGAGAGCAGAGATGCTCCGAATGCTCTTATGGCCAGGCGTCTATGATTCACTGATACAAAGTAAAATAGTGCAGTGCAATAAAATAGTTAGTAAAATAGAATAAAATAATGCAATAGTGCATTGCAATAAAATAGTTATAATCGTATTTTTTCGGGAGGCCGGTAAGGAGTGCATTACAGTAGTCGAGTTGGCTTGAGATAAAGGCATGGATCTGGTTTTCAGCGTCCTTTTGATTTATAAATGGCCGTACTTTAGCTATGTTTCTAAGGTGGAAGAATTAAGTTTTTGTCAACTTGTTGATTGTGATTTAAAGCTTAGGTCTGAGTCTACCATGACACCAAGACTTAACTCACTCAAATACAGTTAGCAGCTGGATAGACCACAGATGGAAATTATGGCGCCGCTACGTCCGGCTGCCTGTCTGTGCGCTCCGTCGAGACTGTGCATACTTTTGTTAATATTTATAGTTTTAAGAGTTTTGTCTGTACCAACAGTAGGTGCAATTAATGTGTATGACCGTCAGTCACTAATAGACATTGGATTACGGGAAACTTACCGACTGGATTACTCTCTGGATCAGCTCTCTGAACCGCAACAATGGCCCGTTGAGATCTTGAGGACATCAGGACCGGATCTCGCCCCCAGGGACAAAGGACCCAGACGGCGAGGAAAGAGAGCTGGAGTCCGTAACAGGCTGAGAACCAGGCGGCACAGGACACCACTACCCAGTATATTGCTAGCCAATGTACAATCAATAGACAATAAACTAGACGACATCCGAGCAAGGATTCAATTCCAGAGAGACGTTAGGGACTGTAACGTTCTCTGCTTCATCGAGACGTGGCTGGCGCCAGAAGTCCCAGACCACGCCATCCTACCGGCCGATCATTTCTTCATTCACCGCAAGGATAGAACAGCAGAATCCGGTAAACAACGTGGAGGAGGTATTGCCTTCATGTTGAACAAAAATTGGAGTGACCCAACTAACGTGAAGGAACTATCCAACCACTGCTCCCCAGAACTGGAATATATAACCATCAAGTGTCGTCCTTTCTTCCTCCCGAGGGAGTTAACGGCGATCGTCCTGGTCGGAGTGTATATTCCACCGCAAGCTGAAGCCAGCAACAAGGTTGCGCTCTCCAGACTACACGACGAGGTAAATAGAATCCAAGAGGCGAATGTTAACGCCGCCATTTTAGTTCTGGGAGATTTCAATAGCGCCAATCTGAGAAAGGTATTGCCCGACTTCTATCAGCATGTGACTTGCAACACCAGAGGCGGTAACATCCTAGATCACTGTTACACGCAATTTAAAGGTGGCTACAAGGCTCATTCTGATAGTGGCTTCGGTAAGTCAGATCACGCATCAATTTTTCTTACACCGAAGTACAGACAGAGAATTAAAAGTACTCCCGTAGTCTCGCGAGAGGTGCAGAAATGGGATGTGACGTCAGAGGATACGATCCGGTCAGTGTTTCACAACACAGACTGGAATGTGTTCCGCGACACAGATAACATTAATGCCTACACGGAGACAGTGCTGGACTATGTTTGTACTAGGGTGAAAGAAACAATCCCCACTACCAAAATGAAAGTTTACCCAAATCAAAAACCCTGGGTAGACAAATCCGTCCGTGAAGCTCTGAGAGAGCGCACCAAAGCATACAACGACGGCCTAGAGGCAGGCAACATGAATGACCACAAGGTGGCGCGATACAACGTAAGGAGGACTGTGTCAGAGGCCAAACGACGCTACAGGGATAAAATTGAACTCCAGTTTGAACAAGCTGACTCTAGAGCTATGTGGCAGGGGCTCAAAACGATGACAGACTACAAAGGCGCCTCCCTCAAACTGAACAGTGACATCTCCTTAGCAAATGACCTCAATACCTTCTATGCGAGGTTTGATGCTGGTAATAACAACACCAGCTCACAAGCCTCGGCAATGGGGGGGGGGGGGGTCGGCTGCTGATGGAGGCGCAGTGTTCAGGGTAACAGAGCATGAGGTGAGGCGGACCTTTAAAAAAGTGAATATCAGGAAGGCAGCAGGTCCAGACGGCATCCCCGGCCGCGTCCTAAAAGTCTGTGCCGACCAACTGGCCCCAGTATTCACTGACATATTTAACCTGTCCTTAGAACAGGCTGTCATCCCCACCTGCCTGAAGAAGTCCACTATTATCCCTGTACCCAAAAAATCCAAGCCTGCTTGCCTCAACGACTACCGCCCTGTAGCTCTCACCTCCATAGCCATGAAGTGCTTCGAGAAGCTAGTAAAGGGCTACATCTGCTCCTCCCTCCCCATCAACATGGACCCCCTGCAATTTGCATACCGCCCCAACAGGTCCACGGAGGACGCCATATCCCATGTGCTGCACACAGCAGCATCACACCTGGACAAGAGGCAGGGGAACTATGTGAGAATGCTATTCATCGACTACAGCTCGGCATTCAATACCATAGTCCCCTCCATACTCATAGCCAAGCTCAGGGACCTGGGCTTGGGCTATGACCTCTGCCAGTGGGTCTTGGACTTCCTGACTGGCAGACCCCAGGTGGTGAGAGCAGGCAACTGCACCTCCTCATCCATCACCCTCAACATAGGGGCCCCCCAGGGCTGTGTTCTGAGTCCCCTCCTCTACTCCCTGTACACACACGACTGTGTGGCTCAGCGGAGTAGCAATACAATCGTCAAATTTGCTGACGACACAGTGGTGGTGGGCCTGATCTCTGCCAACGACGAGAGGGCCTACCTGGAAGAGGTCAAGGTCCTGGCGGGATGGTGCCAGGAAAACAGCCTCTCCCTGAACGTCAGCAAAACAAAGGAGATGATTGTGGACTTCAGGAGGTCGGGGGTCAAGGACTACAGCCCCCTCAGCATCGACGGGGCACCGGTTGAGAGAGTCAACAGCTTTAAGTACCTCGGAGCCTACATATCCGAGGACTTGACATGGACCACACACATTAACAGTGTTGTGAAGAAGGCACGACAACGCCTCTACTTCCTTAGGCGCCTAAGGAAGTTCCAAGTCAGCCAGAAGATCCTTAAGAACTTCTACTCATGTACAATAGAGAGCATCTTGACCGGCAACATCACCTCCTGGTTTGGGAATAGCACTGCACAAGACCAAAGCAGACTACAAAGAGTGACACGTTCAGCCGAACGCACAATTGGAGGGGGGCTCCCCACCCTCCAGAACATTTACTACAAGCGTTGCAAGGGCAAGGCTAAGAGAATCATTAAAGACTCCAGTCACCCGAACAACTGCCTCTTTGAACTGCTGCCGTCAGGCAAGCGATACAGGAGTCTCAAGGCGAGCACAGAAAGACTCAGAAGAAGCTTCTATCCCCAGGCCATCAGGCTGCTAAACGAACAATGAATGAACACTACACAACAACAACCACCAAACGCACATAGCACACACATCCACACGCACACACTCACTTTAAACAAACACACTGTAGCACCCACTCCACACACTTATAGCACACACCCACTTTAAACAAACACACTGTAGCACCCACTCCCCACACTTTATATTTATGGATGAAGGATTGCACTACAACTCGTACACCTTACTGTAAATTGTACCTAAAATTGTACCTCATCCCATTTCTGCTTTGCACTAGATAGTACTGTACATTAGTACACTGCATAGTATTGTGTATTGTATATTATATGGTAACTCAGAACATTGTACATATGTCTATACCGAACACTGTGACCTCATTTTCTTCTTCTAAATTCATGCTATATTATGTTATTATGTTATTTGATACTATCTTGTCTAGCACAGTCTCTGGAGCGTAACAGTAAGAAGCATTTTGTATGAAAGTATTCTGTACTTCTGTATGACAACTATTAAAGAACTTGAACTTGAACTAGCTTCTGCTAAATCTGGTGCAAACATATTTTCATGTAACAATGATGAATTGTCAAAAAAAAAAAAATTTAAATAGATTCGGGGCTTTTCAGAAAACATTCGGGGCTTGAGCCCAAGTAGCCACCCCCTAGCTCCGCCCCTGGCGCGCACGCGCATGAGCCGCGACGCGGCCCTCCGCCGTGCTGCGATAAGGCTTTCGCCAGCGGGGAGAGGGGCGCCGCGAGCTGCATCGCTCCGCTCATCAACGACCAGTGGTGCAGTGCTGGTATAACGCGGTATAACGGCGTTTTACCTCGGTCACTGAGGCTGAAGTACGCGCAATCGCGCACGGATATGTTCCCGCGTGTACGTGCAGTCACGCACACAAAAATCCGCTGTTCCCATTCGTTGTAACTAAGTACCGGCTCGGCCCGCGGCCACCGTTTTTACATAACAAAAGCACAGGTAGAGTAGAGTAGGCTGACCAAACGTCCTCTTTTGCCCGGACATGTCCTCTTTTCACGCCCTGTCCGGGGCGTCCGGGGGGGGTTTATTAATTCATCGAAATGTCCGGGGTTTCACTGTTTTTCAGTTTCAGTTTCAGTTTCACGGCCCTTTGCGAGCATCTGAAGGCTCGGGCTGCATTTTTCGCCGAACATATAAATGACCGAATAAAGCGCTATTCGTTGCCGTTCGAATGCCATCTGGATCACCAAAATCCGTGCCTCGGTTCTCGAGTTACATGCCGATATGTCAGGCATGCGACTTTTTACATGGCATTATCCAACCGGACTCCCGGAGAAGCATGCAGCTGCAGAACCGCAGAGCCAGCGGCGCTCTCTGGGCCGCGCGCTGACGGCCGCGCTGTGAGGCAATAGTATCCAGCTGCAGGACGAGAGCACCAACACTCTCAGGACCGCAACACTTTAAGGACCCACACTTTAAGGACCCTCGCTAATAATAATCTGTGCCAAAAAAAACTGTGCATGCGCGCGAGCACGCGCGTGCACATGCGCGCGCACGCGCGCACGCGCGTGGAGCGTTTGACCTACTGTCAATTTGCCACTGCACCACTGTCAACGACCCTCCGTGCTCCGGCTTTCAACAGCGGGGAGAGTATTATGGGACTTATGCTGCGAAGCAGTAACACAACAGTGAACACATAGTTGCAATGCATCTGTCAGTTGTACTTAACTATGTGTTCACTGTTGTGTTACTGCTTCGCAGCATAAGCCCCATAATACTCTCCCCGCTGTCGAAAGCCGGAGCACGGAGGGTCGTTGATGAGCGCAGCGATGCCTCTCACGGCGCCCCTCTCCCCGCTGGCGAAAGCCTTATCGCAGCACGGCCGAGTCGCGCGCCAGGCAGCAATACTAAGCTCCAGTTAACCTAATTTATACCGTAAGCCATCATTAAAAAAATATACCGTTAACTGGAATATGTTGTTTCTTTACACATATGTTGGATTATGTAATTGGTTTGTCATGACAAACCAATAAAAAATCGCCGACTCGGGCTTCATCGCCGCCCCTCAGCCGTGCTGCGATCATACTAAATGTCCCTATGCCATAAATGTCATGTATGTTGTGTATGTCATAAATGTCAATATGAATTGAAAATGGGGGACCCTGATGTAAACAAGACAAACGTCTTTCTCTGGTCTGCATCCCCTTAACAAGTGTGTGTATTGAGCCGTACTGTATTGTACCCATTCTGCAATCTGTTAAATAAAGTTTTCATTCATTCATTCATCCCTATCTCTCTGCACTACTCTTTTTTACAGGTTTGTGTGTTTCAGTTTGTGGTGTAATCCTGTGGAATGGCTTATAATCTAAGCAACAACATTGTACAGTTCAGAAATAGGTATAGGAAAACTCATTGATGAGCACAAAAACAAGGAGCTCTAAAATGCCTAATTTATATATATATATATATATTGTGGCAACCCCAAGCCACCCCTGGGCTTGGTGATTGATGGGCGCTATGTGGCGACCCAATGGCTGGGCGCTGCCCATGTTTGGGCGTCCGCTTCCGGACGCACCTGTCACTAAATACCCATCAGAGTGATTACCTGATTAGCGAATCACGGCGCGGTGCGCCTGTTGGAGAGGGGGGACTTAATGGAGCCGAGGAGCCTCCTCTCAGTCCCCCGTAGCAGCGCAAGGCAAAAGGCCACAGAGCGGAGACGCCGCCCGGCCGACAGCAAACCGTTATTATTTGACTAAGAAAATAAAGAGTATGATTTTGGGAACTGCAACCTGTCTGTGTGTTGTTTATTCTGCCACCCCTACACCTGGAATTGCCACAGTGGTGGAGAATGCGGGCATAGTCTACTGGCAATCAGGGGTGCAGAATAAACAACAATAGACTTTATCAGAATAGAATAAAAGAAATTAAAAAAAAAATATATATATATATATATAAATTTAATAACGGAAAAAGCATGGACGCGCTGGTGCAGCAGCTTGTACAGGCGAGCATGGAACAACAGACCCGGCACGAAGAGGCCCTGCACGAACAGAGGAAACAAACGGGGATGATCCACGCGGAGCTCCAGCGGATGGCCGCTCACCGGCAGGAGGAAGGGGCCGCCGGGACGCGGCCTAACCCCGGGCGCTTCATCCCCAAGCTGACGGAGCAGGAGGATATAGAAGCCTATCTCCTGGCGTTTGAGCGCACCGCCGGCCGGGAGGGCTGGCCCGAAGACGACTGGGGGGGACTGCTGGCCCCCTTCCTGTCGGGTAATGCACAAAAGGCCTACCAGGACCTGCCACCGGAGCAAGCCGGGAACTACACTCGGCTAAAGCAGGAAATTCTGTCCCGGTACGGCCATAGTCTGCAGTCCCGCGCGCAGCGGTTCCATGACTGGGTGTATGACGCACAGGCCTCCCCGCGCTCCCAGATGCACGACCTGGTCCGCACAAGCCGAGCCTGGCTAATGACTGACCCCGGAGGGCCCACGGTTTTGGAACGGATTGTTATGGACCGCTTTGTCAGAGCCCTCCCCTATGACTCGAAGAAGCAGGCGAGTCAAGCGGACCCCCGCTCCGTGGAGCAGCTGGTGAATATTGTGGAGGCCCACCAGGTAACGCGGGAGTTACTCAAAGGGGGGCGAGGGGAAAAGCCAGAGCGGCCGAGAACAAGGAGGGGTCCCGACGAGCCCAGCCCAAGGGGCCGGGTAGGGAACGCAGGTGAGCCCGAACTACCCCGAAGAAGACCGCTGTTCGACCAGGACCAAAGACGCTGCTACAACTGCGGCGAGCCCGGGCATCTCTCGTGGAACTGCCCAGGCCGGGATGTGTCCATGCCATCGGCGGCAGCTTCAGACCCCCGCGGAAAGACGTGCAACTATGGCGCAGCCTGTTGGGCCCATAAGGAAACATCGGCGACACTTTTACCCGTGCGCGTCAACGACAAAGATGCCGTAGCGCTCCTGGACTCGGGTAGTGCCATAACGCTGGTTCAGCCCCATTTGGCACACTGCGACGCAGAGGCTCCGCAAGTGTCAGTGTCCTGTGTGCACGGGGACACAAAGTTGTATCCTACCGCGCCGATCACCCTGACAACCACCAAGGGGGTCTGCTCGATGACAGCCGGCGTCATACCTAACCTGCCGGTAGCGCTGCTGATTGGTCGAGACTGCCCCCTGTATCGCCAGCTGTGCTCAGCCGTCATCTCCCCGCGCACCCCACCCTCTACGGGTAAACCGAGGAAGAAGAAAGGGTTACGTCAGCCGAAGGTGTGTGCTCTGAACGTAACGGGGAGTGAGACTGAGACGGCCTCAGATGTAGGTGACGACGCGCCGGAACCCCTGGATATACCGGGGAGTGAGACAGAGACGGCATCAGGTGTGGGTGACGACGTGCCAGCGCCCCAAGCGGGCCCCGAGACGGATAACAGTGACGAGGACCCCTTTGCGGAGTTCCCCCAGGCGGACGAGGTGGGGAGGGACCTGGCGGGTCAGTTCGGAACGGCCCAGCTGGAAGACCCAAACCTAACGCAGGCCCGGGCGAATATCAAGACCATAGATGGAAATCCCGTGGAGGGGGTGAGTAACCTGCCATATCCTCACTTTGCAATAAAAAGACAATTGCTGTACCAAGTTGTAAAAAAGAATGATGAGGTTAGGGATCTATTGCTGGTACCGAAGTTCTTTATTCCCACTGTACTCCAGCTGGCGCATTCACATATCCTCGGAGCGCACCTGGGCGTGGACAAAACCATGGAGCGCATAAGGGCGCGTTTCCATTGGCCGGGCATGAAGAGAGCGGTAGAGGACTATTGCCGGAGCTGCCCAGAGTGTCAACGCGCAGCACCAAAGGTACAATATAAAAGTCCTCTGATCCCGCTGCCCATCATTGAGACCCCATTCTCAAGAATTGCCCTCGACGTAGTGGGCCCTCTAGTTAAATCGTCCCGAGGCCACCAGTATATACTGGTAATCATAGATTATGCTACCCGTTACCCCGAAGCCATCCCGTTACGCACGGTGACGGCCAAAATTGTGGCACGGGAGCTCTTTCATTTGTTTAGTCGGGTGGGAATTGCCGACTCTATTCTCACGGATCAGGGCTCGTGCTTTATGTCGCGGGTCATGAAAGAAATGTGCAAACTAATGAAAGTGGAACAGCTACGAACCTCCATATACCATCCACAGACGGATGGACTGTGCGAGCGCTTTAACAAGACCCTGAAAAGCATGCTAAGGAAGGTGATGGAGAAGGATGGGAAGAATTGGGATCAGTTGTTGCCCTTTCTGATGTTCTCTGTGCGTGAGGTCCCACAGGCCTCCACTGGCTTCTCGCCATTTGAGCTGCTCTACGCCCGCAAGCCGCGGGGTCTCCTGGACATCGCAAAGGAGATTTGGGAGGAACAGCCGTCGCCCCACCGGTCTCTCATAGAGCATGTGCAGGTAATGAGAGACAGGATGAAGGCGCTCTGGCCAGTGGTGAGAGAACACATGCAACAGGCCCAAGACGCACAGAAGCGCATTTATGACCGGGGCGCACAGCCACAGGAGTTTAATGTGGGGGACCGAGTCCTAGTACTGGTACCGACAGCAGAGTGCAAATTCCTAGCCAAATGGCAGGGACCCTACGACATAATCGAGAAAGTGGGTCCCGTCAACTACAAGGTCCACCAGCCTGACCGTAGGAAGCATCGACAGTTATACCATGTTAACCTGTTGAAGAAATGGCATGCCCGGGATGTGTTGCTCTCGCCCCCCCCTCTTCCCCCTTTTGCGCAGCAGGTGGCAGAGGCGGCCGATGTTCCCATCGGGGAACAGTTGTCCCCGACCCAACGGCAGGAGCTTCGGGAGCTGGTCCAACAGAACCGGGACGTGTTCTCGGCCACGCCGGGCCGCACCACATTGGCCCAGCACCACATCATTACCAGCCCGGGAGACAAGGTAAAGCTGAAGCCCTATCGTATCCCAGAGGCAAAAAGAGAGGCAGTCAGAAGAGAAGTGCGGGTCATGCTGGAGATGGGAGTAATTGAGGAGTCTCATAGCGGGTGGTCCAGTCCTATTGTTTTAGTGCCAAAACCCGACTCAACAACCAGGTTCTGTAATGATTTCAGGAAGCTTAATGAAATTTCAAAGTTTGACGCCTATCCCATGCCTAGAGTGGATGAGCTCATTGACAGACTGGGCCTGGCCAGATTTATCACGACACTAGACCTAACGAAGGGTTATTGGCAAGTCCCTCTGGCCCCCGCCTCAAGGGAGAAGACGGCTTTCTCCACCCCAGATGGGCTGTTCCATTATAAAGTTCTCCCGTTTGGCCTGCATGGGGCGCCATCTACCTTTCAGAGGCTGATGGACAGAGTACTACGGCCCCATCGGGAGTATGCAGCCGCATATCTCGATGACATTATCATCCACTCGTCAGATTGGGACACCCACCTCCAAAAGGTGAGAGCGGTGTTGGGGGCCCTCCGGGAGGCGGGTCTCACCGCCAACCCAAAGAAATGCAGGCTGGGATTAGAAGAGGCAGAGTACCTGGGGTTCACAATAGGCCGGGGCAATGTGAAACCGCAGAAGAGGAAGATTGATGCAATAAGGGAGTGGCCTCGCCCTTTAACCAAGAAGCAGGTCAGGACATTTAATGGGCTAGCGAGCTATTATAGGAGGTTTATCCCTAACTTTGCTGCTCGCGCTGCTCCCCTCACAGATCTGACCCAGGCGCGGCGGCCGTTCACGGTGAAGTGGACACCGGAGGCGGAGGCGGCGTTCGAGGACCTCAAGACTGCCCTCTGTTCGGGACCGGTGCTGATCTCCCCGAACTTCAACAAGGAGATGACGGTACAAACAGACGCATCAGAGGTGGGACTGGGAGCGGTCCTCTCCCAGCAACTGGAGGGTGAGGAACATCCGATTTTATATGTGAGCAGGAAGCTGCTGCCACACGAGCGCAACTATTCTGCGGTGGAGCGCGAAGGTCTGGCAATTAAGTGGGCACTGGAGACGCTCCGCTATTATCTGCTGGGGAGGCGTTTCACGCTGGTGACGGATCACGCCCCCCTAGTCTGGATGGCCAAGACAAAGGGGACCAATGCCAGGGTGACTCGATGGTTTCTGGAGTTACAGTCATTTAACTTTTCTGTCATTCACAGGTCAGGGGTGGCGCATGGCAACGCAGACGCCCTCTCCAGGAAGGATGCCTGTTGGGCGTCGGACGCTCTTCCCCGACGGTCGGAGCTGGAGGGGGGGTACTGTGGCAACCCCAAGCCACCCCTGGGCTTGGTGATTGATGGGCGCTATGTGGCGACCCAATGGCTGGGCGCTGCCCATGTTTGGGCGTCCGCTTCCGGACGCACCTGTCACTAAATACCCATCAGAGTGATTACCTGATTAGCGAATCACGGCGCGGTGCGCCTGTTGGAGAGGGGGGACTTAATGGAGCCGAGGAGCCTCCTCTCAGTCCCCCGTAGCAGCGCAAGGCAAAAGGCCACAGAGCGGAGACGCCGCCCGGCCGACAGCAAACCGTTATTATTTGACTAAGAAAATAAAGAGTATGATTTTGGGAACTGCAACCTGTCTGTGTGTTGTTTATTCTGCCACCCCTACACCTGGAATTGCCACAATATATATATATATATATATATGAATGAATGAAGTTTATTTTTCGGTCTTGTTTACAGACAAATCAAACACACCCATGTGGACTTAACAAAAATCACTACAAGGCAAGCTCACACACCAAAATCAACGACGCCTATCCTACAAATTCTTTAATTAACACTTTAATCGCCGATGACGTGTTTAGACGTCATTCCTCGCCATGCTCATTCTGCCGAAGACGCCGTAACTCGTCTTTGATATCAATAATTCAAAAATCTGTGATCGAAATCATATTTCTCCTCCGGAGACATGAGATGTACTGGTGAGCTCCACTCAACTGTCTAACGGTTCAAGAGCGCCATCAAGAGGGAGGGGCGCGCCAAACAGGAAGTGCTCATCCATAATCCGTCCGGGCACTCGCGATCGGTAGCCGGACTCCATCTCAACACACTGGATAATCAATCGCTCGCCCTAACTCAATAAACAATGTTATTTGGACGTATATAGTATTATACAACCTGGAAATGGTTCATCAGGATCAACATCCCATAATCGAAAACTGTCTACTCCACGCTGATCGTCCAACGGCGCGAGGAACATACGGTAAGATCCAGCGTTATTTTCTAACGTATTCTATACTAACTGATCTGATGATCATATGACCCACACTAGATGAATGGTATAACGTTGCCCACGGAATTATAAACGCCCCCTCGCCCATCCGGTCAATATCAGATGATACGTAGTAACTTCTAGAAGTACCTCCAGTTGAAATTTTTCATCTGGCAACGATCGCTACCAAACTGTATTTGATCATCAATATAATGCATTTGGAGCTATAAATCAAGTTCTGGAGAAAGCTGCAGAAAACGATAAAAACATACTTATACTTTAGACCATATTTTAGTATGAATATGTGAATGAAAAAGTATATCGTTGCTACACCCTGAACAATGGATATAGGACATTGAATGGGCCATAATAATGGCAATTTAGCAATAGAATTTAAAAAGTTATAGCCCTGCAAAGAAGGGGAACTTCTCCATAGACAAATAGAGCTGGCTAGGGATGGTAAATTATGAATTTGAACCATGGCGATCAAAGTGTTAATCTAATCTAAATGTTTTATTTTTTATTGATGTTTATTTTGTTTGTTATTTTAGGTTTGTAAGATATTTTGTTGTATGATATTGTGAGGAAGGGGCAGGACTAGGAGGACTAGAATTTGCTTCCTTCTGCTCCTTCTCAAACTCATTTGTTTATCATTTAATGAAGACGTTATATTTATAATAAATATATTAGGAGGACTGTGTGTAACTAGGAGCATATTATAAATATGTGTGTATTATTCATTCACTGATATCATTCACTGATTTATGCATCTATTTCCTTTCATTCAGAGACTTATCACTGCTGTTGACCGGCCAGGTTTGATGGCGGCTCCGGTCAAGGCGAAAGAAAATCGAGGGCGAAAGATAATTGGAAGTCATGTCCAGCCAAAAAGCAAGCGCCGTATAGTGAAAATAAAGGCTGTAAGTACCAGGCTGCCTAAACGACAGGATGACAAGGAGAAACCCTCCTATCCACAGCCTGCCAGACCTGTCACCGCTCAGACTTCAAATCGCCAGCTTTCCATACCGTCAAGAGATGACTGTGTAGAGATGACGGATCTAGTCTCACTATGCTTGGCTCTTTCACCTTCTCAAGCCTTGCCCGACATACACCTGCAGAGTGTTTCAGAAGAGAACGAGCAAAAGGCTTTCGACCGTGCTCGTAACGCGCAAGGCACCCCGCGGCCTGATCATTACGCAGTGCGAATGTTCATGATGCTTATTGGCTTTCCGACCTTCCAACAGTGGGTTCACAAAGTAAACTGGAGCGGCCGGGAGGGTAAAAATGCGTTGCCTCTAAACCTCAGAAATGCGTTGATTGACAGAGTTTTTGCACGGTATGGTATGGTATGGTGCAACCAGGCCAGCTGGAGGGCAGTTCATGATCGGATCAATAAACGTTTGAGGAACCCGTCATGCCCCACCTGTTACTGGACTACTACTACTGGCTGCCGCTGTGACCTCCGTTGTCCAACACAGAGGCTGGCCCAACCCTCCTCTCCACAGCCTGCCAGACCTGTCACCGCTCAGACCACACCGTCAAGAAGAGATGAAAGAGATGAGGATGGAGAACAAAGAAATGAGGATGGAGAAACACTGCACGAATATCTAAGTCGTCTCTTTTAAAACAAATAAAGCATAAACATTGGCAAGGTGTATTCATCCACAATCTATAGCTCAACATGAAACAATTTGCAATTAATCGTAAAATAAATGGGCTAATGTTGTAGTTCGTTACCTAGCTAGCATAACCCACTGCTATATTCGTGCTCTTTCATCATTACGTGTATTCATTTTGTTCTTCCTATATGAGGGGAGCCCAGTCTGTCTCTTCATCATCATTACTGTATTAATTAACTTCATTACTGTATTAATTTGGTTCTTCCTATATGAGGGGAGCCCAGTCTGTTGCGACACACAGCTGACGCTTTTGTGCATTATTGTGTCAGATGTGAAACCAAGCAACTGCACACCAAACCTAACATTTGTACATCTGATGTGTGTCACACAGATTGCCAGTAAATGAGCCTGAGACCCAGTACTGCCCCCTGGTGTTAATGCCCATTTAGACAACATATGATGGCTTAGAGTAGACGACAGACTACAGCAATTTGCAATGGGCCTGGTCTACATGATACACTACACCACTAAGATACCCATGTAGCCTACATGTCGACTAAAGACTCACTTCTTCAACCATTATCTGAAATGATCAAAGAAAAAAAAGAAAAAAAAACTAACCCTGACTAACCTTACTGTCATGCACTTGTCCTAATAAACTAACCTACACTGTAACACGCAACACTTTGATGAACATTGTTACTCAGCTGATAGAGTTGTATCCTTCTTGCTGTCTTGTCGTACAGAACTTGTAAGTCGCTTTGGATAAAAGCGTCAGCTAAATGACTAAATGTAAATGTAAATGTAAATACTTCCCAAAGGTCAGTGAATACCACGACCACAACACCAGAGGGAGTTCCACAAATCATGTTCAACCCAGATTCGGCTCAAACAAGGGACTAAACACGTTTAGCAATTATGCCACAACAATGTGGAACGCAATCAACATGCTGTCATTCTCTAGTTGACTGAGCTCTTCATACAAGGACTAACACTAGACAACATGCTGTCATTCTCTAGTTGACTGAGCTCTGGATACAAGGACTAACACTAGACAACATGCTGTCATTCTCTAGTTGACTGAGCTCTAGATACAAGGACTAACACTAGACAACATGCTGTCATTCTCTAGTTGACTGAGCTCTTCATACAAGGACTAACACTAGACAACTTGCTGTCATTCTCTAGTTGACTGAGCTCTTCATACAAGGACTAACACTAGACAACATGCTGTCATTCTCTAGTTGACTGAGCTCTTCATACAAGGACTAACACTAGACAACATGCTGTCATTCTCTAGTTGACTGAGCTCTTCAGACAAGGACTAACACTAGACAACATGCTGTCATTCTCTAGTTGACTGAGCTCTTCATACAAGGACTAACACTAGACAACATGCTGTCATTCTCTAGTTGACTGAGCTCTTCAGACAAGGACTAACACTAGACAACATGCTGTCATTCTCTAGTTGACTGAGCGCTTCATTCAAGGACTAACACTAGACAACAAGTAAAATGAACACAACACTCTTAACGTACCATCTTTAGATAATAAAGTACTCAATAATAAAGTACTCAACCTCTACTGTCTAACTATGAATGAACACAACACTAACTAAAAATATATATTCACTGTAAAGGGGCAGTTCACCATAAAACAATGTTGATTTATTTTGCACATAATCTCAAACAGTTTTGCACACATTCATGTAATTTGACAAGTTATTGAGAGTAAATCAGTTTGAATATTGCCACTAGTGATGTCATCTGGGACATTGAATCAATATGTTGTGTAAATTACAGCTCCATGAAATGATAAGGTAGCAGTTCCCTATAAGACAAGGTATTTCCGCCTACCTCCGGTCAATGGTCTCTAACTACACACCCTCAAGACCCCTACGCCCTGCATCTTCTGGCCGTCTTAGACCTACTCCTATCCGAGCTCTCGGAGGGTCATCGGAGAGAAGTCGCCTATTCTCGGTCCTTTCCCCACAATGGTGGAACGAACTTCCCACCACAGTTAGGACAGCCGAAACCCGTCCAATCTTTCGCCGTCGACTAAAGACACACTTCTTCAATCATTATCTGAAATGAAATAAAAATAAACTCTAACCCTAACTAACCTCACTGTCATGCACTTGTCCTAATATACTAACCTACGCACTCAACACTTTGATGAACATTGTTACTCAGCTGATAGAGTTGTACCCTTCCTGCTGTCTTGTTGTACAAAACTTATAAGTCACTTTGGATAAAAGCGTCAGCTAAATGACAAAATGTAAATGTATTGCTATTTACTTTACCATCTACATAATTGCATGCTGTAATGAACACAACACAAGGATTCAATGTCCCTGATGACATCACTGGTGGTGGCCATATATATTTACACTCAATAACTATCAAACTAAATTAATGTGTGCAAAACTGTTTAGAGTTTTTGGACGTGTGTGAGATTATGTGCAAAATATATCTGCGTTGTTTTTTGGTGAAGTGCTCCTTTAAAACAGAGTTACAAGGTTCTTGTAATTCGATTACAGGGTGGACTCCTTCCAGCAGGTAAAGTGGATATGTTAGTCGCCCACTAGATGGCGGCCTCCACCACTAAGTAGGAGAAAAGACAATGTCATCCACTCCATCCATTGACCCAAATTAGCATTTTGCTTTTACTTCACTGAAGGAATGTGGAAAAGCGGGCGTGGTGCTTGGATATGATTATTTTATGTGACGATGATTTAGACGGATGGATTCACGCGCACTGGTCTAGAATCAGTTTTGGCCCAGCGACATGATGAATACGATTGGCCACAGGGATCCCAGATGGATCAGCCCATTCTGTGAGAATCACACAGACTCTCGGTCGATCTGTGTGGATGCAGAGTATTTACAGGTGCATCCAGTTTTATTTACATTTATATTCAATGTTAGGATGGCCAAGAGGTGGAGAGGCTGAGTCACGTAGTAAAGGTTGCTAGTTCAATCCCTGGTGTTGACAGTAGGGTGTATTCCAGTTGGAACTGAAGGGCTGCCAGTATTACTTCTACTGCCCACCATCTCTGCCAACATGCTCTTGAGACAGGCACTGAACCCATAAACTGCTCCAGGAGCTCTGCATTACAGGCGACCTCTGACCTCTCTGGAAAAAATGCATATTGATTAATTGATTGATTGAAAACTTTATTAACATTGCAGAATGGGTACAGTACAGTACAGCTCAATACATACAATTGTTAAGGGGATGCAGACCAGAGAAAGACTTTCGTCTTGTTTACATCAGGGTCCCCAATTTTCAATTCATCATAACATATATGACATACACGATATACAGATAGGCAGTACTGTTACATCTATACATTTATGACATACCAGATTTGCAAATACAGTACTGTTTGTGATACAAAAAGAGTCTAGAAAAGAGAGTATATACATTTGACATAGAAACTACATTGGAGGAGGTTGGGTAGGTGGGGTGGGGTTGGGTAGGAGGGGTGGGTGGGGGACACTGTACAACTGTACAAGCAAAACTGTACATTAGAATATTGACAAAACCATACTTGGTCATTTACTGTACATTGGAGGGGGTTGGGTTAGGACATTTACAGGGGCCAGTTTCGAATTGCAGTCTCCCGTAGGTGTTCTTTGAAAGTGGTTTTGAAAGTGGGTAGTGATTCACATTCCTTTACAGCTGTGGGTAGGGCGTTCCACACAGCGAAACGTGTTTAGTCCCTTGTTTGAGCCGAATCTGGGTTTAACATGATTTGTGGAGCTCCCTCTGGTGTTGTGATCGTGGCATTCACTGACCTTTGGGAAGTATTTTGACATGTACATGGGTACCTTGGTCGTGTAGTGTATCTTGTAGACCAGGCCCATTGCAAGTTGCTGTACTCTGTCGTCTACTCTAAGCCATCCTAGGTTGTCAAAGTGGGCAGGGGTGAGGTGGGCTCTGTACATTGGAGGTGGGGGGGTGAGGGGGGGTTGGGTAGGGGACACTGTACACTCTACATTGGAATACAGACAAAGCCATACTTGGTAATTTACTGTACAACTGGGTTAGGACATTTGTAGGGCCAGTTTCGAATTGCAGTCTCCCGTAGGTGTTCTTTGAGAGTGTTTTTGAAAGTGGGTAGTGATTCACATTCCTTTACAGCTTTGGGTAGGGCGTTCCACATTGATGTGGCATAATTGCGAAACGTGTTTAGTCCCTTGTTTGAGCCGAATCTGGGTTTAACATGATTTGTGGAGCTCCCTCTGGTGTTGTGATCGTGGTATTCACTGACCTTTGGGAAGTACATGGGTACCTTGGTCGTGTAGTGTATCTTGTAGACCAGGCCCATTGCAAGTTGCTGTACTCTGTCTTCTATTCTAAGCCATCCTAGGATGTCAAAGTGGGCAGGGGTGAGGTGGGTTCTAGGAGTCAGGTCAAGCAGTAGTCTGACTAGTTTGTTTTGAGATGTTTGTAATTTGGTTTTTAGTGCCTTTGAGGTGCTTTGGTACCATGAGGTGCAAGCATAGTCGTAGTACCCTTGAATGAGTGCTCCTGCCAGAGTCTTCAGGGTATTCTTGTTTACCAGTGAGGAGATCCGGTACAAGAATCTAGTTCGTTGGTTGACTTTTTTTTATTACATTGGATGCCATTTTGTCACAGGAAAGATTAGCCTCTAGGATGGAACCCAGGTAGGTAATTTCGTCTTTCCTTGTGACAATATTGTCACCCACTGTAACTGAGAAGCCGTCGGTCTTGCTGAGTTTGTTATTTGAACCGAAGAGAATGGACTCTGTTTTGCCCATGTGTAATGATAGTTTGTTATCAGCGAGCCATATGCAGATTTTGCCTAGTTCCGAGCTGAGGGTTTTCTCAACCTGTAACTTGTTCTTGTCAGAGACCAGCAGGGCTGAGTCGTCCGCAAACAGGAACAAGTTGCAGTCACAAGCTGACGACATGTCATTTGCATAAATTAGGAACAGTAGCGGTCCTAGTATGCTTCCTTGTGGAACACCACAGCTCACTGGGGGGGGGGGATAGGGTACCGTTTACCTCCACCATCTGTTCCCTCCCCTCAAGGTAGGATTGCATCCAGCTCACTGATAGACTATCAAAACCACTTGCTTTTAGCTTGTCAATCAGAATGGAGTGATTGACAGTGTCGAAGGCTTTTTGTAGGTCCAGCATGACCATGCCGCAGTATTTGCCCGCGTCCACCTCTTGTTTGATGTGGTCGTTCAAATAGAGAAGGCATGTGTCAGTCAGTGGAGTGGGACGTTCTGAAGCCAGATTGGAATTCGTAGATTTGATTTTTTTCCGCTATAGGTACTTTTGATGAGTATAGGACTGTGTGTGTAACTAGGAGGGATATGAGGACTGTGTGTGTAATATGAGGACTGTGTGTAACTAGGAGGGATATGAGGACTGTGTGTAACTAGGAGGGATATGAGGACTGTGTGTAACTAGGAGGGATATGAGGACTGTGTGTATACTAGAAGGGATATGAGGACTGTGTGTAACTAGGAGGGATATGAGGACTGTGTGTAACTAGGAGGGATATGAGGACTGTGTGTAACTAGGAGGGATATGAGGACTGTGTGTAACTAGGAGGGATATGAGGACTGTATGTAACTAGGAGGGATATGAGGACTGTGTGTAACTAGGAGGGATATGAGGACTGTGTGTAACTAGGAGGGATATGAGGACTGTGTGTAACTAGGAGGGATATGAGGACTGTGTGTAACTAGGAGGGATATGAGGACTGTGTGTAACTAGGAGGGATATGAGGACTGTGTGTAACTAGGAGGGATATGAGGACTGTGTGTAACTAGGAGGACTGTGCAGAAAGACGCTGATTTAGACGTTAATTGTCTCAACAACAGGATGTTACCTTGGTGCCAGACAGTGCCCCAAACAGTGATTCAAACATAAACAAATGAGTATCCCAGCACCAACAAAAAATAATAGATAAGAATGGAGACATGTTGTCATTCCCTAGTTGACTGACTGAGCTCTTATACAAGTACTAACACTAGACAATAATGCTGCCATTCATAGTTGACTGACTGAGCTCTTACAATAAAGCAGGTTGAATTTATTTATTTAAAAAAAAAATTGTAGCCCTGGCCTCCAGATCTATTCATCTTACATTCATGTTTTAAAACCTCTTAAAATTCCGACGGCCCGCCCCACGTCACCGCACATTTACAGCCGTCTGCATCACACAATTGCTCTCATTTACATTTAAATTCAATGTTCCAGAGGGGGATGGGGAGATCAAACCATTGTACACGTGATCTCAAGAAGGTGCTGAATGAGCAGAGTGGCAATTGTTCAGGTCTGGTCAAATGTTACCATGGTATTATTATTTAAAAAAAAAAAAAAAAAAAAATATATATATATATATATATATATATATATATATATATATATATATATATATATATATATATATATATAATTGATATTCTCCTTTGGTTCATTACAATTTACTCAAGCCTATAACAGACACAATATTTCTGACACTGGGAATACATTCCCTGAGATAGATGTCCATATAGATACCAAGAACATGCAAATACCTTGTAGAAGTGGAGCAATCTTCCAGTTACCTCATTGGACCTCATTCACTAACATGATAGCCCCCCAGATTCCTGCATGGAGAAGTTGCCAAAATGATCACTTAACATTCCAGAGGGGGGGGGGGTCGAACCCTGCCGACAGGCGGCTGTTAAATGTGTTGCGAAGTGCACTGATGGGCCGTCGTTCATCTTGGGATAAATACATAATAATGACTTTATCTGTGCCCACTCATTTCAATTTAAAAAAAAGCATTCCAAAGCAATTCAGCATTCCAGACCAGCATTTCCATCATTGTTATTCAACAAGCACATTGACCAAACGTCCTCTTTTGCAGGGTTTCATTGTTTTTCACAGGACCATTATGATGTACTTAAATTGACTAATTGATACGGTACTCTGTTGCGTGTGACGTATTCCCAGAGAAGACTTGCTTTTGTGGACGGCTCTACTATACACTCACAGTTTGATGGCAAAGTTGACCGAATTGATATGCAGCTATACAGAGAGAGAAAGAAAATAATTTAAAACTATTTTGATGCCTCAACATTTGTTTTGGTTTGATTTATGACAATATAAGATGCTTATGATACAATCATTCTAAGGATTATGTAATACATGTGTTCTGTACACTTAATTGCAAGTTATGCAAATGTGAACAAATCTGAAACTGCATAGTGCACTTTTAAATTATTATCTTTGGGCGGTTACTCATTCCCATTACATTGAAAAGATATATTTTTTAAAGCTGGCTTTTGTAATACAGAAGGGGTATTATTAATTCATATTTTTTAATAATTTATTTTGTCCAGTAAGACTTGAAATTTGAATCAAGTTGAAAAGAGCTATTATTTAGTTATTGGTTATTTTCGTGGGATTTGTCAGAGAGAAAGCATGTTGAGTAACTTTATAGAGAGGCATACTTTAATTAAAATGATAAGACATCTTTGAGTAAACTTCTAGTATCATTTAAGGATCTTGAGGCTGGGGGCAGACTGTCCTCTTTTTGGAAATCTCCACCGAGCAGATCGAGAACGTTTTTAAATGTCCAATCTAACACATTTTCTTTGCTCATAATAACCTGCTGCTGAAGAAAAGTACTAGGACAATTACAGTATGTTTCTATGATTTTATTAAAACTCACACAAAAAAACACAATTATTAAAACACAATACTGTGCAATAGTTGTTTTTCTATTTGCCGCTTTGACCTCCTATTATTCTCTACAATTAATGGCAAAACCTTTGCCAAACCACTTATAATGTTGTTGCATTTTTCTATGGTCAGTTTCTTTAACACATTCCCTGCCACGCTTCTATCCATCAATGTAGGCTCACTGCCAGCGCTATAAGTCTATGGAGATGTTCACCTTCTTTGCAGGGCTATAACTTTTTAAATTGTATTGCTAAATTGACATTACTATGGCCCATTCAACATCGATTATCTATCGTTCAGGATGTAGGAACGTTATACTTTTTCATTCATAGATTCTTCCAAAAATACCTTCTAGAATATAAGTATGTTTTTATCGTTTTCTGCAGTAATTCATAGAACGTGAGTTATAGGCATAAACGCATATATAGATTATCAACTGCCGTTTATTGCCGATACATGCTATATTAAAAAATTCAACTGTACATGATCGTATACGTTATGATTCATCATGCGCGGATGAAAGGGGGAAGGGGGGTCGTTTATAATTCCGTGATCGTCAGTAAATGCTTTATGTAGTATGGGTGATATATTGATCAGAGCGGTTTGCAGTGAAAAGAATAAACAATCAAGCTGAAAGTAACGTTACTGTCCTCTTACCGTTCGCCGATGAGACTGGAGGAAAAAGATCCCACTTATTTGACGTCTATCTACTAGATCCATTTCCGGTTTGTATGGCGCAATAAACGGCCAAATCATATCGATTATTGAGTTATGGCAGCGATCCATATGCACGCCAGTGTGTGTCTGTAGTCCCGCAACGATATGTGACTGCCGGACGGATTTCCCAGATGCACCGAGATCACCAGATCCATTTCCGGTTGTAACTAGCCCTATCATCCACCAGGCGGCGGTATTGAGGCGTTGCACTGTTGTGCAGGGTCCCACTGTATCACCAGAGGCTGGGTGGCAGAATTATGAATGCCATGGCGAAAAAATTTAATATGATCTCAATAACGTCGAACAGCGTTGTCTGGCAGAATTCGCATGGCCAGCAAACACGTCGTAAGACGTTTTTGGCGGTCAATGTGTTACCCAGAAAACCATAGCTACCAACGCATCCTTGGTTTGGCTTCTCTGTGAATGTATAATGTGCCAAACTGTCTGGATGGGGTACAGATCTGGAGATTCAGCGTTTTTGACCCATGCAATTGATCCCCTCTTATAGGTGTAGTGGTTACGTCATTGTTGTTTCCAGCCGGTCCACCTCGCTTGAGATTACAATGTATTTCCAATGGACACATTTCTAAATCGTCTTGTTTAAAACAAATAAAGCATGAACATTGGCAAGGTGTAGGCCTACCTTTCTGTGTGTATTCATCCACAATCTATATCTCAACTCGTAAAATAATTACGTATAATTGTATTTCAACCAAAAATGCTTAAACAATAATGTTAGTGATAGAAGGGAACTCATTTTGTGCAAAATGAAAAGCTTGCCAATGCAGAATTATTACAATAGCCGATAATACATTTTCCCAATGATAAATCCCTATACGGGTGGACCGAAACTAAAGTGACGTCAGACTCCACCTCCCGGGATCGTTGTCTTCTGAATGGAGGACATTATTGACGCACCAATGGGAGACTCACCTTTGCATATAAAAGTGGTGTTTGAAACATCACACTTCATTCTGCTCCGAGGTTCTTACTGCAGCTGCTAGACTGTTAATGACAGAATGGCCAACAACGTTTACAGCACTAGACAATCCAAGGTAGGTTTTTATTCAACATCTTTATGATACGAAATATGCGCACTTATATTGCCATATTTTATATTTAATGTACTGTGTGGAAGTTTGGGGAAATACCTATAAGAGCACCCTACAGTTTTTTTGTACACTGCAAAAAAAGCGATAAGAATAGTAAATCATGTTGGGTATTGTGAGAATGTAACAGGTTAATATGGTCTACTTATGAATTTCACCAAAACACCGCCGTTTCATTGTTTAGTTTGAATCTATACCTGTGTTGGGGTTTGGTGTCTGAACATATAGGCTACCTTTGTACACAGGTGAGCTGCGCGATTAGTTCCAGGTTTACGGTAATGCAATAAAACAACCCTGGGAAGCTGTTGTAATTAACCGAGGTGACTTTCGAATACAGTCTCACAAGTTGATCTTACATAAATACTTTAATTATTCCCGGTAATGAACTGAATGAACATCGAATCCATAGGACGTTTCGTATGTGCAGTATTATTGAACATCGAATCAATAGGACGTTTCGTATGTGCGTGCAGTATTATATATTCGACCACTAAAGCTACAGAAAATCCCACAGAGGAACACTTACTTCCGGTGAGGATTTCAAAGTAAAGGATGGCATGTGGTTCATTTCTATTATTTGCGATTGAGGAACAGGGTAATTTATGAGAATAATGTTAGGACTTATTGCTTCATAAACTTGTTGCACAAATACTATAGGCAAAGAATCAATAGACTTTCCTATAGACCTGGGGGAAGTGGAATTGAAGGGGGGGGGATCAAGAAGGGGATTCTTAAAGAATGGGAGGGACTGTGGGTGAATGAGTCTAAGGCCCCGTCCACACGAACGCTGGGTTTAATGTAACCGTGATTGTATGTGCGCAGTTGCACTGTTCGGCCACACACAACCGGGGATTTGCTACGCTGCAACCGCGGTCTTTAAAACCGGTGGCCAGGGTGGAGTTGTGCGGTTTTGCAGTTGCGTGTGGGCATAGCAACCGAGGTTATCCGAGGTTATTCCCAGTGTTTACGGCTGACGCAATTATTGTCCATGTTTACGGCAGACTGTCGCAAACAATAGCAAGTTAGAGAGGAGCAGAGCCAGCTACATCTGAGGGAACACCGTTTTGAAAAAGACAGCTACTGAAATGGAAGTGGTGGTGTCGGCTGTTCATGGATGTTATGCTCTGTTGATGACCGCGTTGCGCGAACAGAGGCGCATGGTCGAGAGTCGAAGAAGGATACTGCTCCTCTTGTTTGCAAATACAACTACACGAAGACAGCGGCGATGCGCTCGCCAGCGGAGGTTCTGGACGAGACCAGGTCGGACCTCTAGCTGGTGGGATAATTTCGAGAATGAGGTAGTGTTGGAAGAAGAATGGCGAGAGAACTTTAGGATGTCCCGACCAGCACTACTGTCGCTGAGTGAAATGCTTCGCCCGCACATTCAAGGACAAACAACAGTCATGCGTTCGCCGGTCGGTGTGGTAAAGAAAGTAGCCTGCACTCTCTACTATCTAGCAGATGAGGGAAGACTGCGAAAGACAGCTAATGCATTTGGCTTGTCGAGACAGGTGGTCTCAAAAATAATCCGGCAGGTATCTCGGGCAATAACAATACACGTGGGCCCCCAATATATTCGTTTGCCTCGCACGGTTTCCGAAGTCCAAGAACTGACCACAGCCTTCGAAAGAGCCCATGTCATGCCACAATGCATCGGTGCGGTCGATTGTACACACATTGACATACGACAGCCGCTTTCCAACTCCATGGATTACGTGAACAGGTGAGACAACCTTTCACTTTATATTGTATGACAGCTTTGTGTACAATACCATTGGATTAATTGATAAATCTGGTGTGTGCTGTGTGTGCCCATTAGGTGTGCTTGATTAATCAACTTATTAATCCAATAGTATAGGACAGGAAGCAAAGATAGTGAGTAACATGTGTAACGAAACAGGTGTTTCCCTTCTTTCTCCCCCCATCCCTCTGCAAATTTTTTAAACTGTACATTTGAGTAAAAATAGGTGCCTTAACAGTTATATTATGTTTTATTGCATGTATTTTTTTTTACCATGCATATCTTGTCATCTTATTTTTTCAATGCCTATTGTATTATATATTATTGTATTTTGCAATAATAGGATTGCTGTTGTAGAATTCTGACATTGTTTTCCTTTGTGTGTGTGTGTGTGCCTTTTTGATTTTGAACAGGAAGAAACGATATTCTCTCAATGTCCAGGCTGCCTGTGACTACAAGTACTCCTTCATTGATGTGGACGTGAAGTGGCCAGGTTGCTTACATGACGCTCGTATCTGGGCCAATTCAACGCTGGCGTCGCATCTAAAGAACGGGGTTATCCCTTCCTGTCCCAAAAAAATCCTGGACCACGAGGAGCCTGTCCCAGTCTTTCTCCTTGGAGACCCAGCTTATCCTTTGTCTCCCTACTTGATGAAGGAGTATGCAAGTGGAGGCAGCACTCTCACGGAGAAGTACTTTGGACTGACCTTGTGTCAGGCGAGAATGGTAATTGATGGATTGATTACTACATTATTGATGTCTAAAACTATACATTTTGACAAATATAGCCACAATATAGGTGCTGCTTACAGGTTGATAAAAGCAGTACATTTTAGTAGCTCTAGAGATGGCCAATAATGTTATACTAGTTGCAACTATGCAAGTGACAAACATCTGACTGCCTTTTTACTTACAGGTGATCGAATGTGCTTTTGGAAGATTGAAAGCACGCTTTGGTGCACTGAGAAGACCGATGGACATCAATTTAGATGATCTCCCTTTCGTTATTTATGCCTGCTTTGTCCTCCATAACTACTGTGAGGCCCAACGTGAGACGTTGGACGAGCACATAGTCAGAGAGGCAGCTCAGCAAGACCGGGACAACCAGCCTGCCGCTGACCGCAACTTCAGAGCAGACTGCGTCTCAGCAGAAGGAAAGAGGGTCAGGAGGGTCCTTACTGAATTCATGGATCCGTGAAAGAGGCTGCGAGTTCTCCTGTTCTCCTTGCAAAAGGGGAGCCGCAAGACAGTTGTGCTGACCTTCCAAGGTCTACAAAAGTTGTATTGTGTAACATGACAAATAAATATCTTGAATCTTGAACCTAGTCACCTAATCATATTGAATTGAAATTTTAGAATGTAGGTATTACTGCTGTCTAATATTAAGGCACCTATTTTTACTCATGTACAAACAAGTAAAGAAATGCAATATGTATATTGCCACACAATACTGTCTGGCTTTGCAGACATCTACACCACAAAACAATGCATGCCCACGGCCACACCCACGTGCCTGCCCCCACTACTACAAGCACCCACATCCAATTTACATTACACAAATTATCATACTAAAGGATACATGCATCCACTATGTACCCTATACCTGAATATTCAAATCTTGTGTCTGCCAGAATCACACTGCCTACTTGAAAAGTGGCCATTGAACTTGACTGCTCATTATAGTACAATCTACTTTTAGAATGTAGGCATTACTGCTGTCTAATATTAAGGCACCTATTTTTACTCATGTACAAACGAGTAAAGAAATGCAATATGTATATTGCCACACAATACATTTGACAAATTATTGAGATATACATTTTTCTCCATTAGAGTGTGCAGAAAATAGTAATAAGTCGGTGCAAATCTTTCCAATGTGAGGTATCAAGAGGTTTATTTGTTAAAATAAAAATAGATAAGACATGATATAAAAAGACATGCTAGGTTCCTATTATTGCAAAATACAATAATATATAATACAATAGGCATTGAAAAAATAATAGATGACACAAGATATGCATGGTAAAAAAAAGACATGCAATATAATATAACTGTTAAGGCACCTATTTTCACTCAAATGTACAGTTTAAAAATGTGCAGAGGGGTGGGGGAGAAAGAAGGGAAACACCTGTTGCGTTACACATGTTACTCACTATCTGTACCATTTCCCAACGGGGTATCTATTCCCGAGTTGTTGAAGGTACTGTTGTGTGGGTATGTACCAGGTATTGCTGTAGTTAGGGTATGTAGGAAGGTACCAGGTGTTGCAGAAAAGTTGTGAGAATATGTGCCCTGTCCACGTGTTGCTGAGGAGTTGTGTGGGGATGTGCCATAGCGGCTTCCATAATGTGTGTGACCACTATGATGTTGTGGATTGTGATGTTCATGTTGTGGGGCCATGTTGAAGAGTTGAGGTGCATGTTGCATATTGGATTGTCTCATAAACGCAAGTCCTTCTACAATGGACCTGGTCAGTGTCGCTAGGGTATCTGCCATACTCCTCATATTTTCGTTTGACTGCAACTCAGACGCCTCGAGCAGGTCAATGATCCTTTTCTTGGCCTTGACGTCTTCCTCGATCGCAAGCTGGAGCTGTCGAATCAGAATTGTATTTAAATTTAAGTTAAGACCACCGTGCACATTTCACATCTGTTACACAGAACATTTCTGCTTTATCACCAATGATGATTACCTGTGCGTCAGCAGAAAGCTTTCTTTTCAGGCGATCCTGTCTGTGTCCTTGGAGTCTTGCCTTTGGGGATAAAAAGATAGAAAGAAATTAGGCTAATTGTAAACCACATAAATCAGGTCATTGGCATTTGGTAATTTCATTTAGTCTTGTTTACATCAGGGTCCCCCATTTCAATTCATCATAACATATATGACATACGGATAGACAGTACTGTTACATCTAGACATTTATGACATACCAGATCTACAGATATACAGTACTGTTTGAGTACAAAAAACAAAAGAGTTTACAAAGAGAGTATACATTTGAGGGGGAAGAAACTGTACATTGGAGCAAGCATATAGTAATAGCTACCTGTAATAGATCCCTTCTTTGTCTCACCACAACTTGGTTGAGCCCTGGTTCTGGCGAATCTGATGCTTCTTCAATCTCCTGATCAGAAGCCTCTGTAGTACTATCTTCTGGTACAATGAAATCAGCAGTTTCGATTCCCGATGGAAGGGCAGTGGTCGCAGGCGACCCACCCCACACTTGCTCACAAAGTTCAAAATACAAGAAGACCACTCTTCCAAAGCCACTCCTGGTACCTTTGTCAACTGCTCCTCGATATTTCAACTTTATTTGTTTGAGCTTGTTAATTAGTACTGCCTTGGTGATGTCCTCCTTCTTGTGTGGAAAGTCGGAGTCCGTTTCACAGCGATACTGCTCGAGGAATAACGCTAAAATGTCTGCATACTTGCTTTGTACGGACTCCCAGTCGACAGATTCTGTTATTTTATTCACCTTGTACTCGTTCGTGATACTCAGGAGTAGTTCGACCTCACTGTCGGTCCACATGAAAGATTTTTGTGCTGCTGCCATGTTCGTTGATAGCTGTAGAATGTTTGTTTTGGCTGTGAGCAGGAGGGATGTTTTGTATACGGCGCTTCAGTTCAGTTCCGGTAACGCTAAGCCCTTCTGATTGGTTGAGATGGCCTTCATGTCTGAACAACATCGCCGCCTACTGCTTTGGCATTGTATTACATTGTACTAAATGTATCGGTTGCTGGGTTCCAGCTCTGCCCGTGAGTACGCAGTTATACACGGTTGTCCACCTGTGTTCACCGTGTGGACGGAGTTTTATTTTTTCAAACTTCGGTCATATTAAATCCAAACTCTCGTGTGGACAGGGCCTAAGGGGAGACATTATTTCTCTTTTCAACCTCATGTTAAGGGTAATGCCTATTATGTTGGTGCTAGGAAGGACTTAATTCTAGACACTTAGAAAGGTCCATATAAAAAAGAAAAATACATAGCACAACAATACAATACAAAACATATAAAACTGTAAACACAATCCTTGGTATCAAAAATACAGTCAAAATACATAAAGGCTTGTGGTAAATTCCCACAGACTTTCTACAATAATTTGAGGTTATTGTAGCACAACACAATGAGATTGACTATCTGGAAGGAGGAGGAAAGATTCATACTTGATAGAATTGTTGGTCTCCTCATCAGACTTTAGCAGATGAGGAATAAAACGTGTAGGCCAGACAAACCAGAACTGTATTTCAACTCAGCTGATTTATTTGAACCAGGGCCAAGAGTGAATAAAAGGTTGACTTTTACATACAAAAGATTATCAGAAAACATTAACAGCTGTCTGTTGTACAGAAATATCACAATCAGGTTTGCATCTCCAACCTCAATAATGTACATAAAACAGTCGGTAACATAATCTGAACATACATTGACCATGCTGCACACATTTATACATGAGTAAATCTGGTTTCAGATATTAAGGATTTACACTAAACTTTAAACAACAAATGTTGTTTTCCCATGATTTTACTCACATAAAATGCAAACAGCACAGCAATTCAGTCTCTCTGGTGGTGAAGCGGTGGAGCCCCCAGACCCCCTGTGGTGGTCCCGGTCTGAGAGCTCCCGAATTACAATTTGTCTCTTCCTTATAACCTATCATGTCTAGCCAAAATAGCACTATTACAGTTGATCCAATCATGCATCTCCTGTGGGCGCCTTCTGTGGGGGGTTGGTGTTTTCTTCCTGTTGGGGCTGGTTGCCCCCACCTCTGGGTTTCTCTGGGGGGAGGCCGGCTGCCCCCCCCTTTGATCTCCTGTGTGGATCTTGACTCAATACCCAGAGGGGCCGCTAGTGGCCCCCGTCATTGTCTTCCTGATGGGTCTGTCCCAACAGAAATCTCCTCTTAAATGAATAATATATAACTTTAACATTCCTTCTATATGGCTATAGATGTCTAATATCATCCAAGTACAGTCAGTGCTTTCTTAGACTGATACCAGACATCATATGAGACCTTTTGATACTAAACAGTTGATTAATAGATTGTCCTGTCTTATAATGTCAGAGCCAGTATGAGGTCTCTGGTTAGACCAGCTGTCCTCTGCGGTAATCTGGTCACAGTAGGTGTGACCTTTGTCTCTTTGTTCTGAGTACATTTGTTAGTGGGGGTTTATTGACTATTTCTGTAACACCAGTATCACTTAAAACACCCTCTACTGTTGAAAGGGTACACATTCCTTTTTGCAGTATGGTTCTCTAATTTATTCACACATATTAATTATGAAATTCCAAGGCAATATTACCACATTCCCCACTTTGGCAATTCACATTGTCATATACTGTATATTGACTTGATTTTCATACTAACCATACATAATAAAATTCATTTTTTCCCAAAATTAAAATTCATTTTTTTCAAAATTTCTCCATTTTTTCTTTTTCCATTTTTCTTTGGTACATCTCATCAATTTTTGCCTTCTTGTCTTCTTCTTTTCTTTCCCACATTTCCCCTGACTATGGCCCCCTCCCGGGGAATCCAAATGACCCATTCATCCAGAACCCCAATTAACCTACTCTGCCTTAAATGAAACAGTGTTTACCACTCTTTCATCCGGCTTTGTTCTTCTGGGCTCACAGCCAGAGGCCTATTTGTTGAAAACAATTAAAACAATTTAATCTAAACATTACACATTTCAAATAAAACACAATTTTTTAAAATTATGGTATCCGTTTACATGATCTGGGGAGACACAGAAATTAGTATTCATTCTTTCATACATTTTGCTTCTCCTCTCCTGTTAATTCCTTTTCCAAGTCAGCCCAATCACATTATGCATAATCAACTCAGTTGGTCTTCTCACCTCTCCCCCCTTTATGAACATTCCATGGACATAACAACACCTACCACCTCAGCGCACAGTCGACAGGGAGGGAGGAGCATCACGCAAGGAATTTTTTTTTTTTTTTCACCATGTCGGCCATAACCTACACCTAATATCTTACCTATGTGTATGTGTTTAGTTTAGTACTCTTGCGTTGTGTCATAATCTATACCAGTTGTTACCGTTCAGTCACCTCCCGTCCAACATACCAATCAATCACACAGAGGCCCTTGTTCAACGCTTTGGTTGCACAGTCTCCGACTGTTTTCGCCCCCCCCCCTCCACCCCATGTCGGCCAGCCTCAGCTGAAGCCAATGTTTGTAGGCCTGGACCTTGTCATATTCTGTCCCATGACTGTATTTCCATGGATCTACAGACGAACGACTCCGTCAGTCTGGAGGTTTGTCTCAACCTCCGGCCTTTGTATCCGGGGCTATATTGAAGGAGGGGCCGCGTCTACAAGCGACCTCTTTCCACAGTCCAACAACCTCCCACAGGAACTGACTGAACGGGTTCACACCATCGTGTCATAATCTAATGAAATGTATTCCTACACATTTTCCCCATGATCCCTCCACTTGTGATGGTCCATCCTCCCTCTCCGACTGAACTGCAAGGGAACAAAAACACAGAACAAATTTTCCTTATACAATATGCCAAATATTTCTCAAGAGACGCCAAATGGTTAATCATTATGCAAAACGTAATGGGACCACTTAACTGCCATCGATCTGTCCCAATGCATCTCACGCTCCAATAGTCCTCTCACCAGATCATGACAGAGAAACAACAAACAAAAGGCAAATAATCAAAAAAACATTCCAACAGATGTGAAAGCAAATCAAACGAAATTAACCAGCTCCAACCGCAGACCACCTTAATGGTTATTTAGAAAGAAAAGAAAAGAAATCAAAACTCTACATTTAAACCTTTCATACCTAAAACAGTAAATCAATACATCTCATCACCCAACCGTACCATTCACACATGTCAGTGACTTTGACACCTCTTAAGCCAGCACATTCTCTCTCTACAGGCTCCATCCACACCCATTCAGGCCACACAACATAGATTAAAAATAGAAAAGAAATCTAAAAATTTAACTTCAATACCTCATCCCTACAAAACATTCAACAGAAATCAAATCAAATGAAAGTAATAAAGACAAACTCCTTCAGTAAAACAAATGATATGAAACAAATGATAATGGTATAACCCAAGTGGTTCGATACACTCCTTACTTAAACACATTTTGTTATTTCTAAGACTAGTTTCACCTTAAGTGAAAGCTAAGTTGTGTGCGTGTATGTATGTGAAATCAGATCGTGTGAATGTGTGTCTGTGTGTGTCTGTGTGTGTGTGTGTCTGTGTGTGTCTGTGTGTGTGCGTGTGTGTGTCTGTGTGCGTGTGTGTGTGTGTGTGTGTGCCTGTGTGTGAATGGGTAATTAAGGCTTCCTTCCTGGCCACCATCCCCCGCTCAATCATTCACTGAAATCAAAAGGACATCCCAATCTCACACATACATACAAACATTAACTTTAAATAAAAAATAACATCTGTACCAACTCAACCAAACCTCCACTCTCACAGTGCCACAACACATTCTAAAAAAGAAATAAAAGCTAAAACCCACCAAACATCACAATTCAACATCATCCACGCCTCATTCATATTATAAACATATACCTTTCACCACACTCGTTAATCATTTCACATTTCTGACAAACAAAGGTTAGTTCTTCTGCACTCATCTCTCCTGCTCTCTCATCAGGCTACACTCATCTCTGGCTAATACAATTCACACTTAATTTCTACACTCCTACCCTCACTTCAAAGATGGACTGGACCCATCTTAAATTTAGAACCATCCCTGCCGTCCAGTGCACAGACAGTTTCAAATTATTCCCTTATCAACCAGTTAACTTTCATAAGTCATAACCCCAAATGAATGCCACTTTCTTGATTGTCTCACTCACTTAACCCAGCTGTGTTCTGTATTAGCAACTGTCTCCTGCATCTTCACCTCTGACCTCTCTCATCCTGTTGCATCTAATCTCTCTCACCCTGTCATAAAAGAACAGCTATTGTAAGCAGCTGTACATCCTGACCCCCCTTGGGCATATTGACCCGCCTCAAAAGGATTCCTACCCCCCTGGGTAATATAACCTTCTCAACTTTTGCCTCTTTCATGACCCATGCATACAGTCTCCCCTGAGCACAAAGGCTTTTGACACAAAGACCCTATCTCCTCACTTCATGAAATAACCTTCACCTGTAAATCATTAAATGGTTAATCACATTTCTCATCTTCCCAGAGGCAAGCCGCCCCCAGGTTTTTGAATTAATCACACATTCCCAGGGAGAAGGCCAACCCCCTCCCCAGCGTATAAAATTATTAAGGATCAATAAAAACAATCATGTCGATCACTGTAAACACAACCATATCAAAATGTGTCATCTTCAGCAAGCCTCCATCAATAAATTATCCTACAAGTCGGAGGCTTGTGTCAACATTTTAACAGTGTATTAAAGATTTAATAATCTAAAACAAGCATCAACAAATTATCCTGCTTCACAACTGGGCTTGTATCAAATTCCACTATAAAACATTTAGCAAATAATATAAACATTATCCTATTTAAATCAACAGTGTTATTAAAGCTATAACAAGTATCAACATCTGATATTTCAACATCAATGCATTCTATACAAGCATCTTAATTCAAGCTACATAAAACACAACATCATTATTTCAAGCTTACAATTGTACATGTTACACAAATTTAAAAAACTGGAAATACCCTATCAACTCTAATTATTATACATGTAAACATGTTCCATCTCAGCATAACAGTGGTTAGTCCTAAATGCTCCTTTCTTCATACACGTGTGATAAATTGATTTTACTGCAAGCAACATGTAACTTTAGTGTAGAGCATTTTTCCAAATTCAGCCTATAACTACTCTCAAACTACCGTTTATCTGTGTATCATGTATGCAATAAAAGTTATGATGTATTTTAACACGGGTGACTGAATTTGCAAATCTGGTATGTCATAAATGTATTACTGACTATCTGATGAATTGAAACTGGGGGACCCTGATGTAAACAAGACAAAAGTCTTCCTTTGGTCTGCATCCCCTTAACAATTGTGTGTATTGAGCTGTACTTATTTCTAACCTAACCACCATACATGTTACACCTCTTCCCCTCCTTACACAAAAATACAATGCACAATATACAAATAGCGCCATATTACATAATGCAGAATATCCTCTTACCCGTTATTTCTATCCCCTGAGCGAACTATCACGAATGCACTAGACCCAATCCACGTTGTACCGCGCATGCGCAGTGGCAACCGATGCGGCTGTTATAACGTTGCCTACGACAACCAAAATTTGCCACGACACTCATAACCTGCCCCGATATTCATAATCTGCCATGACATTCATCACGTTATCTACCACGTTATCTACCCCTTCCCCAACATCATCCTCAAAACTCGAAACGTAATATCTGCCGCCCGCAAACGCCACAAAACAACGGCATGCAAGCTAACTAGCTTTAGCCAGCTCTAATGCGACGTTCAAGGCCCTCACGGGAGCCGTGCCTTTCAAGATCCGCTCATCCACGCAATTCGCTCAGTACCATCCAAAGCATAAACAACTCACACAAGCTTAAAATAACCAACCACTCTAACAGAAAATAATTTTTAACACACTCACACCAACCAACGCCGCACATATAGTTCAACACGAATCCTTTCTCCTACCTACTCCGCCTCACTTCATAGCACCGCGAACGTTACATACTCTCCACAACACTATGACGTCACCAAGCAGCGAATCCCTAATATCATATTATACCATCGTTACTGCATCAATAATAACCCTCAAAACGGCCACAATTTCTCCCGTCCACGTCTAGATTCGCCTCTCACCTGTACTCGCCGCCACAGCGTTTAATCAATCCTCTCATAACGCCACCGTAACGTCCCCAGTTTCACCGCGGACTCTTCCACAGAGCTAAGCCAGCTAGCCCAAACCAACAGCAGGACTCGCCTCCAACATATGTCCGTTGGTCATTAAAATATCATAACAAAACCATTAAGTACTTATCAGTCAGTTCGACCGAATTGTTCAAAACCATTAAGTACTTATCAGTCAGTTCGACCGAATTGTTTTTGTATCACAGCGAACGTAATCAATTAACAGGCCGGTTTCGCTCAAGATTAAAAAGGATACTATGCCTAAGGACGGCAAATATATCTACATTTAATTATTGTGCTATAATTCTACCATAGAACGTACAACGCACCTAGAACACGCCGGCACCCTACACTTCCATTAATTACTACGTTTTAATCCTGCAATCGCACAGACCCCTGCGCTGATCATGCCAGGGTCTAACAATCTTTCACCATACTTGACTTGCATGTTCTGAAATAGTAACAGAGCCCTTAGCCCGACGCATCTATGCCCATACTGACCCACTCACGGTCCCCGTCCCGCCTATTCTGTGGCTACAAGCAGGGTCATAATGTACATTGGACACAGCTCTCCTTCCATTTCAGAACAATCAAATCTCCCCAACTTACCCGCGCCCTCTTCCTGAGAATAACTTTAGGGCAATTACATACTCAGAACGCGCTCCTGTCGTATACACCAGAATAACCGTGCTTCCTAGCAAGGAAAGCCTTTTACCTGCCGTCATGCGACGCCACCCCCGTTATAACATGACCAGATATCCTGTGCGGCACCAATACGCAATCACATTACTATAACATGAGGCCTTGTAATTACTCCAACTTCCCCATACAGTTCATAAAGTATATTCCATACGAGTTAACCAACCCAACCCCCGTGGCCCGCATAGGCCGAGACCGGCCTCCTGTGTCCGAATAAACATACCAACATAAAAAGCCCACGTTTGCATGTTCACTGCACAACAAGCGCGATCGTCATACCCCCGGACATCCTAACCTAAGACACCGCACCCCCCCTGCATGCAAAAGCCATATTCACCGTGGGCCCCAACAGTGGCGTACACAACCAACCTTCATCCTGTCCTTCTCTCTCCTCCATTCAGACAACAAGCCCCTCGTTTATAACTCCAAACGCAGCAACACCCCAGCTCTTTGCCCCGTGTCCCCAACACACAGCAAGGTCCAGATATGATACATATGACAAGACCCCACCGCACCTTTTCAGGGGGAGACACAAAGGATGGGAAGAACGGCACCATTTCTGTGGTAAATTCCCACAGACTTTCTACAATAATTTGAGGTTATTGTAGCACAACACAATGAGATTGACTATCTGGAAGGAGGAGGAAAGATTCATACTTGATAGAATTGTTGGTCTCCTCATCAGACTTTAGCAGATGAGGAATAAAACGTGTAGGCCAGACAAACCAGAACTGTATTTCAACTCAGCTGATTTATTTGAACCAGGGCCAAGAGTGAATAAAAGGTTGACTTTTACATACAAAAGATTATCAGAAAACATTAACAGCTGTCTGTTGTACAGAAATATCACAATCAGGTTTGCATCTCCAACCTCAATAATGTACATAAAACAGTCGGTAACATAATCTGAACATACATTGACCATGCTGCACACATTTATACATGAGTAAATCTGGTTTCAGATATTAAGGATTTACACTAAACTTTAAACAACAAATGGTGTTTTCCCATGATTTTACTCACATAAAATGCAAACAGCACAGCAATTCAGTCTCTCTGGTGGTGAAGCGGTGGAGCCCCCAGACCCCCTGTGGTGGTCCCGGTCTGAGAGCTCCCGAATTACAATTTGTCTCTTCCTTATATCCTATCATGTCTAGCCAAAATAGCACTATTACAGTTGATCCAATCATGCATCTCCTGTGGGCGCCTTCTGTGGGGGGTTGGTGTTTTCTTCCTGTTGGGGCTGGTTGCCCCCACCTCTGGGTTTCTCTGGGGGGAGGCCGGCTGCCCCCCCCTTTGATCTCCTGTGTGGATCTTGACTCAATACCCAGAGGGGCCGCTAGTGGCCCCCGTCATTGTCTTCCTGATGGGTCTGTCCCAACAGAAATCTCCTCTTAAATGAATAATATATAACTTTAACATTCCTTCTATATGGCTATAGATGTCTAATATCATCCAAGTACAGTCAGTGCTTTCTTAGACTGATACCAGACATCATATGAGACCTTTTGATACTAAACAGTTGATTAATAGATTGTCCTGTCTTATAATGTCAGAGCCAGTATGAGGTCTCTGGTTAGACCAGCTGTCCTCTGCGGTAATCTGGTCACAGTAGGTGTGACCTTTGTCTCTTTGTTCTGAGTACATTTGTTAGTGGGGGTTTATTGACTATTTATGTAACACCAGTATCACTTAAAACACCCTCTACTGTTGAAAGGGTACACATTCCTTTTTGCAGTATGGTTCTCTAATTTATTCACACATATTAATTATGAAATTCCAAGGCAATATTACCACAGGCTCTTTCGCCAATGTCGCCACAAGATAGAATTGAACCTGGTGTTATTTTTGACAGGATTAAAAGTATTGTATTGGATGTCACATTCTATACCGTTCTGGGAAGTAGCTGTTGTAAGCCAGCACTATACATTTACATTTAGTCATTTAGCTGACTCTTTTATCCAAAGTGACTTACAAGTTCTGTAGTCATCAGGAAGGGTACAACTCTATCAGCTGAGTAACAATGTTCATCAAAGTGTTGCGTGTTACAGTGTAGGTTAGTTTATTAGGACAAGTGCATGACAGTAAGGTTAGTTAGGGTTAGATTTTTTTTAATTTTAAATTTCAGATAATGGTTGAAGTGCGTCTTTAGTCGACGGCGAAAGATTGGACGGGATTCGGCTGTCCTAACTGGGGTGGGTAGTTCATTCCACCATTGTGGGGCAAGGACTGAGAATAGGCAGCTTCTCTTTGATGACCCTCCCGGAGCTTGGATAGGAGTGGAGTGGGTCTGAGGTGGCCAGAAGATGCAGAGCGTAGGGGTCTTGAGGGTGTGTAGTTAGAGACCATTGACCGGAGGTAGGCGGGAGCGGTTCCCTTTGCTGCACGGTATGCTAGGTCGAGGGCCTTGAAGCGGATTCGTGCAGCAATGGGGAGCCAGTGCAGGTCCCCTATATGGAGAGAACACAACCAAGTCATCTGCATAGATAAGATGATTAAAAACAGTATTTCCGACAACACAGCCAGTTGTACACATATTAAGTTGAGTGGACAAATCATCCATATACACATAAAATAAGAATAGAGAAATAATACCCCCCTGCCGGATGCCATTACCCACACTGAAATGAGCAGACACCGAATTACACATCTTATTTGCATAGCCTGTTGTTATGGTTAACTATCAAAAGCCTTAGAGGCACCGATAAAGCACAAAAACATTGAGTTTTGGCTTCTATTTGGTTATTATTTATTTTAAAGCAAATATACACATGTCTGTTCTGTGTTTACGTTTAAAACCAAACTGATTATCAGTGGTAAGCATGTACAATTCAATTATGTCTAACAAAATTCTCTCAAGCACTTTAGAGAGTGCTGGCCAGGGAAATCGGTCTGTAATTATCTTTGCTGTTAATTTCCCCAGCTTTGTCTTCACCGGCACAAGTAATACAGCTGTAATAAATACGTGAGTTATACCAGTAGCAGGAGAAACTGCTATGTAGCAGGGAACTGCTATTTATCCAAATGCCCTGAAATAACCAACTGCACAACCGGGGTACAAGGAATAACAACTTTATTTCATAAAAGTACCTATACTAAACGATTATACAGAGGACACGGGATCTATTAATTAAGAGGACCAATTGGGTACCGTAGAGCTCCTATTATACAACACCCTCTTATATGAGGCACTGCAATTACAAAACACGGTGTGTCTAATCCCACCTATTAAACACCCTCTTTTTGAGGCACTGCAACTGCACACCACGGTGTGTTTTAATCCCACGCATGAAACACCCTCGGTAAGAGGCACAGCAATTGCACACACCACGGTGTGTTTAATCCCACACATTAAACACCCTCGGTAAGAGGCACAGCCCTTAGAACAAAAAGGCCTAATCAACCACGGCACTTCAGACACCCTCTCGAAGAGGTATTTGCAAAACACATCAAACCATAGTAGTTAATTAAGGAACACTCTTCCGGCAATAATTACCCCCCCCTCTCGTCTTCCCATGTCCCTCCTCAATCGGTCATACTCAATATCCTACCGGCCTGGCTATACAATAAATAGGGCATAAATAGGGGATAGGAAGGAATAGCCTATATGCAGGTTAAATTAAGAGGCACGATATAATACAGAGAGCATAACTATAGGATACACTAATACCATATATACAATACAATATACCAATTTACACAGTAGGCCTATACAGTTATAAAAATAGATCATACTACAAAATCCTATACTAAGTGCAATGTGGGTAACAGTCAGGCCCGGACTGGCCATCGGGAGCACCAGGAGTTTTCCCGGTGGCCTGGCCTGCACAGATAAAAAAAAATTATATAAAAAAAAAAAAATTATATATTTTCTTTATTATTATTAAAAAAAATAATATATATATATATATATATATATATATATATATATATATATATATATATATATATATATATATATATATATATATTATTTTTTGCCAGGCCATTGTTTTTAGTTGTGGTGGCGGCGCGATAGTTTTTAGATAACCAGGTGGGTGGGGAACAACCAGGATTTCACTGTCTGCGACAGAGTTGGAGAACTATCTGACTCTCCCTCCTCTCGCCCCTCACGCGGACACACACACAATGGAGCCGTGCTGCCGCTTGTGATTGGTGGAGGCGGGACCAGGCGATACAACTGATTGACCGTGGAGGCGGCAAATGGAATGGCAGATGGCACACTCCCAAAAGGAGTTGTTAAATCTGACATTACAAAAAACAATATGTGGTGGTTATGATTGGGGCTGAAGTTGAATAAACAATTTATGAAAGAGAGTCAAAATAATTAAAAGATTACACACCTTTGCCACATTGGCTACAAACATAATCACTGCAAAGTTATCAAAAAAATAAGAATCTGATCAGACACAAGGGTTAAGTTGTTGTTCCCTTTCTAATTTCCTCAAAAACATCTAGTCTAGTTAATGTGATCAATATTATTTGACAATTGATGCTTTTTGTTGGAAATTTCAGTCAGTGAGCTCATACTTTGAGCTCATTTTATAGTTAAAATGACTGAGACAACGCAATCTTCTGTCTTCGCTGTGCATGCATGCGTGTGCTCACCACACGTGATACATGTGTCACTATTCTGGCAGTGGCTACTGTTATTATAGTATTGTAATGAAAGGTCTGTTATTTAATGTTTGTGTAAAGGGCTATTTTAACTGTTGATGGGTAGTGCATCAGTAAAGTGAATATGGTATTGTGCTCTTGCCTTGTTTGAATAGGTGGAGAGAGTGGTTAACTGTATTATAATATTAAATAGAAAAATATGTTGTGCTCTTGCTTTTTTCTTTTTGAAGGTGGAGAGAGTACCATTGCTAGTGCCACAACAGTTTTATTTGAGATTCATAACAGTACATTGTACTAAGCAATTGTTGGCTCATTAGTTTGTGAATCACATGCACTAAAATTCACCAGAATGCAGGAAATTAAGTCTTTGTAACAAAAAATTTCCGGGTGGGGGACCCCCCAGACCCCCCACTTAAAAAGTGGCCTGATTGGGGCTATATTTCGCGCTATATCTCCCGGTATGAATTATTTCCCCAGTCCGGCCCTGGTAACAGTGGACTTAACTCGCTGCACGGCGCGACTCCCCCGAGGGTCGGTGCTTGGACCCCATCCAACTCTCCGGGCGAATGCTCCGGCGAACGGTGGTCTTCCAGGTTGTAGTTGACTTGTAACCTGGCAATCGTACCCGGTGTCCGCGAGGACGTTCCGAGTATAATGTCTTTAGGAGCGAGGTAACTCAGTACCCTCTATGTCCCGTCCCTCTCTGTCTCCAGGAGGGTAAGCCTCCCCTCCTCACGCTACCGGAACCTGTGGACGGCTGGCTAAATTGTCTTCATCGCCGGTGGTTAACTCTCCACGATCGACCCCACCCCCCGGGCCCTAACAGAGTCTGGTTGCGTGTTGCTTTCTAACAGCGGAGGAGTGCAAGAATGTGACAATTTGACCATGTGACCGCGGCAGCGCGAGAGAGCGGCAGTGCGGAAATAGGCTGTCTATTGCCATTCTCTAAGACAAACGCTAACCTTAATGTTGAGCACCGGTCGTAAACCGAGGTCAGATTGATTATCCCATAACTCTTTAGTCCGAATCCCAGCTTCAAGCAGCGTCCCGCGAAGCGTGGGACATCTAGGACTCAATTTGTCTATAACGTTCAGGGCTTAAACTCAGCAGACCTCGGCTCACACACAGGAACCCCCCGTCCCCTCCATTAATACAGTTGATTAAATGGAGTTGCGGGGTATATTTTTATTCTATTTGCACTGGGAAGGACTCTCTATATTCAGAGGAGGTCCATTTCCCTAATCCGTTACACGTATTATCACTATATGGCTTTACTCAGAGTCCACCTTTAGTCCTTAATGCATAATCATAAGTCTCTTTTTACTCCGTAGGGATAAAGCCTAATAGTTATAGTTATATCCCCATTATAGCTAGGGATAAAGCCACTTACACATATTATCACTATATGGCTTTACTTGATAAAACCAGGTTTATCAGAATCCACCTTTAGTCCTTAATGCATAATCATAAGTCTCCTTTTACTTTACTTGATAAAGTCACACTTCTAAAGTTTTTATCATTAATCAAAAATGCAACAGGGTGAAGTTACAAATGCAGAACACATTTCAATGCTTACCCGGCCGTCTTAGAGTGAAGAAAAGATACAAAGGATATTTATAAAGAGGTATTTTTAATTAGAAAAAGCTAGTTACAAGAAGAGACTGAAATGGAAAGTGTCCATTTCAGTAAAAATATGCACAGAACAAAACATCTCATCATGCACGGCTTGTGCCCAGTGTCTCGCACCATTCTTCTCATCTCTCAAAAAAGTCTCTAAGCACCATTCTTCTTCTCTCTCCAGCTCAGTGTAAAAACCCGCTCTTGAAAGGGCAACCGTCCCTTTTATATCCATCTTACAATATTTCCGATTGGTCTAAACACAGTGAAGTCACAGGCTGTCATTTTTGTTTAGCAAACCAGAGTACAATACGTAATTCGTATGAGCTCCTCCTTCTTGGTACTAACGTTACTTCTCGTTACCTAGTGGTTTTTAAGTAACCGAAAGTCCCTTTTTCCTTCTAAACAGACAACGGCTTTGTCTGTGGTGACCACGTGATTTCGTACCATGTACGAGGCCTCTCCAGTATCTCTTAAGGATCCCTCCAGACAAACAGTTTTTACACATTATTCTGTTAGTATTATTCTCTACTGACACTCAATTTATAAGCATGCCATTTTGAAAACTTTTACTGTACACATCAAACATTTAATTGTTATATAGTTTCTTTTTTAAGATCTCCCTCTATAGATTCAAGACTTCAACCAGCAACCCTTCCCGTCTGAAAGGGTTAGCCTCTTACAGCTCTCTCTCTCCTTTGCTGGGGCCCACATTCCTCAGGGTGCCTCCCTTCTGTATGTGGTCTGTGAAGAACAGACCCTTCTTATGGAGATTTTAAAGGCTCAGTTCCATTTGTTTTTAAAGTAGAGCCCTCATAAAGTTATTTTTCCAGAGTTCAGTTTATACTGGTCACATAGGAACGACTCAGGATGTCATTGTCCAAAAGTGTCGCTTGTTGATCTGTGGCACTTCACACATACGATACTGGTATAGGGTTCAATTCCCTGTTCTACCTAATACCATACAACTATTCGGTCTCTCTCTCTTTGTCTATGTCTCTTTCCTTCTCTCCATCTCTGTTTGTCTCTCTGTCTATATCTCTGTGTGTGTGTGCGTGTGTGTGTGTCTCTCTCTCACACTATGTCTCTTTCCTTGTGTGTGTGTGCGTGTGTGTGTGTCTCTCTCTCACACTATGTCTCTCTCCTTGTGTGTGTGTGCGTGTGTGTGTGTCTCTCTCTCACACTATGTCTCTCTCCTTGTGTGTGTGTGCGTGTGTGTGTGTCTCTCTCTCACACTATGTCTTTCTCTCTCTCCCCTCTCCCCTCTGAAAGGGTTAACCTCTTACAGCTCTCTCTCTCCTTTGCTGGGGCCCACATTCCTCAGGGTGCCTCCCTTCTCACAGACACCAGGCACCTTTTCTGCAGATATTAAAGGCTCATTTCCATTTTTTATAAGTAGAGCCAGCATAAAGCTATCCTCCAGAGTTCAGTTTAAAGATTATACTGGTCACATAGGAACGACTCAGGATGTCATTGTCCAAGAGTGTCACTTGTTCTGTGACACTTTACACCCCCTCTGTCATCCTGGTCGGTCATTTTCCATTGTCTTAATAGCGTCTGTACTGGGGGACGAGATGGCGATTGTGGGGTCACGTGGCTGTGACTCTCCACACCCCCTCTGCCATCTTGGTACCTTGTTACCCTGGTAGCCGGCGGGAAGACTTGCATCTGTTGTTCCCTGGCTGGACGGCTCGACAGGATAGGAGTCACGTTGTTGCTTGGTATCCGGCGGGAAGACTTGCATCTGTTGTTCCCGGCCGATGCACCCAGGCTGTTGTCGTCTTCGTCATCTTGGTCATCTTGGTCATCTTGGTCATCTTGGGGTCACCCCCTCTGACCTCTTGGTTTTCTCCCATAGTTTGAGGTAGGTTGATTTGTCACTTCTCGGGCGACCCCCACGGGTTCCCGAGAATTGTAGCAGCAGTCCTCTATTGAAGTGTGGTTGGCCTGGTCGTGTGACCCTGTCCGTAGGCCTCGCAGGACATCACAGATACAGTCCACAGAGGACTCATTTCTTTTCTCTCTTTCAGGTCCATTCAGGGCTCTCGTCGCCCTGTAACCTGGGTCCAGGCCGATGTCTCTCTGTCCGGTCTGGGAGGTCTAGGAGGTCTGGGAGGTCTGGGAGGTCTAGATGAGGACCTTGAGGATGCTCTGGAGCTTGACCTATCGTGTGACCCTGTCCGTAGGCCTCGCAGGACATCACAGATACAGTCCACAGAGGACTCATTTCTTTTCTCTCTTTCAGGTCCATTCAGGGCTCTCGTCGCCCTGTAACCTGGGTCCAGGCCGATGTCTCTCTGTCCGGTCTGGGAGGTCTAGGAGGTCTGGGAGGTCTGGGAGGTCTAGATGAGGACCTTGAGGATGCTCTGGAGCTTGACCTATCGTGTGACCCTGTCCGTAGGCCTCGCAGGACATCACAGATACAGTCCACAGAGGACTCATTTCTTTTCTCTCTTTCAGGTCCATTCAGGGCTCTCGTCGCCCTGTAACCTGGGACCAGGCCGATGTCTCTCTGTCCGGTCTGGGAGGTCTAGGAGGTCTGGGAGGTCTGGGAGGTCTGGGAGGTCTAGATGAGGACCCTGAGGATGCTCTGGAGCTTGACCTATCCCGGTCTTCCTCCAGTTCCGATTTCTGACCTGAGTCAGTATATTCCTTCTTGCCATCCGCTGCGTCGTCCGCTGACTCCCACCCAGAGAGTGTGGCACTAAGAGTGTGGCACTGATTCAGGTTTTGTCCCTTTACCAGCGCACATTGTTCCCAGGCCTCTCGGACTGTTGCGTCCGTCCACTTCCTTCTTGCACAGGGGATCGACCCTGTGTTGTGCTTGTCTCGGTCCAGACTGGGTAGTTAGTTACTGTTATGTCTGGTGTTAGCTCTGGCTAGTTAGCCAGCTTGTAGATCCAGGCTATGTAGCCTCTTATAGACCCAGCTCCTGCTGATAACACCAGCCTGTATTATTACGCTGGTTCCACTTCCGTCACAGTAGCAGGACTTATGCAGGACTTATTCTGATTTTAAGTAAACATTAGGTTACTTTTGGTTCAGGTGACCTGGTACCTATTTTTTCTACTTAGGTTTCGACTGTAAGAAAACATTACGTAACTTTTTAGTCGTGAGTAAACTTTTACCGCAATCACAGAAATATACTTTAAGTGTGATTCATTCTTTGAGTAGAATCTTCTACGTTTTTTTGACTGTAAGAAAACATTACGTAACTTTTTAGTCGTGAGTAAACTTTTACCGCAATCACAGAAATATACTTTAAGTGTGATTCTTTCTTTGAGTAGAATCTTCTACGTTTTTTGACTGTAAGAAAACATTACGTAACTTTTTAGTCGTGAGTAAACTTTTACCGCAATCCCAGAAATATACTTTAAGTGTGATTCATTCTTTGAGTAGAATCTTCTACGTTTTTTGACTGTAAGAAAACATTACGTAACTTTTTAGTCGTGAGTAAACTTTTACCGCAATCACAGAAATATACTTTAAGTGTGATTCATTCTTTGAGTAGAATCTTCTACGTTTTTTGACTGTAAGAAAACATTACGTAACTTTTTAGTCGTGAGTAAACTTTTACCGCAATCACAGAAATATACTTTAAGTGTGATTCATTCTTTGAGTAGAATCTTCTACGTTTTTTTGACTGTAAGAAAACATTACGTAACTTTTTAGTCGTGAGTAAACTTTTACCGCAATCACAGAAATATACTTTAAGTGTGATTCATTCTTTGAGTAGAATCTTCTACGTTTTTTGACTGTAAGAAAACATTACGTAACTTTTTAGTCGTGAGTAAACTTTTACCGCAATCACAGAAATATACTTTAAGTGTGATTCATTCTTTGAGTAGAATCTTCTACGTTTGGTTTTTTTCAAATCTGTAATTAATTCTACTCCAGAGGCACCCGACAGCAGTCATTTCGGTTCATATTCTTTCGGTTTTTGATACCTATTTAAATAGTATAAAGCCCAACTCACTTGAACTTATGTTCTTAGCCCCGGAACCTCCAATCCGTTTTGACAGACCTATAAACCAGTGACTTGGCCGCCCAAGCACCACAGCGTCCTGTATGCTGAGGCTTCCAAGTCCCCACAAATCTGATAGGCCCGTCGGATACAGAGACCCTGATGCTCGCTCTGTCCCCCCGCGTCAAGGTGCTAAGCTTGATGAGAGTTTGCAGAGTCTCAATTTTTTACCCATAGGTGCTGGTGAGTGTACATCTCATGCAGCTGATATGGCTGGTAGGGTGCTAACCCACCAAATGGTTGCTGTCAGGAAATCCCTTCCGAATGAAATAGATTACAAATTCACTTTACTTTACTCTGGATTTAGAGCAAGGACGGACATCTTTACATATTATACTTAAAATATATACAAAATGCATTTAGTATTCTATGTCATGTTCCTTCCTAAATGACAATAACACTACATATTCTTCCTCTTGACAGATGAGCGGTATGTCAAGTGCAGTTTGCACTTGCTTGAGTGTCACGTGTCAGGGCCCCAGAAGGTAATTTCTCCCTTTGTTGCCCTTATCTCTGCTTGCTGCTCGGGGGTTAGTTTCTCCACCATCTTATCCCCTGGATCTTGACCGGGGGTCCTTACCTCTCTTTCCATCATTTGGGCCATTGAAGCCTCGTTGGGGATCTCCAGTCTTTCGAGATGTCTCAAGATGCGAACTAGCTTCTCTTGTGCTAGCTTTGGTTGTGCCAGCTCCTCCTGAGCTAGCATTGGTCGCTAGCACCGGCTACTTCGCCTGCTGTTAGCTCCTGGCTTTGTTAGCCTGTGGTGAGCTAGTTGGCTCTCGTCTGGCTACGGCCAGCTCATGGGTGTTAGCACTGGCTTGTTAGCCGATGTAGTGCTAGTTAGCTTCCGTCTGGCCAGCTCATGGGTGTTAGCACTGGCTTGTTAGCCGATGTAGTGCTAGTTAGCTTCCGTCTGGCTACGGCCAGCTCCTGGGTCTTCCGTCTAGCCAGCTCATGGGTCGCACCGTCTGGCTAGCTCATGGGTCTTCCGTCTGGCTAAAGCCAGCTCATGGGTGTTAGCACTGGCTTGTTAGCCGATGTAGTGCTAGTTAGCTTCCGTCTGGCTACGGCCAGCTCCTGGGTCTTCCGTCTGGCTAGGGCCAGCTCATGGGTGTTAGCACTGGCTTGTTAGCCGATGTAGTGCTAGTTAGCTTCCGTCTGGCTACGGCCAGCTCCTGGGTCTTCCGTCTAGCCAGCTCATGGGTCGCACCGTCTGGCTAGCTCATGGGTCTTCCGTCTGGCTAAAGCCAGCTCATGGGTGTTAGCACTGGCTTGTTAGCCGATGTAGTGCTAGTTAGCTTCCGTCTGGCTACGGCCAGCTCCTGGGTCTTCCGTCTAGCCAGCTCATGGGTCGCACCGTCTGGCTAGCTCATGGGTCTTCCGTCTGGCTAAAGCCAGCTCATGGGTGTTAGCACTGGCTTGTTAGCCGATGTAGTGCTAGTTAGCTTCCGTCTGGCTACGGCCAGCTCCTGGGTCTTCCGTCTAGCCAGCTCATGGGTCGCACCGTCTGGCTAGCTCATGGGTCTTCCGTCTGGCTAAAGCCAGCTCATGGGTGTTAGCACTGGCTTGTTAGCCGATGTAGTGCTAGTTAGCTTCCGTCTGGCTACGGCCAGCTCCTGGGTCTTCCGTCTAGCCAGCTCATGGGTCGCACCGTCTGGCTAGCTCATGGGTCTTCCGTCTGGCTAAAGCCAGCTCATGGGTGTTAGCACTGGCTTGTTAGCCGATGTAGTGCTAGTTAGCTTCCGTCTGGCTACGGTCTTTTTGACTGTGCTTCACATCCAGTCTCTCCTTACAAACAGGGTCTCTGGGCTAGGGAACCCTCGCTTTTCTGTGAACGGTCGTTTTGACTCGCTTCACATCCACACTCCGCTCCTTACAAAGTGTCTCTGGGCTAGGAAGCCCTCGCTTTTCTGCGAACGGTCGTTTTGACTCGCTTCACATCCACACTCCGCTCCTTACAAAGTGTCTCTGGGCTAGGAAGCCCTCGCTTTTCTGCGAACGGTCGTTTTGACTCGCTTCACATCCACACTCCGCTCCTTACAAAGTGTCTCTGGGCTAGGAAGCCCTCGCTTTTCTGCGAACGGTCGTTTTGACTCGCTTCACATCCACACTCCGCTCCTTACAAAGTGTCTCTGGGCTAGGAAGCCCTCGCTTTTCTGCGAACGGTCGTTTTGACTCGCTTCACATCCACACTCCGCTCCTTACAAAGTGTCTCTGGGCTAGGAAGCCCTCGCCTTGGGTAGGGCCAGTTCGCTTCCTGTGGGCAAAGCACGAAATTATGTTGCACTTGTAACTCCCCCCAGAGCTCTATAAACATTATGTTACCCTTTAGTTGTGAGTAAACGTTGCTTTAATCACCAAGATAGAGCTTTCTATTCATTTGTGATATCCCCGAGTAGAGCCTTCCACTCGAGTCGCCAGTAGAGCTTTCTACTTTAATTTTAGCCAAATCTGTGATTTAATTTTACTCCAGAGGCTTTTGACAGTAGTCCTGTCTTCTTCGGCCGTTTAGCACCTATTTTGGTTAGTATAAATGCACATCGCCAGGGACGCCATGTTGAGCACCGGTCGTAAACCGAGGTCAGATTGATTATCCCATAACTCTTTAGTCCGAATCCCAGCTTCAAGCAGCGTCCCGCGAAGCGTGGGACATCTAGGACTCAATTTGTCTATAACGTTCAGGGCTTAAACTCAGCAGACCTCGGCTCACACACAGGAACCCCCCGACCCCTCCATTAATACAGTTGATTAAATGGAGTTGCGGGGTATATTTTTATTCTATTTGCACTGGGAAGGACTCTCTATATTCAGAGGAGGTCCATTTCCCTAATCCGTTACACGTATTATCACTATATGGCTTTACTTGATAATCCCATTACACAGAGTCCACCTTTAGTCCTTAATGCATAATCATAAGTCTCTTTTTACTCCGTAGGGATAAAGCCTAATAGTTATAGTTATATCCCCATTATAGCTAGGGATAAAGCCACTTACACATATTATCACTATATGGCTTTACTTGATAAAACCAGGTTTATCAGAATCCACCTTTAGTCCTTAATGCATAATCATAAGTCTCCTTTTACTTTACTTGATAAAGTCACACTTCTAAAGTTTTTATCATTAATCAAAAATGCAACAGGGTGAAGTTACAAATGCAGAACACATTTCAATGCTTACCCGGCCGTCTTAGAGTGAAGAAAAGATACAAAGGATATTTATAAAGAGGTATTTTTAATTAGAAAAAGCTAGTTACAAGAAGAGACTGAAATGGAAAGTGTCCATTTCAGTAAAAATATGCACAGAACAAAACATCTCATCATGCACGGCTTGTGCCCAGTGTCTCGCACCATTCTTCTCATCTCTCAAAAAAGTCTCTAAGCACCATTCTTCTTCTCTCTCCAGCTCAGTGTAAAAACCCGCTCTTGAAAGGGCAACCGTCCCTTTTATATCCATCTTACAATATTTCCGATTGGTCTAAACACAGTGAAGTCACAGGCTGTCATTTTTGTTTAGCAAACCAGAGTACAATACGTAATTCGTATGAGCTCCTCCTTCTTGGTACTAACGTTACTTCTCGTTACCTAGTGGTTTTTAAGTAACCGAAAGTCCCTTTTTCCTTCTAAACAGACAACGGCTTTGTCTGTGGTGACCACGTGATTTCGTACCATGTACGAGGCCTCTCCAGTATCTCTTAAGGATCCCTCCAGACAAACAGTTTTTACACATTATTCTGTTAGTATTATTCTCTACTGACACTCAATTTATAAGCATGCCATTTTGAAAACTTTTACTGTACACATCAAACATTTAATTGTTATATAGTTTCTTTTTTAAGATCTCCCTCTATAGATTCAAGACTTCAACCAGCAACCCTTCCCGTCTGAAAGGGTTAGCCTCTTACAGCTCTCTCTCTCCTTTGCTGGGGCCCACATTCCTCAGGGTGCCTCCCTTCTGTATGTGGTCTGTGAAGAACAGACCCTTCTTATGGAGATTTTAAAGGCTCAGTTCCATTTGTTTTTAAAGTAGAGCCCTCATAAAGTTATTTTTCCAGAGTTCAGTTTATACTGGTCACATAGGAACGACTCAGGATGTCATTGTCCAAAAGTGTCGCTTGTTGATCTGTGGCACTTCACACATACGATACTGGTATAGGGTTCAATTCCCTGTTCTACCTAATACCATACAACTATTCGGTCTCTCTCTCTTTGTCTATGTCTCTTTCCTTCTCTCCATCTCTGTCTGTCTCTCTGTCTATATCTCTGTGTGTGTGTGCGTGTGTGTGTGTCTCTCTCTCACACTATGTCTCTTTCAAAGTCAAAAGCCGCAAGTTTAGACACCCAGCGAATTTCACATGCGTCAAGCTTTGGCTTCGTAAGCAGATAAGTCAACGGGTTATTGTCCGTCCAAACTGTGAATCTCTGACCCTTCAGCCAATGGCTGAATTTCTCGCATATGCTCCATTTCAAGGCCATGAACTCCAGTCTATACGCTGGATACTTACGCTGTGAAGCACTGAGGGTCTTGCTTGCAAAAGCGACAGGCCTGGCCTTAGACTCACCTCGAGGTACCTGCGACAGCACAGCGCCAAGTCCGTCCAACGACGCATCAACTGAGAGGACAAAAGGCTCCTCAAAATCTGGGTGGGCGAGCACGACACACTCCAGTAGCATTGTTTTCAGCCTGTCGAAAGCTTCCCCACAAACCGATGTCCAGTCGGCAGGGGTGAGCCTACGAAAGCTGCCAGGTGGTTTCTTGTCCTTAGGGGACCTCCCCTTCCTCTTTTGTCCAGCCGTAAGGGCGAACAATGGCTTCGCAACAGCAGAGCAGTTTGGGAGGAAATGCTGGTAATAGAATACCATCCCAAGAAACGACCTGATCCTACGGACAGAGGGTGTGCACCCATCAACTTCCATGAGATCTTGTACTGTCATGTTGGAGATAACCTCCACCTTGGAGGGATCAACAGACACGCCCCCACCACCGACCACATGGCCCAAGAACCTAACCTCCTGCTGCAGAAGGTGACACTTCTTGGGAGCCAGTTTCAAGTTGTTCTCCCTCAACCTCTGAAACACGGTGTGGAGCCTAGACAGGGCCTCATCTTCTGACGGCGCGAAGACCAGGAGATCATCAAGGTAACACAACAGTTTTGTGAAGTTCATGTCCCCAAAGATTCCAGTCATCATTCTCATAAAGGCTGCAGGGCCTGTGGCATGCGATTGTACTCATGCAACCCGAGGGGGGTTGTGAAAGCCGTGTACTTCTTGTCATCCTCATGCATTGGGATGTTAAAGAAGCCAGAGGTGAGATCCATCGTACTAAAGAGGCAATTGCCCCCAAGCGCGGCAAGACAATCAGACTGGTGTGGCAGGGGGTGAGCGTCCTTCAAGGTGCGCGCATTCAGCCATCTGAAATCAGTGCAGATCCGAACCCCCCCGTCCTTTTTCCAGACCATTACAAGAGGTGAAGCGTACTCACTCGAGGACTTCCTGATAATCCCCTTTTCCTCCATATCAGTGAGAACCTGTCTCAGCTTCTGATAGTGAGCCGGGGGGACCCTCCTGTAGGGCAATCGAAAGGGGCGCTCATCCACAAGACGGATGCGATGAGTGTATCCCTTGACCTCACCACAGTCTAACGAGTCCTTGGAAAAGATGTCGCTATATTCAATTATCAACTGCTCAAGCTGAGACCTGCAGGCTCCACTGACCTGGCAAGAACTGATGTCAATGTCACCGAGCCCGAGCTCTGACAAACTCCTAGCCGGCGGGGCCGAAGGACCGGCACAACCAGGGGCGTCAGGCTTTCGCCTTTCCGAAACTGCCTGCAGTCCCTGAAAAGCATCTAAGTCCTCAATCGCCAAACACACTGAAACATCAGCCAACTTGCAATTCCTTTTCAGTGTGATAGGTTTGTCAGACGGATTGACAACAGTCATGGGCACCCACCTATCTCCCCAGAGTGGTGTAACGAGCCGACCCACAAGAACGCCTCGTGGCATAGCCTTGGAGTCTGTTGGCTCCACGATTACAGTGCTCCCAGGTGACATAGGCACCTTAGCGGGGAGTCTGCCCCAGACTAAGTGCTCGTGTCTCGGTAGGAGCGTCACGGCCTGGGTGAGCTTCACAGTACCAATTTTCTTGGGAACCGTACCGCCCCTCCAGCGCTCCACATTAGTAAACATGGACAGAAACTGCTCCACTTCCGGACTTGACTGAGGCTCTGGTCTCGATGCGAGATCCCAGTACTCACTACCACCCTTCAGGACGTGGGTAACATGTTTAAGGACATTCGTGCCAACTATCAGGTCATCATGTTGACCGGGCACGACCAACGTGGGTACAGTAAAGGAGACCCCATAAAGCTGCATGCCTAAATCATAAAACCCATCAGGCCTCGTCTCCAGACCACCACAGCCAATCAAAACAATATTTTCTTCAGGCTGCTGCTTCCCAGGTAAAACACCCCCAGAGCGGAGCTTCTCCACTGCATATTCACTGATACTGCACGACATAGAGCCAGTATCCAACATGCCTCTAAGCTGAACACTCTGGTTGACAAGGACTGAAGCATAAAACAGGTCACTGAAAGCTTGAATCTTTTGAGTTGCTTGAATGATCGTACGAGAACCCTTAGGTGCTTTGGCACACTTGTCTTCATACAAGTGAGCAAGATCAGAGACATCAGTGAGGGATTCATCCATACCACCCACACCACCCCTCTCTAGGTGTGAGTTTAGTTGTTTAAAGGACGAGACTGACCACCAGTGCTGTCACCGGGCGGAGTCTGCCGCTGGTTGTGCTGCTGAGGACAATCCCTCTTCCAATGACCAGGAGACAAACATGCTAGACACCTGTTCTCCCCTCTGCAGTGGGAAAGAGTGGAATGGTCAGGAGAGTTACAAACTCTGCACAACCGGCGCTGTGTGTCAGGCACCCGAGCTGTGGCGCTGGCTGGCACCTGAGTCTGCACTGTAACTAGGCGGTCTAACAAACCCACTAGACTCCTCATGTAGTCATGGCCACCTCCGGAACCATCTGTGGGTGCTGGGGACGGTGCCGGAAACACCAAGGCTGTTGCACTCAATACCGGTGCGTCACTGACTATAGGCACATGACACTGGGAACGAACCCTGCGCTCTACCGTACCTAATTCAAACTGTCCACCTGCAGCAGTTCGAGACTTCCTGTCCTGCATGTGCTCATCGAGTCTCTCCTGGATCTCGCAAGCAGACCATTGCCCAGCAGACTTGAATTTAAAAACATTAGCCAATGACTGATCAGGGCAGTGTTTGATAAACATCATGCTGACCTCGTGACTCGGGTCCTCGATACTACGGCCTTGCCTCCTCAAACACTCATCAGCTACTTCTACTGTCCTATTTAACCTGATCCAAAACTCCATAGCATCTTCACCAGGCTTTGGTAGTGTACTATAAAAGTCCGCCAGGGGCATGCTCGAGTATGAGAGTTCACTAAAATGTTGTTTTAGTATGTCAAAAATCATGTGAGGGTTCCTTGTGTGGTCAATAGACTTGTTGTTACGCAACTTTATCCTTACCACATCCCCTGCTTTACCCATGAGCTTAGATAGAATCTCCTGTGATTGCTCACTAACTGGAGTGGCTCGTTTCCTCATGTATGAGGTAACCAAATTCTCCCACTCATAAACAGTGAATTTGTCTGAATTATCACCCCTGAATATAGGGGGCTCTCTGGCGTCTGAGTGCACGACTATTCGGTGTGGCACTGTCACCTCTGAGGGGCGCTCAATAGACCTAATGGTGTCTGTGCTCCTGCTAAACTGCAGCTTAGCTGTGATGGACTCGCCAATCTTTTCTGCCAGCTGTGTGATGAGCGCACTTAACTCTGGCTGTTCACCTGCTAGTCCCTCACTAACTGGTGATTGACTTGGCCCGGCACGGTCCACACACTCTAACACTCTAACACGATTCACGTACCTCGTGGAGGTAAGCTGTGGAGTTTCAAATGTTACGGGATCTGGTCCTGTTGCCTCCGTCTCTGAGAGCCGGTTGTAAAATCCCCCCCCCCCCATCCAAGTCCATCTCTACTACCACATCTGTATTCCCACCTTCTGCCATTGCCCTACTTTCACCCTTAGGTGCTTTGGCTTAACAGAAAAAAAATTTAATTACTGTAGTAGAAATAAGAAAAAAAATTAATAGGAATGAAATAATTACATAAGAGATTAACCAATTAACTGAATACCTAAATGTCTTTTTTCTTCTTCACAATTTACAAAACAGTGGCCTGTCCTTCTCCACGTAGGGTGAAAAGTTCTTTTCACCGGCCACTAGATGGCAGCGTCGACATACCTTCACTGTACTGAAGCCTCGTAGGGTGAAGTTCTTTTCACCGGCCACTAGATGGCAGCGTCTCACCATTGATGAGGCTGTGACTGTGGAGTCACTGTGGCTGTGGCTGTGGAGGTAAGCTGCAGTCCCCGGCGAACGATCAGATGACGTTCTCCCTTCTGCCTTTGACGAGTCTTTATCCGGGTCACGGCACCACTGTAACGGATGTTCTCTGTG